>NC_066584.1:13693978-14293978 GCF_024323335.1 Lathyrus oleraceus
TAAAACACCGTGATCGTAATATTAGGTTAATTAAAATCATACAAGTGATTTCGATTCAACACAATGGACTTAACACTGAAATAAATTAGGGAACCCTTTTCTCCTAGTCATATTGACTTTAGAAAAGATTCGATTAAACAAAAGTTGACATGAGAAACACACGCCTTAGAAAAGACCAAACCTTTCCCATTAAGCTTTGACACGGACTTTTCCAAGGGGGCCTTTTAGGTGAGGACTATAACATACCAATCTAACTCACCTGAAAAAAAATAAAAAACATTAGCAGCCACCTTTTTCTATATCAATGGGCCCAAACCTTCAAACGATCAAAGGGAACAAAAAAAAGTCAGTATATCCTCATACTTTATCCCTATCTAGATACAACTTTCTTCGATTGAGATGTCATTTACCAAATCATATTTATTCTTTGAGAAACCATATGTCGTTATCCAAGAAATCCATTTTCTATAGAAGCCAAAATTAACCAATATATACTCCAAAAATTCCCAATTCACTAAGTTGGCGCCTTCACAAAATTTACCTTGAAAGTTAGGCACTCCTAACTCATCTTCTTTGCAAAATCAATATCCTTGTTAACCACCAACACACTATTAACCACTTGCCTACCTTTAGGAACACCAAATACGTAGGAGAGACAATAAACTTCATGAATGTCACAAGTATCGCTGCTAGAACCTAAAACATCAATTTATACAAGCACCCATGCAAATAAATATTCATGTAATCCTCCAAAAACACAAGGGACTTCGCCTTTGGGATCAAGGTAAGAAAGTAGGACAACAAGAAGATGGGAAGATAAACATTCACATAAAATTGATTAAAAAAAGGTCATGTGTCATATTTCATGAATCCTAAAATTCTTTAATGAAAGAAAAATGAAACCCATAGAGTCTAAGTTTTTCAACATGTCACTACCTTTTACCACCGTGTCTATGTTCGACAAGAGATCATTATCAATTGTTGACACCTTCACAAAATTTAACCTATCAAGAATTAGATGCTCGATGGTTATTCTCTCAAAATGATTTTTGAAAAAAAAAACATATTGCTTGCTCTCTCACCTAACTCTGATTTTCAACCCACTACCTTCTACCAACAATGATGTGATTGCATTCCCCCATCTTCATCTAATACAAGCATCGAGGTAACCACCATCTTTTTTCAACCATCAAGATCGTGAATGCCAAAAGAAGAAAATGTCCTTTCTATTCAAGAATGTCCACAAATTGGCGAACAATATTTCATACTCCCAAATTCAAAGGCATTAAACCCTCGAGCCCTACTTGAAAAATCAAGAGTCTTAGTATTTAACCTTTGTTACTAAATCCTCAACTCAGCCTCACCATACACCTCTTCCTCTCACATTTGATGATAATTTTAGCCTCTTAAATCTTTCTTTCATGACAACCCTCACCAAATTCAAATATGATTGTCTTCTCTACTAACTTTAACCAGCTATCCAAACTCCTTATCCAAGAGCGAGTGATTAGACCAATATTATGCATGTAAAAATTCAAATTCAAATAAGATAATCTACTTTATTAGTCCAACAAATTTTAAGTCAAATATTAGTCACCATTACATAAATTTGAACATATACTTCATTTTTATAGTATTATTAAAAAGAATCTATCAAATTTTCATATTTTTTCCCGAAAGAAATTATAGGAATTTAAATTGTAATTTGTTGTTTTACTAAAAAAATTATATTCAACTTATTTTCAAATCATGGTTTGAAACAATCAAACTCAGCATATCTAATTATGGTTACTAATTATTTAACAATTTATATATTTTTCATCCAAACATGGGCATATATATATATATATATATATATATATATATATATATATGGGTTTGAATAAATCTCATTCTATCATTTATTTAGCCTAAAGATAAAATATATTAATGTTGATTAAACTAAACATAAGATGTGTATAGAATAGATCAAAATAGTACAACTCAAATAACATTTCTCCTAAAGAGAACTCCACAACTCAAAGACAAAGACTGGTCTCAATTCTATCATTTGTTTGTGGTGTCGCAAGTTGCAACTTTTAAAGTAGAGGCAATTGGAATGATGTAAGCCCAAAAATATACATATGATAACATAAACACTAGTAGCACTGCATATAATATTTGTGGTTGTGTTGAACTCGTGTACTTAATTAGAGTTAATTTCATTTACTTAATTAGAGAATTTTAAATATTTAAAAGTTAATATTTTGAAAATTCATTCATTGCTCTGCATAATATAAATACTAAATTATTCTTTTTTGTAAGTTTTGCAAATTAATATTATATATTTTTAGAAGTAATTGGTGAGAAACCGAAAATAAATTACTCTAAAATATTTCTTTTTTAGACAAATATTTTATTATAAAGGGACTACTTGTGTTCATTTGAAAATACATAAAAGTTATGAACATTACTTTTTTTATCATTTCCTTTTCCAAAATTTTCTTATATTATTGTAATATTGAGAGAGCAAACACCAGTAGAATTCGCCTTATGTAACCATTGTTTTATTCTTAAGATGTGTAATTGTAAAACAAGATACTTGTTCTCTTGAACTATAATAAATTATAAATGTTGCAAGTTAAATCCGAGATAAAAATTTGGCATAAAAGAGTTGTGAGTTGATCACTTGTTAAAATTTTTATGATATTGGAAATCTCAAGGACCTATCCTTGGAGACACGTAGGTCTCAAGATTTTGAGCCAAACCATAATGAAAGCATGTGTGTTCTTCATTAATATCTCAATTATTTATTTTATTATACTTGTTTATTTGTCATTCTCTTCTTCCTCTACACCTTTTTTTAAAATCAATCTAAAAACTGATTTAATTTTCTTAAGTCTTTATCAACATTTTATATCAGAACTCACCCCCTCTTGTTTGAAGTTAATTATGTAACATGTTTCTCTCTTACCCACTCGTACATCAGAATATATGTTGGTCTAAGTCTTGTTCTTCCCTCTTATGGATCAATCAATAAATTGACATGCGCTCTTTCTTCACATATACTCCCACCTTTTAAAATATATCAAAAAAGAACATCCATAACAAAGTCATGTGGTATTTGAAGTTTAGAAGCTCCCTACAATGAAATGTATGATCCCCAAAGGTATCCAAACATGACTTACAAAAAACAAGGAAAACCTCGTCAATGGAAAATAAGAAAATCATAAAAATATATTTAAGATATTACGATACTCTATCAGTGCCATATATTGGCCTACCCCAACAATAAAAATAATTAGGAAAAAATCATGAGTGACGCTGCTTGCAAACACTAAAATACTACTGTTTGTCTTGAGATCACGTCATACTTTCCTTCCATGTCCTAAACACTTTTAGTAAAAAGGGCATTCACCAAAACATGTCGGACTTTAGGGGAAATATGTCATTGGTAGTAAAATTGTTAACGTCAAAATCTAAAATTGTACATCTAAGATCATCCAAAGCTATGTTAATATCAGAATCTTTAGTATATATCATGTTGTCTCTCAATATATGGTCTTGTAACACTCAAGATTGGACTTTGGAAGCCACGAGAACATACGAGACACCATTTATTTCCGAGTATAAATTCAATCTCTAAACTCTAATAGGTAAAGAAGACACCCTCCATTGAAAGTCCCTGAAGAAAGAAAGGACATTCATCAACCATGATGTCTTCAACCTCCCTTCACAACTCTTTATCAAACCAAACAATTGTCTCCTCTATTTGAATCGGTTGACACGTTCTTTGGTCAAAATAAAGTTTGGCAACACCCATGCAAGATCGAAGTAGAAAAAGCTTACCATGTGGATTCCTTAACTGTGGTAGAAGATGCATTAACTCAACAACCATGTCAGTTATATTTATGGACAAACCTTGATAAAACCTCCATATCAACTAACATCCTTTCCAAGCAATTTTATCCAGACACCAACCTCCCAATTTCCGAGAAGAATAACCCATTCCCCCAACGAATTTTACCTCCATCATACGAAGGCCAAAATATCCCAGTCTCCCAAATGATGTCAGTGTCTTTAATATCCTCCTTTGAATCACTTACGATATTCTTATCATCAAGATATCATACATGACGAAGAAACTTGCAATTGTCTATGATCTTATGAACAAGAAGGTATAATACAAGAGAAAAAATTAATGACCTTAATTGATCATTTGTTTCACTCAAGTGGCTTACATAATATGTTTATCCCCAAGATACATCCTCGCTCTTTATGTTGGTGTAAGCCCTAGAGGCCAATACTTTTTGGTACTTGTATCGAATTAATAAAAGGCTTTTTCTTTATTATGATTGATTAATAAAGTCCCTGGAATAGATAGTTCGTTTAATGTATCAAGTGTGACTTGATCATGAGAACACATTAAACATAAGGGCATTATTCTTAAAGTATCCGTAGTCGAGCTTTAGTGTGAAGTGGGATAACATTAAAGCATTAAGACTATTATGTTTGTAGACTGATGATCGCATCTCATGGATCATGGATAAAGAGTTATCAAGTCTTAAACATAGGTATGAATATTAGGAGTAATATTTATACCGGATTGACCCGCTATGAGATAACTATATAGAACGTTATGCAAAGTGTCATAAGTTATTCTCATGGTGATAATAGTGTATTCCACTCTTCGACCTGAAACCACTATGGATCCTAGATGTAGAGTCGAGTGCTTTATTGCTGATCCAACGTTGTCCGTAACTGGATAACCATAAAGACAGTTGATGGGTACTCCACAAAGCATGCTGAGGGACATGAGTGACCTAGATGGAATTTGCCCATCCTGCATAACAGGATAAATGTCTATGGGCCCAATATTGAACTGGACAAGGATGACACGGTCTATGCCTTGTGTTCAATATAGACATAAGGGCAAAAGGGTAATTATACACATAATTATTATCACAGAAGGAATTGTCAGATCACATGACATTTTCATGTCTTGGGTAGCAGTGATGTGTTGCTAGATACCGCTCACTGTTTATTATGTTAAATACATGATTTAATATAATTGCCAACGTCACGAAAACCTACAGGGTCACACACAAAGGACGGATTGATGAGAGATAGAGTAACTAAGGAATACCGTAAGGTACGGTACCCTTAAGTGAGTTATGGAACATCGTAAGGTACAGTGTACTTGAGTAGAATACGAAATATGGTAAGGTACCATGGGCTTGAGTGATTTTGGGCATATTATAAGATATGGGCCAAAATACACTTAAGTGGGCTTTTAGCTTGAAGCCCACACAAGTGGTTCTATAAATAGAACCCTTGTGCAGAAGCATTCATTGCGGTTGCATTATTTTCGTTTTCTCTCTTTCTCTCTCTCTCACTCAAAGCCTTCATTCGTACCAGCTAGCACTGAGATTGAAGGAATCCGTTCGTGTGGACTGAGTAGAGACGTTGTCATCGTTCAACGTTCGTGATCGTTTCGTGGATCTACATCAAAGGGTTTTGATCGTCACAAGAGATCTGCACCAAAGGTTTCGATCATCACAAGAGGTAAATATTCTATCACTGATCATGACCATTCGTAAGGATCTCTAAAGGAGAAATTTTAATTTCCGCTGCGTTTTGGACCGCAATTCTCCTTCAGTGGTATCAGAGCCACTTACGAAACCATGACTCGGATAGTTGTTTATTTTCTGTATTAATATGATTAAAAGACAGAATAAATCAATTAATTAAACGGGTAATTAAATTTGGCATCATGAGTGTACGAGTTGGATGATTGATGTTGACTATGCTTCGGAATCCGACATTAGTATGGTGAAGCAGCGATACATCGATCGTCCATAGGTTACGCAATTGAGACCGATCTACTTATATATGATATAAGTAATCCTAATGCAAAGTACGGTATATGTGATATACTGTTTCTGTTTCGTTCATTCGAACACTAAATGATTGTTTTCCTTTGAGCGATCAATGGTCATTTGCTTCGGAATCCGACATTAGTATGGTGAAGCAATGACTTGTTGATCAATCATACTGAATCAACAATCGAGGTGTGTTTGACGGTCTGAAATTGGCAAATTAGGGTTGGTGACGGCGCAAGGGTTGTGCCGTCAAAGAGTTGTGGGCTTTTGGAACACGTCTGTTGAATGTTTCAAAGTTTGTTACGTTAGACGTGTGACGTTCGTAACAGACCCATGACGGTCGTAACAAGCATGTGACGGTCGTCACGTGCTTTGTGACGGTCGTCACACTCACATAATTTTAGGGGTTTCTGTTTTGACCTGTGACGGTCGTAACAACCCTGTAACGGTCGTAACAACCCTGTGACGCTCGTAACACGCCTGTGACGGTCGTCACACTCACAAGGTCAGAATTTTGGGGTTTCTGTTTTTTTTGATTACGCAAGGGTTGTGTTAATACAAAACAATGTCCATTACAAATGAATTGTTCACACCGTCCGCTGACCGGGCAGCGGAACCCCCGGCTAACTCTGCGTAGTGTCATCGGTCACCGAAATTTAATTTGGTTTTAATTAATTAAAGGAATTAAGATTAAAATTAATAATAATAATAATGTGTTTGTTATTATTGCCTTGTTGTGATCAGTTATGGCCTTAGTCTTTCTTTATTTTATTTTGGGTTTTTAAATACGACCTGCGTGTCGTGCCTCTCCTTTTGATCTTTTAATGTAACTTCTCTTCTCATCTAAATCCCTCGTATGAAAACGAGTTTCTTCTGTAATGTAATGATATGAAGAAAGAGAAGAAGACAATGTTATGAAGAAAGAGAAGATTTCAATATCAAAGGAGGACAACCTTGAAGATCAAAGGAGGACAACCTTGA
The DNA here is from genome assembly GCF_024323335.1 of Lathyrus oleraceus. Lineage (NCBI taxonomy): Eukaryota > Viridiplantae > Streptophyta > Magnoliopsida > Fabales > Fabaceae > Lathyrus > Lathyrus oleraceus. The sequence continues at coordinate 13,700,821 of NC_066584.1, forward strand.
AGATCTTGCTTGGAGAAGCTTAGAGAAGAATTCAATATTAAAGGAGGACAACCTTGAAGATCTTGCTTGGAGAAGCTTAGATCGTTATTAGGTTAGCTTAGGTTCTCTCATTGGCTTGAGAGAACAATTGCGCTAGGGGCCATAACTGTTTCATTGTGTATGTATGTTGATGCATGTGAATGTATGTTGATGCATGTGAGAGACGATTTATATGATAAATAAGCCGGTGAGATCATAACAATTGCAATTCCCTCAAACTAAAATATTAAGTTTATGCTTTCCAAGTTTTAGCACTCATCAAGACTAGTATCGAATAATGTAGGTTTCGCCAAAGCGAGGTGCATGTTCTATATCAGTAAGGTGCGATGGGATAATTGTAATATCCAACTGCTAAAACAATGGGTCAAACTTAACTAAACAAATTACGATAATATTATATGTTTGCTTTCCAAGTTTTAGCACTCATCAAGACTAGTATCGGATATGTAGGTTTCGCCAAAGCGAGGTGCATGTTCTGTATTAGTTAAGGTGCGATGGAATAATTGTAATATCCAACTGCTAAAACGATGAGTCAAACTTAAATATAATTTTATTATATATGTTTAGAAGCAAGAGTTGGGAATGATCCATATGATGGATTGGAATAAGGAGTTATTCACCCAACTGAAATTTTCGAGAGTTGTATGAGATACAATTGGAAGGAGTTCCTACCTAAATAACCTAGTTTTGTGTAATCCGCCTACGCGGACTTAGAACGAAGTGAAAAATGGATCTCGACCCACTAGAAAATCTTCCAACGGGATTTTCCGAATCAAATGATGAGGGTCATTTGTTTTGAGTAAAATAGTGGGAGCATATTTAATTAAAGGCCTAATTAAATATGTCAATGATACTTATATTTTCTTAATCCTTATGTAGATAACCATGACAGCAAACACCTCTAACAACATCTTGCGATCAATCCTTGACAAGGAAAAATTGTCTGGGACAAATTTCCTGGATTGGCACCGAAACCTGAGGATTGTCCTCAAACATGATAAAAAGCTGTATGTCTTGGAGACTCCTGTTCCTGAAGAGGAACCTCCTAGTTCTGCACCTAAGGCAGAAAGAGATGCTTATAAGAAGCATGTCGATGATGCCAATGAAACTGCTTGTCTCATGCTGGCTACCATGAACTCAGAATTGCAAAAGCAACATGAGAACATGTCAGCGTTCGATATGATCGAACACCTGAAGTTGCTCTATCAAGAGCAAGCAAGGCATGAGAGGTTTGAAGTTTCAAAAGCCCTTTTCCAAAGCAAGTTAGCTGAGGGAGCCCCTGTAGGTCCCCATGTACTCAAGATGATTGGGTATGTGGAAAACCTTGAGAGATTGGGTTTTCCCCTCGAAAAGGAACTTGCAACTGATTTGATCTTGCAATCGTTGCCAGGTAGTTTCAGTCAATTTGTCCTAAATTTCAATATGAATGATATGGACAAATCTCTTCCTGAACTGCTAGCTATGTTAAGAACTGCTGAGCAGAATCTGAAGACAAAAGGGAAGTCCATTCTGATGATCGGAAATGGAAAGAGACAGAACAAAAGGCCCACTAAGCAGGGTGATAAAGGGAAGGGCAAGGAAGTTGCCAAACCCAAACCCACCGTTGCTGCTTTGAAGCCTAATGGAGGCATAGCAAAAGAAGGCACCTGCTTCCATTGCGGTAAGACCGGACACTGGAAGAGAAACTGCCCAAAGTACCTGGAAGATAAGAAGAATGGAGTAGAGACTTCAACTTCAGGTATTTTTGTTATTAATTCATCTACTTCTGCATAATGGGTATTAGATACTGGATGCGGTTCTCACATTTGTACGAATGTGCAGGGGCTGAGAAGGAGTAGAGATTTGGCAAAAGGTGAAGTTGACCTACGAGTTGGCAATGGAGCAAAGGTTGCTGCTTTAGCCGTAGGAACTTATGTATTAACTTCACCTAGTGGTTTAATAATTCAGTTAGAGAACTGTTATTATGTACCTGCAATCAGCAGGAATATTTCCATTTCTTGTTTGGACAAGTTTGGTTTTTCATTTATAATAAAGAACAATTGTTGCTCAATTTATTTGAATGATATATTATATGCTACTGCACAAATGAGCAATGGACTATATGTCCTTTATCTCATAATGCCAACTTATAACATTAATACTAAAAGGATGAAACCTAATGAGTTAAATCCATGATGAGTCACACCGATCTTCCAAACTCCATTTGCGGACATGCACTATTGACAACAGCTTACATACTTAACCGTGTTCCATCCAAAAGGTTGATAAGACACCATATGAGATATGGAATGGTAAGAAACCACATATGTCTTACATGAAGATTTGGGGTTGTGAGGTTTATGTGAAACGACAAATTTCAACTAAGCTTGAGCCCAAATCTGACAAATGCTTATTTGTGGGGTATCCTAGAGAAACAAGAGGGTATTACTTCTACAGGCAAAGTGTTTGTCGCTCGAACTGGAGTTTTCCTAGAAAAGGATTTTATTTCCAAAGGAAACAGTGGGAGGAAAGTAGAGCTTGAAGAAATTCAAGAATCACAAAGCATAAATACACCTATGGAGGAATTAGAGCAGGAAACACAAGTAGTTGTGTAAGAGCAACCTGCTCAAGTAGAACAAGACCAGCGTAGGTCAGGAAGGATACGTCACCTACCTGAGATATATGGATATCTGATATAGGTGATGTATTACTCATGGATCAAGATGAGCCTGTGACCTACTCATGGAATCTTTGTTTTGATGAAACAGTTAAACTGTATGGATTCATCAAGAACGAAGATGAGCCTTGTGTCTACAAGAAGGTTAGTGGGAGCATGATCGTATTCCTGGTATTATATGTAGGTGACATATTACTCAATGGAATCGATATCCCTACCCTGCAACAAGTAAAGTCTTGGTTAGGGAAATGCTCTTCTATGAAGGACCTAGGTGAAGCAGCCTATATATTAGGAATCAAAATCTATATAGATAGATCACATAATGCTTGGCCTAAGTCAGAATACATAGACAAAGTGCTGAGACACTTTAATATGCATGATCGCAATTTGGCTACATGTTTTGCTTAAATGGTGGCACTATGAGCTTGAAAAGTTCAATGCAAGATACAGTTGTTGATTCTACAACCGAGGCCGAGTATATTGTTGCCTCAAATGTAGCAAAGGAAGCTGTTTAGATCAGGAAGTTCATTAGTGAACTTGGCATAGTTCCTAGCATTGTGGATCCCATTGGTCTCTACTATGATAACAATGGTAAAATCGCACAAGCTAAGAAGCCTAGATCTCACCAACGATCCAAACACATACTTAGACGTTGTATGAAAATATGTAAAGTACCTACACTTGACAATGTTGCTAACCCACTGACAAAGCCTATTGCGCAGCAGAAGCATGATGGCCATGCTAGATCAATGGGCATACAGGGTATGCCTGATTGGCTCTAGTGCTAGTGGGAGATTGTTGGTGTAAGCCCTAGAGGCCAATACTTTTTGGTACTTGTATCGAATTAATAAAAGGCTTTTTCTTTATTATGATTGATTAATAAAGTCCCTGGAATAGATAGTTCGTTTAATGTATCAAGTGTGACTTGATCATGAGAACACATTAAACATAAGGGCACTATTCTTAAAGTATCCGTAGTCGAGCTTTAGTGTGAAGTGGGATAACATTAAAGCATTAAGACTATTATGTTTGTAGACTGATGATCGCATCTCATGGATCATGGATAAAGAGTTATCAAGTCTTAAACATAGGTATGAATATTAGGAGTAATATTTATACCGGATTGACCCGCTATGAGATAACTATATAGAACGTTATGCAAAGTGTCATAAGTTATTCTCATGGTGATAATAGTGTATTCCACTCTTCGACCTGAAACCACTATGGATCCTAGATGTAGAGTCGAGTGCTTTATTGCTGATCCAACGTTGTCCGTAACTGGATAACCATAAAGACAGTTGATGGGTACTCCACAAAGCATGCTGAGGGACATGAGTGACCTAGATGGAATTTGCCCATCCTGCATAACAGGATAAATGTCTATGGGCCCAATATTGAACTGGACAAGGATGACACGGTCTATGCCTTGTGTTCAATATAGACATAAGGGCAAAAGGGTAATTATACACATAATTATTATCACAGAAGGAATTGTCAGATCACATGACATTTTCGTGTCTTGGGTAGCAGTGATGTGTTGCTAGATACCGCTCACTGTTTATTATGTTAAATACATGATTTAATATAATTGCCAACGTCACGAAAACCTACAGGGTCACACACAAAAGACGGATTGATGAGAGATAGAGTAACTAAGGAATACCGTAAGGTACGGTACCCTTAAGTGAGTTATGGAACATCGTAAGGTACGGTGTACTTGAGTAGAATACGAAATATGGTAAGGTACCATGGGCTTGAGTGATTTTGGGCATATTATAAGATATGGGCCAAAATACACTTAAGTGGGCTTTTAGCTTGAAGCCCACACAAGTGGTTCTATAAATAGAACCCTTGTGCAGAAGCATTCATTGCGATTGCATTATTTTCGTTTTCTCTCTTTCTCTCTCTCTCACTCAAAGCCTTCATTCGTACCAGCTAGCACTGAGATTGAAGGAATCCGTTCGTGTGGACTGAGTAGAGACGTTGTCATCGTTCAACGTTCGTGATCGTTTCGTGGATCTACATCAAAGGGTTTTGATCGTCACAAGAGATCTGCACCAAAGGTTTCGATCATCACAAGAGGTAAATATTCTATCACTGATCATGACCATTCGTAAGGATCTCTAAAGGAGAAATTTTAATTTCCGCTGCGTTTTGGACCGCAATTCTCCTTCAGTGGTATCAAAGCCACTTACGAAACCATGACTCGGATAGTTGTTTATTTTCTGTATTAATATGATTAAAAGACAGAATAAATCAATTAATTAAACGGGTAATTAAATTTGGCATCATGAGTGTACGAGTTGGATGATTGATGTTGACTATGCTTCGGAATCCGACATTAGTATGGTGAAGCAGCGATACATCGATCGTCCATAGGTTACGCAATTGAGACCGATCTACTTATATATGATATAAGTAATCCTAATGCAAAGTACGGTATATGTGATATACTGTTTCTGTTTCGTTCATTCGAACACTAAATGATTGTTTTCCTTTGAGCGATCAATGGTCATTTGCTTCGGAATCCGACATTAGTATGGTGAAGCAATGACTTGTTGATCAATCATACTGAATCAACAATCGAGGTGTGTTTGACGGTCTGAAATTGGCAAATTAGGGTTGGTGACGGCGCAAGGGTTGTGCCGTCAAAGAGTTGTGGGCTTTTGGAACACGTCTGTTGAATGTTTCAAAGTTTGTTACGTTAGACGTGTGACGTTCGTAACAGACCCATGACGGTCGTAACAAGCATGTGACGGTCGTCACGTGCTTTGTGACGGTCGTCACACTCACATAATTTTAGGGGTTTCTGTTTTGACCTGTGACGGTCGTAACAACCCTGTAACGGTCGTAACAACCCTGTGACGCTCGTAACACGCCTGTGACGGTCGTCACACTCACAAGGTCAGAATTTTGGGGTTTCTGTTTTTTTTGATTACGCAAGGGTTGTGTTAATACAAAACAATGTCCATTACAAATGAATTGTTCACACCGTCCGCTGACCGGGCAGCGGAACCCCCGGCTAACTCTGCGTAGTGTCATCGGTCGCCGAAATTTAATTTGGTTTTAATTAATTAAAGGAATTAAGATTAAAATTAATAATAATAATGTGTTTGTTATTATTGCCTTGTTGTGATCAGTTATGGCCTTAGTCTTTCTTTATTTTATTTTGGGTTTTTAAATACGACCTGCGTGTCGTGCCTCTCCTTTTGATCTTTTAATGTAACTTCTCTTCTCATCTAAATCCCTCGTATGAAAACGAGTTTCTTCTGTAATGTAATGATATGAAGAAAGAGAAGAAGACAATGTTATGAAGAAAGAGAAGATTTCAATATCAAAGGAGGACAACCTTGAAGATCAAAGGAGGACAACCTTGAAGATCTTGCTTGGAGAAGCTTAGAGAAGAATTCAATATTAAAGGAGGACAACCTTGAAGATCTTGCTTGGAGAAGCTTAGATCGTTATTAGGTTAGCTTAGGTTCTCTCATTGGCTTGAGAGAACAATTGCGCTAGGGGCCATAACTGTTTCATTGTGTATGTATGTTGATGCATGTGAATGTATGTTGATGCATGTGAGAGACGATTTATATGATAAATAAGCCGGTGAGATCATAACAATTGCAATTCCCTCAAACTAAAATATTAAGTTTATGCTTTCCAAGTTTTAGCACTCATCAAGACTAGTATCGAATAATGTAGGTTTCGCCAAAGCGAGGTGCATGTTCTATATCAGTAAGGTGCGATGGGATAATTGTAATATCCAACTGCTAAAACAATGGGTCAAACTTAACTAAACAAATTACGATAATATTATATGTTTGCTTTCCAAGTTTTAGCACTCATCAAGACTAGTATCGGATATGTAGGTTTCGCCAAAGCGAGGTGCATGTTCTGTATTAGTTAAGGTGCGATGGAATAATTGTAATATCCAACTGCTAAAACGATGAGTCAAACTTAAATATAATTTTATTATATATGTTTAGAAGCAAGAGTTGGGAATGATCCATATGATGGATTGGAATAAGGAGTTATTCACCCAACTGAAATTTTCGAGAGTTGTATGAGATACAATTGGAAGGAGTTCCTACCTAAATAACCTAGTTTTGTGTAATCCGCCTACGCGGACTTAGAACGAAGTGAAAAATGGATCTCGACCCACTAGAAAATCTTCCAACGGGATTTTCCGAATCAAATGATGAGGGTCATTTGTTTTGAGTAAAATAGTGGGAGCATATTTAATTAAAGGCCTAATTAAATATGTCAATGATACTTATATTTTCTTAATCCTTATGTAGATAACCATGACAGCAAACACCTCTAACAACATCTTGCGATCAATCCTTGACAAGGAAAAATTGTCTGGGACAAATTTCCTGGATTGGCACCGAAACCTGAGGATTGTCCTCAAACATGATAAAAAGCTGTATGTCTTGGAGACTCCTGTTCCTGAAGAGGAACCTCCTAGTTCTGCACCTAAGGCAGAAAGAGATGCTTATAAGAAGCATGTCGATGATGCCAATGAAACTGCTTGTCTCATGCTGGCTACCATGAACTCAGAATTGCAAAAGCAACATGAGAACATGTCAGCGTTCGATATGATCGAACACCTGAAGTTGCTCTATCAAGAGCAAGCAAGGCATGAGAGGTTTGAAGTTTCAAAAGCCCTTTTCCAAAGCAAGTTAGCTGAGGGAGCCCCTGTAGGTCCCCATGTACTCAAGATGATTGGGTATGTGGAAAACCTTGAGAGATTGGGTTTTCCCCTCGAAAAGGAACTTGCAACTGATTTGATCTTGCAATCGTTGCCAGGTAGTTTCAGTCAATTTGTCCTAAATTTCAATATGAATGATATGGACAAATCTCTTCCTGAACTGCTAGCTATGTTAAGAACTGCTGAGCAGAATCTGAAGACAAAAGGGAAGTCCATTCTGATGATCGGAAATGGAAAGAGACAGAACAAAAGGCCCACTAAGCAGGGTGATAAAGGGAAGGGCAAGGAAGTTGCCAAACCCAAACCCACCGTTGCTGCTTTGAAGCCTAATGGAGGCATAGCAAAAGAAGGCACCTGCTTCCATTGCGGTAAGACCGGACACTGGAAGAGAAACTGCCCAAAGTACCTGGAAGATAAGAAGAATGGAGTAGAGACTTCAACTTCAGGTATTTTTGTTATTAATTCATCTACTTCTGCATAATGGGTATTAGATACTGGATGCGGTTCTCACATTTGTACGAATGTGCAGGGGCTGAGAAGGAGTAGAGATTTGGCAAAAGGTGAAGTTGACCTACGAGTTGGCAATGGAGCAAAGGTTGCTGCTTTAGCCGTAGGAACTTATGTATTAACTTCACCTAGTGGTTTAATAATTCAGTTAGAGAACTGTTATTATGTACCTGCAATCAGCAGGAATATTTCCATTTCTTGTTTGGACAAGTTTGGTTTTTCATTTATAATAAAGAACAATTGTTGCTCAATTTATTTGAATGATATATTCTATGCTACTGCACAAATGAGCAATGGACTATATGTCCTTTATCTCATAATGCCAACTTATAACATTAATACTAAAAGGATGAAACCTAATGAGTTAAATCCATGATGAGTCACACCGATCTTCCAAACTCCATTTGCGGACATGCACTATTGACAACAGCTTACATACTTAACCGTGTTCCATCCAAAAGGTTGATAAGACACCATATGAGATATGGAATGGTAAGAAACCACATATGTCTTACATGAAGATTTGGGGTTGTGAGGTTTATGTGAAACGACAAATTTCAACTAAGCTTGAGCCCAAATCTGACAAATGCTTATTTGTGGGGTATCCTAGAGAAACAAGAGGGTATTACTTCTACAGGCAAAGTGTTTGTCGCTCGAACTGGAGTTTTCCTAGAAAAGGATTTTATTTCCAAAGGAAACAGTGGGAGGAAAGTAGAGCTTGAAGAAATTCAAGAATCACAAAGCATAAATACACCTATGGAGGAATTAGAGCAGGAAACACAAGTAGTTGTGTAAGAGCAACCTGCTCAAGTAGAACAAGACCAGCGTAGGTCAGGAAGGATACGTCACCTACCTGAGATATATGGATATCTGATATAGGTGATGTATTACTCATGGATCAAGATGAGCCTGTGACCTACTCATGGAATCTTTGTTTTGATGAAACAGTTAAACTGTATGGATTCATCAAGAACGAAGATGAGCCTTGTGTCTACAAGAAGGTTAGTGGGAGCATGATCGTATTCCTGGTATTATATGTAGGTGACATATTACTCAATGGAATCGATATCCCTACCCTGCAACAAGTAAAGTCTTGGTTAGGGAAATGCTCTTCTATGAAGGACCTAGGTGAAGCAGCCTATATATTAGGAATCAAAATCTATATAGATAGATCACATAATGCTTGGCCTAAGTCAGAATACATAGACAAAGTGCTGAGACACTTTAATATGCATGATCGCAATTTGGCTACATGTTTTGCTTAAATGGTGGCACTATGAGCTTGAAAAGTTCAATGCAAGATACAGTTGTTGATTCTACAACCGAGGCCGAGTATATTGCTGCCTCAAATGCAGCAAAGGAAGCTGTTTAGATCAGGAAGTTCATTAGTGAACTTGGCATAGTTCCTAGCATTGTGGATCCCATTGGTCTCTACTATGATAACAATGGTAAAATCGCACAAGCTAAGAAGCCTAGATCTCACCAACGATCCAAACACATACTTAGACGTTGTATGAAAATATGTAAAGTACCTACACTTGACAATGTTGCTAACCCACTGACAAAGCCTATTGCGCAGCAGAAGCATGATGGCCATGCTAGATCAATGGGCATACAGGGTATGCCTGATTGGCTCTAGTGCTAGTGGGAGATTGTTGGTGTAAGCCCTAGAGGCCAATACTTTTTGGTACTTGTATCGAATTAATAAAAGGCTTTTTCTTTATTATGATTGATTAATAAAGTCCCTGGAATAGATAGTTCGTTTAATGTATCAAGTGTGACTTGATCATGAGAACACATTAAACATAAGGGCACTATTCTTAAAGTATCCGTAGTCGAGCTTTAGTGTGAAGTGGGATAACATTAAAGCATTAAGACTATTATGTTTGTAGACTGATGATCGCATCTCATGGATCATGGATAAAGAGTTATCAAGTCTTAAACATAGGTATGAATATTAGGAGTAATATTTATACCGGATTGACCCGCTATGAGATAACTATATAGAACGTTATGCAAAGTGTCATAAGTTATTCTCATGGTGATAATAGTGTATTCCACTCTTCGACCTGAAACCACTATGGATCCTAGATGTAGAGTCGAGTGCTTTATTGCTGATCCAACGTTGTCCGTAACTGGATAACCATAAAGACAGTTGATGGGTACTCCACAAAGCATGCTGAGGGACATGAGTGACCTAGATGGAATTTGCCCATCCTGCATAACAGGATAAATGTCTATGGGCCCAATATTGAACTGGACAAGGATGACACGGTCTATGCCTTGTGTTCAATATAGACATAAGGGCAAAAGGGTAATTATACACATAATTATTATCACAGAAGGAATTGTCAGATCACATGACATTTTCGTGTCTTGGGTAGCAGTGATGTGTTGCTAGATACCGCTCACTGTTTATTATGTTAAATACATGATTTAATATAATTGCCAACGTCACGAAAACCTACAGGGTCACACACAAAGGACGGATTGATGAGAGATAGAGTAACTAAGGAATACCGTAAGGTACGGTACCCTTAAGTGAGTTATGGAACATCGTAAGGTACGGTGTACTTGAGTAGAATACGAAATATGGTAAGGTACCATGGGCTTGAGTGATTTTGGGCATATTATAAGATATGGGCCAAAATACACTTAAGTGGGCTTTTAGCTTGAAGCCCACACAAGTGGTTCTATAAATAGAACCCTTGTGCAGAAGCATTCATTGCGATTGCATTATTTTCGTTTTCTCTCTTTCTCTCTCTCTCACTCAAAGCCTTCATTCGTACCAGCTAGCACTGAGATTGAAGGAATCCGTTCGTGTGGACTGAGTAGAGACGTTGTCATCGTTCAACGTTCGTGATCGTTTCGTGGATCTACATCAAAGGGTTTTGATCGTCACAAGAGATCTGCACCAAAGGTTTCGATCATCACAAGAGGTAAATATTCTATCACTGATCATGACCATTCGTAAGGATCTCTAAAGGAGAAATTTTAATTTCCGCTGCGTTTTGGACCGCAATTCTCCTTCAGTGGTATCAAAGCCACTTACGAAACCATGACTCGGATAGTTGTTTATTTTCTGTATTAATATGATTAAAAGACAGAATAAATCAATTAATTAAACGGGTAATTAAATTTGGCATCATGAGTGTACGAGTTGGATGATTGATGTTGACTATGCTTCGGAATCCGACATTAGTATGGTGAAGCAGCGATACATCGATCGTCCATAGGTTACGCAATTGAGACCGATCTACTTATATATGATATAAGTAATCCTAATGCAAAGTACGGTATATGTGATATACTGTTTTTGTTTCGTTCATTCGAACACTAAATGATTGTTTTCCTTTGAGCGATCAATGGTCATTTGCTTCGGAATCCGACATTAGTATGGTGAAGCAATGACTTGTTGATCAATCATACTGAATCAACAATCGAGGTGTGTTTGACGGTCTGAAATTGGCAAATTAGGGTTGGTGACGGCGCAAGGGTTGTGCCGTCAAAGAGTTGTGGGCTTTTGGAACACGTCTGTTGAATGTTTCAAAGTTTGTTACGTTAGACGTGTGACGTTCGTAACAGACCCATGACGGTCGTAACAAGCATGTGACGGTCGTCACGTGCTTTGTGACGGTCGTCACACTCACATAATTTTAGGGGTTTCTGTTTTGACCTGTGACGGTCGTAACAACCCTGTAACGGTCGTAACAACCCTGTGACGCTCGTAACACGCCTGTGACGGTCGTCACACTCACAAGGTCAGAATTTTGGGGTTTCTGTTTTTTTTGATTACGCAAGGGTTGTGTTAATACAAAACAATGTCCATTACAAATGAATTGTTCACACCGTCCGCTGACCGGGCAGCGGAACCCCCGGCTAACTCTGCGTAGTGTCATCGGTCGCCGAAATTTAATTTGGTTTTAATTAATTAAAGGAATTAAGATTAAAATTAATAATAATAATGTGTTTGTTATTATTGCCTTGTTGTGATCAGTTATGGCCTTAGTCTTTCTTTATTTTATTTTGGGTTTTTAAATACGACCTGCGTGTCGTGCCTCTCCTTTTGATCTTTTAATGTAACTTCTCTTCTCATCTAAATCCCTCGTATGAAAACGAGTTTCTTCTGTAATGTAATGATATGAAGAAAGAGAAGAAGACAATGTTATGAAGAAAGAGAAGATTTCAATATCAAAGGAGGACAACCTTGAAGATCAAAGGAGGACAACCTTGAAGATCTTGCTTGGAGAAGCTTAGAGAAGAATTCAATATTAAAGGAGGACAACCTTGAAGATCTTGCTTGGAGAAGCTTAGATCGTTATTAGGTTAGCTTAGGTTCTCTCATTGGCTTGAGAGAACAATTGCGCTAGGGGCCATAACTGTTTCATTGTGTATGTATGTTGATGCATGTGAATGTATGTTGATGCATGTGAGAGACGATTTATATGATAAATAAGCCGGTGAGATCATAACAATTGCAATTCCCTCAAACTAAAATATTAAGTTTATGCTTTCCAAGTTTTAGCACTCATCAAGACTAGTATCGAATAATGTAGGTTTCGCCAAAGCGAGGTGCATGTTCTATATCAGTAAGGTGCGATGGGATAATTGTAATATCCAACTGCTAAAACAATGGGTCAAACTTAACTAAACAAATTACGATAATATTATATGTTTGCTTTCCAAGTTTTAGCACTCATCAAGACTAGTATCGGATATGTAGGTTTCGCCAAAGCGAGGTGCATGTTCTGTATTAGTTAAGGTGCGATGGAATAATTGTAATATCCAACTGCTAAAACGATGAGTCAAACTTAAATATAATTTTATTATATATGTTTAGAAGCAAGAGTTGGGAATGATCCATATGATGGATTGGAATAAGGAGTTATTCACCCAACTGAAATTTTCGAGAGTTGTATGAGATACAATTGGAAGGAGTTCCTACCTAAATAACCTAGTTTTGTGTAATCCGCCTACGCGGACTTAGAACGAAGTGAAAAATGGATCTCGACCCACTAGAAAATCTTCCAACGGGATTTTCCGAATCAAATGATGAGGGTCATTTGTTTTGAGTAAAATAGTGGGAGCATATTTAATTAAAGGCCTAATTAAATATGTCAATGATACTTATATTTTCTTAATCCTTATGTAGATAACCATGACAGCAAACACCTCTAACAACATCTTGCGATCAATCCTTGACAAGGAAAAATTGTCTGGGACAAATTTCCTGGATTGGCACCGAAACCTGAGGATTATCCTCAAACATGATAAAAAGCTGTATGTCTTGGAGACTCCTGTTCCTGAAGAGGAACCTCCTAGTTCTGCACCTAAGGCAGAAAGAGATGCTTATAAGAAGCATGTCGATGATGCCAATGAAACTGCTTGTCTCATGCTGGCTACCATGAACTCAGAATTGCAAAAGCAACATGAGAACATGTCAGCGTTCGATATGATCGAACACCTGAAGTTGCTCTATCAAGAGCAAGCAAGGCATGAGAGGTTTGAAGTTTCAAAAGCCCTTTTCCAAAGCAAGTTAGCTGAGGGAGCCCCTGTAGGTCCCCATGTACTCAAGATGATTGGGTATGTGGAAAACCTTGAGAGATTGGGTTTTCCCCTCGAAAAGGAACTTGCAACTGATTTGATCTTGCAATCGTTGCCAGATAGTTTCAGTCAATTTGTCCTAAATTTCAATATGAATGATATGGACAAATCTCTTCCTGAACTGCTAGCTATGTTAAGAACTGCTGAGCAGAATCTGAAGACAAAAGGGAAGTCCATTCTGATGATCGGAAATGGAAAGAGACAGAACAAAAGGCCCACTAAGCAGGGTGATAAAGGGAAGGGCAAGGAAGTTGCCAAACCCAAACCCACCGTTGCTGCTTTGAAGCCTAATGGAGGCATAGCAAAAGAAGGCACCTGCTTCCATTGCGGTAAGACCGGACACTGGAAGAGAAACTGCCCAAAGTACCTGGAAGATAAGAAGAATGGAGTAGAGACTTCAACTTCAGGTATTTTTGTTATTAATTCATCTACTTCTGCATAATGGGTATTAGATACTGGATGCGGTTCTCACATTTGTACGAATGTGCAGGGGCTGAGAAGGAGTAGAGATTTGGCAAAAGGTGAAGTTGACCTACGAGTTGGCAATGGAGCAAAGGTTGCTGCTTTAGCCGTAGGAACTTATGTATTAACTTCACCTAGTGGTTTAATAATTCAGTTAGAGAACTGTTATTATGTACCTGCAATCAGTGTAACACCCTTCTACCCAAACGACATATTTAAATAAATTATCAGAGTACAACATGTAGAAGAGTTTACATTTCTTACAACATAACACTTATCGCATCACAACATAAAACATATTATTTATTTTATTAAAACTTCGCAGCGGACAACAACACAGATATTATCATTCATCATATAACAATTCATAATAATGTTTCAACATTATCTCAACAAAGCATCTCAACATATTAGTCATCATAAACAACGTAAATAATAACCAATTATCTATCGAATCCCATAACCCCGGTGTCACATGACCAGAGCATTTGACTCGACTCTGTAGAATAACTCTACACTTATTCTTCAAACCTCAACAATAGCTACTCCTCTTTATCTGCACATTGCTCATCATAGATGAACATAAACACATGCAGAAGGGGTGAGAATTACATTATTAAATAATAATATAACGACAGAAATATAAACATAAATATATTTCACATATGCCAACACAGCTCATCATAATCATCATAATCAACATACTCATGAACATCAACAAACAACATATCAAATGCAATGCACACACCCATGCATGACTCAACACGACTCGGTATACCCATTTTGCGACCAACTACAGGATCACCACTCCCAGATTCATCACCATAGAATCTGAGTTCCCCGCAAGGAACCAAGCCTCTCAACAAGCCCGGAGTCAACAACATCATTGGAACTCAGTCCGTTCATCACTAGGCATCGGCCTTTCATGAATGCATGTACACCAACATGCATCATAATCAACATAGCAACAACAACATCATACAATCATGTTATCATCATCATTAATAGCATGACATACAACTCAACAAACAACAACAACATCACAACGATATCACATCGTTACATAACACATTTATAACTAAACACGTAAATTCAACATCTCATCATCATAAACACCTCATACACAATCATATAATCACTGTTAATTGTTTATAATACAATTACAGCGACTTACTAAGAGTCTCGCAACTTAACGTACTAAAAAAACTCACCAACATCAGCTTCACAGCACAGTTCGCGCCGCGAACTGGGCTTCGCGCCGCGAATCGCGCGTTACAGAACTCCTCTGGATTCTGCCCAGTTCGCGCCGCGAACTGGGCTTCGCGCCGCGAATCGCGCGCGAACAGAAGCCCTCTGCTACAGAAACCAGCGCAGCTTTGCTCCTCTACTCACCATAACTCATACCCCACAGCTAACAACCCAATATCGACATTTAACAGTCATATATACACAACATACTTCGATTGAAATGCATATAACTCAACAAAACTCACAGATCGGAGAATTTCCATCAAAACCCCAACTTTCCCAATCTCCCTAAAATCCCCCAAAATCCATCAACAATCCAACATATATCATGAATTTGCTCGCATATTATCGTTTAATAAGGTTCAGACCCCTTACCTCTTTGGATTGAAGGAAGTTCTGAGCAATCTTTGGCCTTTTCCTCTTCCTTCTCTTTCTCTTCAGCGTTTCTCCCTTTCTCTGACTCTGAGGCAAAAACACGTGAAAAACACTCTGAGTTCTCCCTTTTGCCTCTTTTATCCAATTCCACTTTTACCCTTCCACTCTTCATATTCCATTTATTTTATTTATTTAATTATTATTAAAATAAATAACATCTATAATAATAATAATAATAATAATAATTCCCAATATTATTTAATAATTCCTTTTACCTTCAAATAATCATATTAAAATAATATTTAAATTATTCTAACAATATTCGGGGTGTTACAATCAGCAGGAATATTTCCATTTCTTGTTTGGACAAGTTTGGTTTTTCATTTATAATAAAGAACAATTGTTGCTCAATTTATTTGAATGATATATTCTATGCTACTGCACAAATGAGCAATGGACTATATGTCCTTTATCTCATAATGCCAACTTATAACATTAATACTAAAAGGATGAAACCTAATGAGTTAAATCCATGATGAGTCACACCGATCTTCCAAACTCCATTTGCGGACATGCACTATTGACAACAGCTTACATACTTAACCGTGTTCCATCCAAAAGGTTGATAAGACACCATATGAGATATGGAATGGTAAGAAACCACATATGTCTTACATGAAGATTTGGGGTTGTGAGGTTTATGTGAAACGACAAATTTCAACTAAGCTTGAGCCCAAATCTGACAAATGCTTATTTGTGGGGTATCCTAGAGAAACAAGAGGGTATTACTTCTACAGGCAAAGTGTTTGTCGCTCGAACTGGAGTTTTCATAGAAAAGGATTTTATTTCCAAAGGAAACAGTGGGAGGAAAGTAGAGCTTGAAGAAATTCAAGAATCACAAAGCATAAATACACCTATGGAGGAATTAGAGCAGGAAACACAAGTAGTTGTGTAAGAGCAACCTGCTCAAGTAGAACAAGACCAGCGTAGGTCAGGAAGGATACGTCACCTACCTGAGATATATGGATATCTGATATAGGTGATGTATTACTCATGGATCAAGATGAGCCTGTGACCTACTCATGGAATCTTTGTTTTGATGAAACAGTTAAACTGTATGGATTCATCAAGAACGAAGATGAGCCTTGTGTCTACAAGAAGGTTAGTGGGAGCATGATCGTATTCCTGGTATTATATGTAGGTGACATATTACTCAATGGAATCGATATCCCTACCCTGCAACAAGTAAAGTCTTGGTTAGGGAAATGCTCTTCTATGAAGGACCTAGGTGAAGCAGCCTATATATTAGGAATCAAAATCTATATAGATAGATCACATAATGCTTGGCCTAAGTCAGAATACATAGACAAAGTGCTGAGACACTTTAATATGCATGATCGCAATTTGGCTACATGTTTTGCTTAAATGGTGGCACTATGAGCTTGAAAAGTTCAATGCAAGATACAGTTGTTGATTCTACAACCGAGGCCGAGTATATTGCTGCCTCAAATGCAGCAAAGGAAGCTGTTTAGATCAGGAAGTTCATTAGTGAACTTGGCATAGTTCCTAGCATTGTGGATCCCATTGGTCTCTACTATGATAACAATGGTAAAATCGCACAAGCTAAGAAGCCTAGATCTCACCAACGATCCAAACACATACTTAGACGTTGTATGAAAATATGTAAAGTACCTACACTTGACAATGTTGCTAACCCACTGACAAAGCCTATTGCGCAGCAGAAGCATGATGGCCATGCTAGATCAATGGGCATACAGGGTATGCCTGATTGGCTCTAGTGCTAGTGGGAGATTGTTGGTGTAAGCCCTAGAGGCCAATACTTTTTGGTACTTGTATCGAATTAATAAAAGGCTTTTTCTTTATTATGATTGATTAATAAAGTCCCTGGAATAGATAGTTCGTTTAATGTATCAAGTGTGACTTGATCATGAGAACACATTAAACATAAGGGCACTATTCTTAAAGTATCCGTAGTCGAGCTTTAGTGTGAAGTGGGATAACATTAAAGCATTAAGACTATTATGTTTGTAGACTGATGATCGCATCTCATGGATCATGGATAAAGAGTTATCAAGTCTTAAACATAGGTATGAATATTAGGAGTAATATTTATACCGGATTGACCCGCTATGAGATAACTATATAGAACGTTATGCAAAGTGTCATAAGTTATTCTCATGGTGATAATAGTGTATTCCACTCTTCGACCTGAAACCACTATGGATCCTAGATGTAGAGTCGAGTGCTTTATTGCTGATCCAACGTTGTCCGTAATTGGATAACCATAAAGACAGTTGATGGGTACTCCACAAAGCATGCTGAGGGACATGAGTGACCTAGATGGAATTTGCCCATCCTGCATAACAGGATAAATGTCTATGGGCCCAATATTGAACTGGACAAGGATGACACGGTCTATGCCTTGTGTTCAATATAGACATAAGGGCAAAAGGGTAATTATACACATAATTATTATCATAGAAGGAATTGTCAGATCACATGACATTTTCGTGTCTTGGGTAGCAGTGATGTGTTGCTAGATACCGCTCACTGTTTATTATGTTAAATACATGATTTAATATAATTGCCAACGTCACGAAAACCTACAGGGTCACACACAAAGGACGGATTGATGAGAGATAGAGTAACTAAGGAATACCGTAAGGTACGGTACCCTTAAGTGAGTTATGGAACATCGTAAGGTACGGTGTACTTGAGTAGAATACGAAATATGGTAAGGTACCATGGGCTTGAGTGATTTTGGGCATATTATAAGATATGGGCCAAAATACACTTAAGTGGGCTTTTAGCTTGAAGCCCACACAAGTGGTTCTATAAATAGAACCCTTGTGCAGAAGCATTCATTGCGATTGCATTATTTTCGTTTTCTCTCTTTCTCTCTCTCTCACTCAAAGCCTTCATTCGTACCAGCTAGCACTGAGATTGAAGGAATCCGTTCGTGTGGACTGAGTAGAGACGTTGTCATCGTTCAACGTTCGTGATCGTTTCGTGGATCTACATCAAAGGGTTTTGATCGTCACAAGAGATCTGCACCAAAGGTTTCGATCATCACAAGAGGTAAATATTCTATCACTGATCATGACCATTCGTAAGGATCTCTAAAGGAGAAATTTTAATTTCCGCTGCGTTTTGGACCGCAATTCTCCTTCACTTTAACCATTAAGAAACTCAATCCAAAAAAAATAGATGAACATTTCACCCCCACCTCACACAGTATGGATGATCAATCTATTATGTTCAAAACATTCTAGAAATCTACAATGAACATAGGCAGAAAACCATCTCCATGTCGCTTGTTTATCACTTTGTTGGCACTATGCAAAATTTCCTCATCACCATCAAATACCCCGACCTTAAATTGCAAGTCATTGAGATATTGTTACATTTACCAACTTATTTCATAACAATCTTAGATACAAGGCACCTCAAAATAGAACCTACAAGAATATGATGTATTCCATCATCAAATTTTAATAACGATGTAAAGAATACGAAAGATATAAACTCAATCAAATTTATCGAACATCTTCCTCTTAACCATAAATCAATCATGTAGATATTTTTAAAATAAATAACTAATTTAACAACAAAAGAAAAAAGAGAAGATAAATGGTCGGTTTGAAGCATTGAATTAAATTAATTTAAAAGGACTCCTTATTTATGTGAGAGCAATTAAAATAATTGTGTCCAAAATTCTAAGAACAAGTTTGTTACATTGTCAAAATATGAGGGCAAACTGAGTTGGTAGCTTGGTATGTTATATGGGTTAGTCATACATTTTAAAATGTTAATAATTTGAATGCTTTTAACACCTTAAGTAGACCTTGTTGTTTTATTTTAATCAAAAGCACAATGTATTCAACTACTATATTTTATATTAAATGATTAGCTTTTGCCACAAAAAAAAACTTCTCTAATACAATTTGTTTCTAGTTTCATAAAGTGTGCAAATTTATTCTTAACCTTGGATGCAACAAGAACTAAAATGATATAAGAGAATTAAATTTATGCCATATTCGAATATAAGTGGCATGATACAACCAATATAACATGCATGCATGGTGAGAGTTATTGATTAATCCTAAAAGCTTATCTCTCTATCCTTATTTAGTTGGTAGTTAATGTTAATGTAGCAAAGGTTAATGAACTTGTTACACATGTACAACACAAAGAGACAATGAGCGTTTCCCATGGTTGCTATGTCGGTTTTTAAACTACTTATAAGAATATTTTCTGATTCATCCCACGATGTACCAAACCTAATTGTGACTTCAATTTTTTATTACCTTACACAATTCCTTTTGTTATGTTATTATATTCTTGGAGACTCCCACGTTCGTTGTTTATTATCTTAAACGCGCATGCTAAGCTCACACCTTAATTCTTCTAACTCCTAACTACATCACTAATTAACTAATAAACTTATAGCTAATCTTATTAAGAATCATATGAAACAAGAAAGGTGGAGGTGGTAGATTCGAATTCAACTATTAAAATGTGATAATGTTAAAAAAAAATATCATCTCTATTTTAAGGGATTAACTTTTATAATTGTACGCGGATGATCTCATTTATACTTAAAAAAATGTTTACAAGTGGAACAATCGTCACTAGTTTTATAAATATAAGTTAAGTTTAATGTAAAAATATAATATGATTGATGTGATAAAAATGGATCCGCCTCGCCGGATTTACATGTTTAACCCGTCATTTTTTGTGTATGTTGTAATAAAGTTTTAAACATTCACCTCTACTTTGACCGCCCCAACTCGTCTTGTTATATTTTTTGATAGACTTTGACTCGACAGATAATGAAGCGAATATCGCTTTTTATAATTCAAATCAATATTTTGAAAACCAACTCTCGAATTTCACCGCTCTACCTCCATTTCATTGATCAATCCCAAATTATATTCAATATTTATTATCATATCATTGCTATTAAACCGCTTTGGAGTTGTACTCAATATAAAAACCTAATAAACATTACTTAAGTCATCTCTCAATGATTACACTTAGGAACCTCCCTCCCCCCTTGTTTCAATTTGAAGTAGAATTTTAAATATGTCCAATTACAATGTTTAAATTAAAACCATATTAAAGATATATTATTATTGTAAATTATCACACCATAAACTTTGGTCCCATATGAGTTGTCGTTTGCTTTGTATATGGCCCCTTAAGTGGACTTCCCTAAGTTTAGTTACATAGAACTAGGACAAACCCTATACAATAATTACAACTTTAATATTTTCTATTAACAAACTAAGTCAATGCTTATACTAAAAAATTCATTAGCATTGAGTATAAATATTTCCACAACTTTTGATTACCTCAAAGCAAACATTTTAACTAGCTTTCCAAAAAAATAACTTAGGCGATTTTTTTCCTTCTTATTACTATGGAACTTATAGGATCTTTCCCTGATGGAGAATGGGATTTCTTTAGCAAAATGTTTGCTAGTGAGGATCATGAACACTACTCTCAACAATTTCTTGATCAAAACTCTCTTCTTCTTGATGATGGATTGAACAATGAATCACAATCCACATTTTGCTCCGTCGAAACCGGTGAAAAAGAGTGTATGTTTTATTCTTTTGATCATGCTAATATCTCAAACTCACATTATATTTCTCAATCTCAAGAGAATAGTTATGGTAGCAATTGTAGTGCTAATGATGATACAAATTACTATTTTAGTCATCCTAATCAAGTGCTAGCAAATAATATGAATAGTTCCATTTCCATGGATGAGAAACTTTTTGCTTCTTTTGTCACACCCTTTAATGAGATTGTAATGGAAGAGAATGCGAAATTGAATGAAGATGCTTTTGGAAGTGGTGATCATATTTTGGAGAAAAATGATTACATTAATACTCAAATAATGGAAGAACATGTTGATTTTCCAAACAAGCACGACATGGAAATGCATCTCAAAAGGAAACTCGGCGCCATAGAAGTTGAAGTTCCTCTTGAAGAAAAAATCAACAACAATTCCGAGAAACCCAAGAAAAAACCCCGCGTCTCAAAAGATGTAAGTTTAAATTTGTATATAATTTCGTATGAGTCGTTGTCTATCAGAAACATCAAATACGATAAGCATATTTATTTATTTTTCTTCTGATTTTCTTCAATATTTCAATCATTAGGGCATGAAAAATGCAAGGTCTAAGAAGAAGCTTATTGGTAGCAATGAAGAGGAGAATGAAGAGATTAATAATAGCTCTAGTAGTAACATTTCTGAGGATGAAAATGGTTCTCAAGAAAATAGTGGAGGAACTACTCTCAACTCAAATGGGAAAACAAGAGCTAGTAGAGGATCAGCAACAGATCCACAAAGTCTCTATGCAAGGGTAATTAGTTTTTCTACTTATTTTCATTATATATATTTTCATATCAAAAACAAAAATTTGTGCATATTTATGATACTTATATTTATTATTTTTAATTTTGCAGAAAAGAAGAGAGAGGATAAATGAGAGACTAAGAATTCTACAGAATCTTGTACCAAATGGAACAAAGGTATAATATTATTTAGATGGTGTAATTCTTGTTTAAGTATTGGAATTTAATATTGTGCAAGAGAATTAATTTTCATGAATGGTTTATACAGGTTGATATAAGTACAATGCTTGAAGAAGCAGTTAATTATGTGAAATTTTTGCAAGTTCAAATCAAGGTACTACACAATAAGAGACATTAATATTAATGTATAGAATTTAAATCCTTATTTTTATTTTTAATATAAGATAAATAATTAACCACTGTTATTATTCTTTTTTTGTTATGTAGCTTTTGAGTTCTGATGATATGTGGATGTATGCACCACTTGCTTATAATGGACTTGACATTGGACTCAATCTCAATCTCAACAGTTCTTTGCCACTTTGAGTTTCAAATATTGTTTACTGTAATAATAATTAAACAGGAAACAAACATTTATATATATTTGTATTCTAACTTGTTAAGTACTATTATTATTGTTGGAGGATGTGAATAAAATAGCAATATCATGCTCAAAGAGAGTATAATTAATCATTTTTTTTTTAATTATTAATCACGTGGAGTGGTGTTTTTCTGACTGTTGAGAATGGAAGGCATTAAATGATGAAGCAGACATTTTTGTTGCTCTAATTTAGAGACTGTCTTATGGAGCTGAAACCTAAAATACATAAGTGATGAATGAATGTGTCTCGTGATCCTTATATCTTATTAGAAATTTATGAAGTTCTAAGTTGATCAAACAATAATTAAATATCACTCAGTTTGCAAAGTAAAGTCCCATGTCATGAAGCAATGAATTGGCATCTAAATCATTTTAGCAACATCTACATTCCAAAGATTGATTTGAAACAAAATTCAAGAATCAAGTGGCTCGAAGAGGGAAACTCAAATATCCGATTTTTTATGCAAATATTTGAACTACTCTCTTCGTTCTTTTTTAAGTGTTATTTTTTGATTTTTTACACATACAAAAAAAATTAATCATTATTGTTATTTTTCTAACAATAATTCTTCTTTTACCTATAATATCCTTAATTATTTATTACATTCATTTTATTTTTTCTCTCTATGTAATAACTATCTAGGGGTAATTTTGACAAAAATGCAATTAATACTATCTTGAATTTTGCAAGTGACAATTTTTTTTTTTTTTTTTCAAAAAAGTGACACTTATAAAAGAACGGAGGGAGTAGTATTCAAACTTCGCATAAATTCCTTAAAAAATAAGCTTTATCAAATAAACTTAGATGAGAGGTTTATGTGGGCATTATCATCATTTCTATCATGTAGCGCCGAGAAGATGTTACACTTGGGTGCCAAAGGTAAAAAAAATTGAAATATAGCTTCTCCTTATGGAAAGATAGACACATATCAATAGGAGGACAAATGATACTAATCAACTCGATTTTTAGCACCATTATTTTGTACTAATTATATTACTACCAAGCACTAAAGAAAATTTTACATTTATTGAAAAGCATTCAAATAAATTTTTTAGAGATGATGTTTATAACATCGAAAAATATGTAGCGCTAGTTGGGAAAATTGAAATTCTGTTTAGGTAGGACGAATGTTGGACAAATTGTCAGAGATATTATATACAAAAATAAAATAGTTTGTAAGACAAATAGCAAATAATAATTAAAGCAATAAATAACATATGAGAATTGGTAACACAGTTCGGTGCAACCTCACCTATGTCCGGAGGATTTCCAACCTAAGAAAGAAAATCAACTATTTCAAATTAGTACAATTAGTCTTATAGGAATAACAACTCCATGTTGTCCAATGCCTATTCTTAATCCTAAGGACTTTCTATTTAGGACTCTCTAAAATATGAGAACCCCTCTCATTTTCTCTCAATCACTAATCCCAAATGATCAACTCAATAAACAAAATATTGAATGTTGAATTACAACTCAGATAAATAAACCAAACTATATTATTTAAGATATGAATAAAAACACTAGAGTGGGGCACAAACAGTAACACAAACAAATACTCAAAAGATAAACCCTAACACATGAATCTTTAAAATTTGCACACATTAAATGTTTGGTTTGATTCTTCTTAAATAACAAT
Organism: Lathyrus oleraceus; assembly: GCF_024323335.1. Lineage (NCBI taxonomy): Eukaryota > Viridiplantae > Streptophyta > Magnoliopsida > Fabales > Fabaceae > Lathyrus > Lathyrus oleraceus. The sequence goes on from NC_066584.1 coordinate 13,725,048, forward strand.
GCAAATTATAGGCTTTTCCAATGGGCATTAGATCACGTTCAAAATTGTAGAAGATTTAGTTGGATTATATTTTTGATTTGTTCCACAAAAGCTTCCAACAAAAGATATGATTTGTTTTTAATTCAAATTTAAATCTCCATTTAAATTGATTTGATCATGTCCAGTTTAATCAAACAAGTTATTGCTAAAAGATAGCAACAAATCTTATTAAGATCCAATCAGAAAAATACACTCCAAATAACATCCATCATGACCTGCTGAAAAGGGTCAATGTTGCACACATGTTGGAACATCTGATTTCACATGAGTTTTTTCTTCACAAAAACATTTTGCATATAAGCTAGAACATCAGATTCAACAAGAGTCATTTCTTCATCAAGACATCTTGAACACTTCAAATAAAATCTTTACTTTATATAAATAATTTCTCAAGTAAATGATTCAGAATAAATCTGTTGCTAAAATTAAACCACACTTTTAAATCTTGGATTGAAGATCTTCTCATTAATTGCAAATTCATATTTTATAATAAAAACAAATCTCATTAAATCTCTTCATGGAATATTTCTTTAATTAAATATTCAGCACAATCTTTGATAAAATTGAAGTAAATCTATCTTTAAAGCATATCCAATTAAATCTTCTCATTTAAACCAACTCCTAATATTTTTAATTAGGCTGTGTCTAATCAAATCTTCTTCAACCTTATGGATTAATAAAAAACAATTAACAAATTTAACTGAACAATATTTTCTAAAATATACACCAACAGACCTTCCAGGAATCAAACACCAATGCGCACAGATTCACTCATAAATCTTGGTATGCAGACTGAGGCCAAATGATGGAACATGTAATACCCCAATTTATGAGTTATTATTTTAATTTATTTATCTTTTAATTTAATTATTATGTGTGATAATTGAACTGGATCGAGGGATGAAGGTGTGTGACCTTGAGGTGGGGATGTAGAGAGCACGTAGAGTTTATCTAAGATAATTGAAAATGATTTTAATAATTAAAAGAATAACATTTCATTAGATTTATTTAATTTAATAGAAAATAGAGAGGTTGGGGTCAAAGTGTGAATTTTGAGAAATAAAGGGGATGAAAGAGTAAAAATAATTTTTAGTGAGGGAGAGAATGTTAATTAAGACTAAATTGCCTTAATTGTATAAGGTAAAAAGACAACTTAGGTTTAGGGAATTTCTATCTGTACGTAAAAACAAAGTTAACGATGAAGAGGCTAGAAGACTAAGAAGAGAGGAAATGCTTAGAGTTTGAGGAAGAAGACTCAATCAAACCGGTTCAGATTCAGATTGTTTGCTAGGAATTGAGGTAAAGGGGGGAGTTGATTCAATAATATGTATATGTTTAAGGGGTAGAGTTGAGGAGTTCGTAACCTCCAATAGGTTTGTATGATTATGCATGTTTTGTTGTGTTTGTATGCAAATCTTAAATTTGGTAATCAATTGGTGTTGTAATTTGTTTTTCATGATGAAATTTGTGTACATGTGTGTGGAGTAATTTTTATTTTGATGTGTTAATATGTTTTCACCATTGTTGAGTTTTTGAGGGTCTCTGAATCATGATAAAAGTGGTGAATGAGTGATGATCATGCTTGCTAATTATAGATATATGTTCCGTGATGTTAATATATTGATTCTCTATTCAATTTGAGTACATGGGATGGAAAATCGGAGTTTCGATGTGATCTCTATAGCAGAAAATGTAATTATGCATTCTGCAGGTCCATGGCGGGCGCCATGCCTATGACGGGTAACCCGCCATGAGCCTTAAGTAGGCGTAAATAAGGTTTTGGTCATAACTTGAGTTTCAGAATTCGGCTTGAGGTGTGATTCGAAGCGTTATGAAGCTAATGCACAAAGATACGTCATGGTAATGCCTTGTGAAATGATTTGTCATGTTTGAATGATGTGTGAGTATATGTTATGTTGAAAGAATATAAGTTATGATAAATATATGTTATTATGTGAGTATCATAATTGATGGTTCATGCATAATCTTGAGATGAAGAATCGTCATGTTGATTATGTTAAATGGGTGAATTAAAATATAGTAATTGATGTATGATCTACTTGGTTAATTCTCTGGACAGGCTTAGGATGTTAAAGTTAATAATCAGAGTTCTGCATTGAACTCTATTGAAAAAGATGAATTCTTCTATCTGCAGGTTGATGGATGGCGCCATCGTCATGGCGACCAGGTCGCCACAAGCTTAGATTTGATGGTGGGCACCATCATCATGGCGGGTTACCCGTCATGCACCCAGAATGAGCGTAATGAGCCCTAGTGCATGGAACTGAGTTCTGATTTCAATTATTTCTATCGTATGATAAAAATCGAGGTAATGTTAAGTACTGCTTGGTGCCTATGATTAATTATTGGGAGTGCTTAAATAATTTTAACATGATTAAATGATGAATTATGTCGTGTGGTGTAAGCGGTGAATGTTATGGCAATATTTGTTGTGATGAAATGTTGTTGTATATTGATATGTTTCCTATCATGATTTATGAGTTGGTATGATTTAATGATTAAACATGATTTTAATTGAATTTATGAAGTATTTTATGAATGTTGGGTATGTGCACACATGATGATGACGATGTCGTGTTAATTGATGTGAGTTGTGATGATGATAGGTTGCGTATGAGTGTCGCATCTCGAAAAATACGACTCCTCGCGATGGTCGCGGAAAAAATTTATGTTCGAACAGAGTCGCCATCGAACTTTATTTATCCCAATTAAGGAATAGGAAAATATCGATAAAACCTTTTGGAAATGGAATAATGGTCGTCGCAACCATATTCGAGTTCAGGAGTTAATTACGTAAGGGGAAGGTATTAACACCCCTCACGTCCGTTGTACTCAACGGGAACCTTTTAGTTCTAATTTGTGTTTCGAGTGTTAATTTATGTTTGTTTGTTGTCTTTGGGTTATAAATATATTAAAAATAGAAATGGATGAAAACCTCAGAAAGGGAAAGGGGAGGTTTTTTATTAGTGTGCTCGCGAAGATACAACGATCTCCTGCCTACGTATCCTTATGGTATAATAAGGAAATCAGAGCATTCGTAGTTCGGGGAACTACGATTGGTCGGTGTCTTATATCGAACATCTGTTTAGATCGCGTTCTAAAGGCTAAACGTTGGCTTGTCTACTCTCGGCGGAGGCTTAAGTATTGGTTTGTTGTGCGCATTAGAAAGGATTAAACAGTGTTCTTTCTGAACAGAGTTTTGGTCAAACGGGGGTGACAAGTTGGATTAATATGTTGGATGTTTTGATTGGTTTCGATCGCACGAGGGTGAGAAAAGATAGATTGGTTGTGTTGAGATTTTTGGTTGGATGACGATTACTCGGATGGTCGAGTAAGACAACTCGTATCCTAACAGTCAGGAAAGGGAATAGAAGACTCTAGACCACTTTCTTTTTCATCCTTAATTATAGAAAGGATTTGATAATAATTAAGGTGTTTTGAATGGATGACGAATACTCGGATAATCGAGTAAGACAACTTGTATCCTAATAATCGGGAAAGGGAATAGAAGACTCTAGACCGCGTTCTTTTTCATCTGAGTGATTATGAAAATAAGTTTGCGTATGGTTGACGTATTTTAGAATGAACGACAAGTACTTGAACGACTGAGTAAAACAACTCATATCCAAGCATTTGAGAAGAGAAATTGAAAACTCAAGACCATCTCCCTTTTCGCATAATTTTGATTGAGAATGATTTGACTTACGGTATGTTTTGCGGAAAAATAACAATTGTTCGACTGACCGAGTAAGAGAACTCGTATTCGACCAATTGAGGAGTGAAGTTGAAAACTCAAAGTCAACTCCCTTTTCATTTAGCTTACTGTGAAAATATTTTGATTTAATCGGGGTTTGGAGGTTTGTAGAGGAATGACAATTATTTGACTAACAAAGTAAGAGAACTTGTATTCAAATAATCGAGGAGAAAAATTGAAAACTCAAAGTCATATCCCTTTTCGTTTCTTATTATAAAATGATTCGGTTTGTTTGTGCTTAGGTGGATAGAAATAACGATTATTCGACTAACCAAGTAAAAGAACTTGTATTCAAATAATCGAGGAGAGGAGTTGAAAACTCAAAACCATCTCCTTTTTCATTTCTAAATGAAATAGTATTTAATTGTGATTAGGTATTTTAATTTAATTTTAATAAAGAATACTCGATTAAGATTTAATATAATCAAATAATTAAGTTAATTAAAATTAATTCACAAAATCATATTAATTTAATCAAAACCTTAATTAATTAATTTTAAAAAGAAATAAATGACAATATTGAATGTAGAATAGTCGAATTGAATCGGGAACCATGTGCTCATAAACCGGTTTGTACATAACGACAACGAAATTGAAATGTCGTACGTAAAAATCGAAACGCGGTGAAAAAAAAAATCCTCTTGATGTGTTATAATTTGAGCGACATATCGACATGAAATTGCCGAATCCGCGGATCAAAGTCCGACTCACCCAATGCAACGTAATGGAAATCAACGGCGTAATCATAGTTTTATTTATAATATTTACCAATTGTGTATAATATACAAAATGGTGTCAAATGGTATATGGACCTAAAATTTAAAACCTCAAATCAATCCCTAATCTAAATTCAAATGATAACCATAAAATGGCTTGAAACCAACAAAATATATAAGTTTTTTTTTGTCTTGTGAAATAACTCATGTTGGGATTACGGAAAAAGAAATTGACTACAAAAATGGCAAGGTACAGTATAAACTAAATGTGATACGTGAAGATATGCACACTCCAATTGTATATACATTGGGTGTTTTAAAGCAAGTTCTCCAATAGTGGCCAAAGTATTAACACAAAAACTAACAAAAGATAAATTATATTCTAATTGTATACACCATATAAGAACCAATTTCTAACTGGAGAAAATTTCTATTAACTAGAATACAATAGTTGAACATAATAAAAAAGAAGGAAGGATTTACCAAGTGATTGTATCAGACCCCTTGTGTGAATATGAATGAAGAAGAACGATATTAACGACATATTTGCAATGGCAGAGAATCTGAGCATGAGCCATTTGTGAATGCATTTCTGGTATATGTGAGTTGTTTAAGTGATATCGAAATACGTTGCCGTAAGCATGAGCCGAAACGAACATAAATTTTCCCCTAAACTTGCGAGACCGAGTTCGGCGAAGAGACTTAATCCTGTAAAAATGGAAATGAATTTGTAGCCAAGATTAAATGTTCAGATAGCAACCAAAAATGATATTTCCCAAGATGTCGGCAACAAATCAAGCATCGTCAATCACTATGGATCCCTTTCCTACCAAAATATAGATCGATGCTAGTTGCACTTCGTCGACATGGTTCCCTAGGGCGTCCGAATCATCGAACTATTTATGTTTGAAATATCGAACACGCCAGAGCTGAACTGAAAAGAAAGCAATGGATCTGAGTGACGTTTGGTTTGTGGCTCTATTGTTGTGTTATTGAAACGAAATATTATTGCGACGGTGTCGTTGCAGATCCTATGGTGAAATCATCATTGAGTTGAAGTAGTCGGTTCCGGAAGCGTGAATGAAACACGATACACGCTCAGAATCAAAGCAGTGAGTTATTATGGTGGCTGTAGTGGAAGTTTCACGGCGGGAAGTTTTGTTGGGTTGTTCTGATGGAAAAGAACGGCGGTAGGTTTATGGCAAAAGAAAGTGGTGTTGGTGTTGGGTGGAGGTGGTGATTTATGCGTCACGGTGGTTCTCGCGGTGTATGTCGCTGGGAGAAGAAAACATAGCTGAGGAAGACGCTGTCTAAGCGGTGGATTGGGGGTTGGTCGGAATTCATCGTGGTTGTCGGTACAGTAGCAGTTTGGATAAAGGATGAGGTGTCGATGGTTGAAACGGTATTTCACGGCGAGTTGAAATCAAACGGTTTTGGGTTGTTAGAGGAAAGGTATGAAGTGGTTTGGATGTGTGACCGGGTTGAGCGGCGGCTGCATGATGGTGAAGGAGGAAATGGAAGGAGAATAGCCGGCGGTGGCGTTTGTGGATGTTGTGTGCGCGACGATGAAGGGTTTGTGTTGGCGTCGAAGGAGTTTGCCGGCGGTTTAAGGTTGTGAAGAGTGAAGGGTGTAGGATGGAGTTTAGGAAGATGAGCAGTGTTTCATCTTTTATGTTTTTCTATTTTTTATTTTTTTCTTCTTCTTTTCATGAGTGAAAGGGCGGGAAAGAAGAGAGGACGTGTGTGGTGTTTCTGAGTGGATGGTGAGGTAACATGTTAGCTTTTTTTATTTCTTTTCCATGCCAGCCAGCGTGTTCAGACAGGAAAGGAGGAGTGGATGAGTTGGTCACTATATTTTTTCCTTTTTTCCACTACAGCTGGCCATTTTTATTAATTTAAAATATTATTATTTGATTTTCATTGGAGGATAGAAATGGACATGGATGGCAGACCTTGGCCGTTGATTATCTTGAATCGATGACTTAGATCGAACCAAAGAAACACAAATAATTCAAAATGCCTATAATGTCCCTTTTAGATGACTTAAATTGATTTTAAAATAATTTAAAATCAATTGAACCAAATAAAATTCACATCTTTCTAATAAAATACGACAAAATTAAAATGACCACACAAAAATCTTATTTAATATTCCTGAATATTTTGACAAAAGAATAGAAATAAACGCTCAATACCGAATAAAAGTCGGACAAAAATTTGCTCGAAAAATTAAATCGGCCACACTAAAATGATGAACATAAAATATACTTATTGAAAAAATACAGTGTTTCTCTTAACTTCGAAATAAATTTTCACCGGTTAAAGGGTTCAGGCGGGTCAAAACGCAACTGAAACAGCGGCTGAAAAATACAACGAGCACACCAGGTTAAACTACATGAACCGTAGATTAATAATACTGGCGTCTGCAATTTTAATTTCGAAACTTTTTATCCGCTGCTTTTGTCCGTACTTGAGGAAAAATTCAACTGATTTGTCTGTATTTTCAATAAATTTATCCTGACTGATATTTCAGGTATTATTAATGATAAAATGCATGTTATGCTGTACATATGATGTAAACTGAAAATTAAATCGAATTTATGAAAATTTAAAATGTCCGGACAAAATTGGGGTATGACAATGAGCATAAATTATGTTGTTGAATTATGATTATGTTGTTGTAGGATGATAGTTCAGGCGGGGAACTGTTATCGTTTGGTAAATGCATATTTGTTTATTGTCGGGAGGGGACTTTAAACATTAAGTTGTTGTTGCATTTACATGTTGTGATATGCATTCATATGTCGTTGTTGTTGATGAAAGAGGCAAGTTGTAATATGTACATTCCGAAATTCCTAAAGGTCGAGCTTTTGTGAACTGAGTACTAAGAAGCAAGTAGGTTGGATAATCATAGTCTTGCCTAAGTCGGAACCCGGTTAGGGTTCAGTTAAAATATAAAGCTAGCACATCGGAACCGGTCTCATAATAATTCTGATAAAAGAACAAATCGGACCCGACCTCGTGAATGGTGCTAGGAATATGAACAATCATAATGGACAGTTATGAAATATCTCCATGATTGCATGAGAGTTATAGGAATTGAGGGAAATGACATTATTTGATAATTATAGAGGACGACAGACGTTATCCAGAACCGCCTTAATGAAGGATATGAAGAAACATCCCTTTAAGGATCATTGATGGATGAAGGAGTATAAAAGGACACTTCCTCCATGAGGAATGGGACAACCAATATACCTCCTAACAAAATATGATGATTTTGGCTTCACCTGACTAGCTTTAGGGAAGTTTCTCCAAATAATGTTTAGCAAGAATATTTGGCGTCCATCGTGTGGTCTCGGTAGAACTTTCCCAGGCCTCACAAAAACCATACATTTGATCACAACGAAGCAATGTCTAGATCATCTCCTACCATAAGTGAATCCTGAACTCCTCCAGACATGGCACAATTCTTAGTAATTGTAGAGAACTTGCGCCAACAGAATGAGTCTCTACAAGAAAGTGTCAACATATTGCAGCAATCATAAAGCACTAAGGAAAGGGAAGAAGAGGAAAAACTCTTTGATCCTTAGCCTCTATCAGGAGAAATTTGGGGCGACCAAGTCCCAAAGAATTTCAAACCACCACCTTTTCCATCCCTTGATGGTAAAAGTGATCCTTAGGAATATATAATATCAATCAATAATCAGATGTCAATAGTTAGGGCTTTCGACTCCCTGAAATGCAAACTCATGGGTGGAAGTTTCAAAGACATAGTGTTACGCTGATACATGAGTCTTCGTAGACTATCAATTACCAACTACCAAGACTTTACTAAGAAAATGTTACAACATTTCTCTACCAGCAAGCATAGAAAAGTGACCCCACTAGGTTATTCAATGTCCGACAAGGGACTTCTGAGTCCCTCCGAGAGTATATGGCGTGATTCAACGAAGAAAACATAAAGGTACAAATTCATAAAGATACAGAAGATTGTCATCACTTAAAGAGAGAAATCGAGACTCAAATCCAAAGAGTAAACTACTATCATATGTGAAGGAACTGGAAGGGTCAGCAGGTAAGAGGAGTCCATCCAGAAGAGAACCAAACTCAGAGAACACTTCTACTAAAAAGGGGAAGAACACGAAGGAAACATGTGAAACTCAGATGGCTCGACACACAGTTAACACCATCTCGGTAGGTTTTTCCGGTGGAGGAGAAACTAGCTCGGCTAGGAAAAGATATGCTCGATCAGTGATGCACGTATCGCATAACCCATCATCTGAAAGAGAAGAAAAACGATTGTCATTGGATTTTCAAGACAAGACTCCGAAGGAATGCTGGTGCGCGAAAATGACCCTATGGTCATAAAGGTACAAATTCATGATTGGAGCGTTAAGAGGGTGTTGATCAATCTGAGCAGTTTAGCCGACATATTATACTTGGATGCTTTCAAAGGGTTGAACATGGATACATCTGAGTTGTTACCTTTCAAGGGCACTCTAGTCGGGTTTTTCGGGGAACAAGTTCAGATACTGGGACACTTACCTATCATGAATATCTTTGGAAGTGGAAGTAACACAAAAGGCATCATGGTAAGATACCTAATTATGAATGCATCATTGTTGATTGTAATTTTAAGTGTCAGGTTTTTGTTATCGTATCCACAGGGATTGTGAGATATCACCGCCTTTCGACAGTTGTATTAATTCTTAGCTTAAGGTAACAATGGGGTTTTGGTATTTGTCACGGTATCTTGCATAAAAGTGTAATAAAATGCGGTAAAAGTTTTTGTTTGAATATTTGAGAAATATTGCCAAAGTTAGGGTTCGACAATCACTTTGCATGTATATGTTCGATCAACAAAACTTATAAACTCCTTTAGATGATAAACTATTTCACAAAGTCCTCCCAATGTGTTTATCTCTAACACACATTGTGAATTTTCCCATTTTGATCCATTGTTTATCTCTAACACAATCTATCAAAATGACAACTTTTTGGTTTAACCTTATGGTGAACAAAATCATTCATTACTATCTCTAGCTAACAAACAAGATTGGATGAAAACCTAGGTTAAGAGTTGGTAAACATCTCTCGATCATAAACCAACACAAAGAGTTTTCAATAAGAACAAAGTTTTCACCATATATTCACCATTAAAGAGTTTACAAATGAAGATCCTTACATTTACACACAAAGCTAATGATCATCTACATCTAACCTTGACAAAATGAAGGACTTAGCTACTCATTTTCATGGTAGCTTGGTCAACAAGTTTCGGAAGAAGGTTGATCAACATCCGAGTCGAATAATCGAGATTGGATGGGAATCCACCTTCTTTTTGTGAAAGATGGTTAAGAGATGAAGAAAAATGGTTTCTAGGTCACAAAAGATCCTTAGAACAATGCTGTAAAATATCTAGAAAAAGTACAAAAGTATGGAAAAATAAGGTATGGCTCCAAAAAGTAGCCCTTGCTACTTATAGAGCTGTTACTGGGATGTCATGCTCGCTAGGCGAGCAGAATGGCTCGCCTAGCGAGCCCCTAAATGAGCACCTGAGGCACCTGCACCCAGAGAAACCACCATTGCCAGACTGTCATGTTCGCTTAGCGAACAAAACCTTCGCCTAGCGAAGGACACGCTTCAACCTTCGCCCCAGCGAGGTTGAGAGGTTTTGCTACTGGAATGCTCGCTGGGAGCTCGCTAAAGGCTCGCCTAGCGAGTGAGTGCTGGCTGCGCTTTTCACCAAGTCTGGACGTGTTCGCCACACACCTCGCTGGAAGCTCGCCTAGCGAGTGTGGTCATGTTTGCCACTGTAAAATACTGGAGCTTTTCGCTGGGCTTTCGCTGGACGCTCGCCTAGCGAGTCCTTCGCCACAGCCCTCGCTTAGCGAACAAGTTGATGAATGCTTGTTTTATTTGATCCCTTTGCCAAATTTCTTGTGTCTTCACTTTCTATTATTTCATGCCTACTTCCTGCACAATAACACACAAATCAAAGGTACCAAGATCGTTTATCAATGAATTGCATTTCATCCAAAACAAAGGTGGTTTCGAACACTTTAGCAAGGAAATGGAGTGAAAGATGCCCACATTTGATAGCTCAAATAAGCACTTTTGGGCATCTAACAATCATTATCCTACAACATCATCATTGGGAGACCGACTTTCTATGCTCTAGAGGCGTTACTATCCATCCTTTATTTGACCATGAAGTATCCCCTAGAAGGATGACAAGTAGGAACAATTAAAGGTCATCAAGGATTATCTAGGAAGTGTTACAAGGATAGTTTAAAGTTGAAAAATAAGATTTTGCAGGAGCATCCGGTGATTGAGAACACTCTGAAGGTAAACTTGGTGGACCTTGACCCTTAAGGAGATCCAACAGACGGTAGCTTGACTCAAATTGGAAAAGTTAAAAAGGTACAAATCGGTATTGAAAATTTCCAGGTCACACAAATAGGCTTCAGACTATCTCAAGAAGAGGAAGCAAAGATTGTCAAGATGTTAAGAGACAAAGTCAATATTTTCGCATGGAAACCATCAGACATGCCTAGGATTGATCCGAAGGTGGCATGCCATAAACTCTCACTCGATCTGTGGTAAAAAGTTATGGCCCAGAGAAAGAGAAAGAATGGAGAAGAAAAAAGGAAGACGATCACAAAAGAGGTCGGAAAGCTTTTGAAAGTCGGGTTAATACAAGAAATGAAATATCCTACATGACTGTCCAATGTGGTCAAATATATGCTCTCTTTATACACTCTCTGACGGAGTTGTTACATTTTGTAATATTCCCATGGCATTTTTAAAAATGTAAATAAATAAATTAAAAAAAAAACATAACTTTAAGTTATTCAATACTGAAAAATACAAAAAAAAAAGAGGGCGAAGAAGGATAAAAATCCAAATGTTATGTTCTAAAATACATAAAGATGGTGAAGAAGGATGAAAAATATGGAAAATGATAAAAAAAAAAGAAGTTAAAACCTTACCGTTGATTAAAAAACATAAACAATATACAGTTGTACTTCCTTCATCGCTAAATATACCATGATAAGAATTGATGAGCACAAAGACAAATAAAGAAGATTAAGAAAAGAACAAAGCATATGTACTTCATTCTTTGCTAAATATACCATGATAAGAACTGACGAGCACAAAGGCAAATAAAAAAAACTAAGAAAAAAATAAATCAAGGAGAGGAAACCGATCATACTTGATAAAGAAGATGAACGTGAAGCCAAAACAGAGAAGTTATAAGTGTGACACAGTGACGGATGAAAGTTTTAGATAACAATGTAAAATGAAATGACTTCTATCTCTAATAAAACTTCTCTGAAAATTAGAAGATAGTTAACAAAATAAATAAAATAAAAATGAGAGATAGAGTTTTTGAGAATTAGATGAATGTAAATCTAAGATTCGAAAAAAATAATTAAAAATACTAAACTCAAAGTGATTAGTAGATCTACATTGAATTTTTTTTAATTGGAGTAAGATGCATGAAATTTGTACCAAAATCAACGTAGTTTCAATAATTTGGTGACTAAAATATTACTATCTCTATTTTTTTATTTGTCATTTTTTTTTAAATTTCAAAAATCAAAATATTATTAATTATAATTTAATTTAAAATACTCTTAACTAGATAATAAATTTTTTAAAGTACTATAAATAAAATAAATATTATTTTTTTTAGAAATAAATAGTTTTTTTTTAAATGTAACCTGATAGTAATTTTTTTTTTACTTTCAGCTTAATAATCTAGAGTTCATGCACCTTATTTTTTATGAATATTTTTTTTAACATTTTAAACTCGAGTAATGTTTTTTTAATCAAAATCGAATTCAATATTCTTCGATCTTTTTTAACAGAAACTCATTTATCACCCGAGTTTGAATCTAATTTAATAAATTTTGTTTGGTTTAATAAATTTAATAAGTATTTATTATCGCTCACACATTGAAGTACTGAAATGATTAATTTACCGGATCCAATTAATTTCAATTCAAGTCAAAAAAATAAGCATTGTTTTACACATTCATTCTTTCATCATACCAATTCCAAATTCCAATGGAGAATCTTCATGAGGCAAATCATAAACGACAGGAGAGAGAACTCGACGCACCAGAGTCACCACTCTCTTCCACAACCATGGCCTCCGTTGAGCAGCCTCTGAAGAAGCGAAAGTTTCACGACTCTCCACCATCGGAATCACCACACTCTCCGCCGCCACAACCGCCAGGAACTAGCGCGCCCATTCTTCAAACCCTACCTCCTCCACCTTTGTCGCAGGAGGAAATTCTCGAGAAGCGCAGAAACAAAGACGCAATTCGAAACCTCTATGATGGTTACAAGCGAATTAAACGATGTCTCCTCCAGAAACAAGGTCCCTCCACACCTGAACTTGATCACAACTTTCTTGCTCTCATCGCTTCTTCCAGAGGTAACCTTTATTTCCCTTTTCTGCTTTCTACAGTCTTTGTGTTGTTCAAGTAGAATTTCTTCTTATATGAATTACTTGTTAACTAGGGTTTTAGGATGTATTTGAAAGTTGTGAAATCTTTATTTTACTGGAGATGATTGTTTTTAGCGAGTTTACTGTAGAATTGAAAACCATTGAGGAGTCGTTAGTTGTTTGATTTCCACAAAATGTATTTTCGATAATTGACTGCTGTGGTGTTCCTTTTAAGTAATGTTGGAATATTGAAAATGGAAAAAATGATCTCTAATCTTGTTTGGAAATGATATGTGATCGAAATTTCAGTTCACAATTGAAATCGTTTGTGTGATGGTGATATGTTCACCATTCAGCTGATCTGTTACATGCAGTGAGGCGTTTCTTTTTGCATGTTAGCAAATTTTGGAATCTCTCCTTTGAAGGCCAAATTAGTTTCACGAAGCACAAGATATTTAGGTTCCAATTATTAGAGTTTGACCTAACTCATCCTTACAAAACCGGCTTGTAAGGTGAGGGGTGCCATTCTATAAACTCTTTGTCTAACCAATGTCTATGTCTAACCAATGAGGGGGTGTATTGAAAAGATTCCAAATCCCACATTGGTTAGACATAGAACCTCTAAAGAGTTTATATTGAGTGACACTCCTCACCTTACAAGCCGATTTTGTAAGGATGAGTTAGGCCAAACTCTAATACCAATACCACCTCAAATAGTCATATCTGTACATCATGTGATGTGATGTGATTTTATCACCTAATTAATCACGCAAGCAAGCTATATTCTATTGCTCATAATATAGGAACTGATAGAAAATTCTCCATGATTGGAATTAGAATTCTCATTTTCTCAAAGTGAATCGTTTATAATGTGACAGGTTGTATGAGTGTACAAAGAGTTGTGGCCGATTTAATTCCTCGATATGCTTGTCACTGTCCAACAGCTTTGGAAGACGCGGCCAAAGTGCTTATCAATATGCATAACTGGAGTTTAGCATTGATCAGTAAGGAAGAGGATTCCAATGGCATTGCATTTGAAACTGCTAAAGCCTGTATTTTCGGATTGGCTGATATTTGCTATGCTGCTTCTTCGGTAGCACCAACATCAGCTGTAGTTAGAGGAATTCGCTCAACAGTTTTTCAAAATGTGCTCACCTTTTTCGTTGCCTTATTTGAGGAAAAGGATTTCTTAAGGATGATTGACAAGAATTTCCTGAATATGCAAGATAATCCTGAGGTCTTCTCTGAATTGGAACGAAATATTTTACATCAAGATGATTCTTCGTTGACTAAATTGTCCAAGTTCCGTACATTATGTATACTTTGGATATTTTTTTCTCGTCCAAAAGAATTGCTTGCAGCTTGTTTGGAACTCTTTGCAGCCACCACAAAAGAGGGAACTTCTAACGAAGGAAAGCGTTTTCTGAGCATGGTAACTAGCATGCTTAATGATGAAGAAGCAGTTCGCCTTTTGGGTAGAGCAAATGATGGGCCTAAATCATGTAGCGATTATATTGGGAAAGGCATGAAAGAGATTGAGGTCGGCGAGAAAGCTATAACCGATGACAACCATATATCCGATGCTATTCGAAAGAGCTGCTTGCTAATGCTGGTGATACTTCGTGTTTGTTATTACTTGCTTTTATGTATTTTATGTTTTGTCATGTTAGGTTTTTTTTTGTAATGACTTGCTTTTATGGGAAGACCATGCTTTTTTTAATGTGATCTCTCCCTCGGAAGACTATGCCCTTATCTATCATTTAGACTTGAATAGCCTTCTCTTAAAATAGCTGTTCATATATTATAGTAGTTTAAGTTAACTTGAGGGCTTGTCTTACAAAGCAGAAAATATTTATTATTGTCATTATGTTAAAAACATATACAATTGACTCAAATGTTGATCCCGAAGACAAATCAAGGAGAAATTTGGAATCAAATTTTAAATTACACTTCTCCCCCTGAAGGTGATGGGGGATGAAAGACACACGTTTACGGAAGGCGAAATCCATAGAAAGAAAGTATCAAAGACTTGGTGAATAGTAGTAGCATTTATAGCTCTCTTTGCCAGAGGCATAAGTATATCCCCCAAAAGATGCACCTGACTACACAATAGTCCAACATAGTTGGACGTGGTTTATGAACACGGACAAAAGCAACACACCTTAAGACCTGAGACTCAAAACTCTAGTCTAGACAATAATAAAAACAAACGAAAAATGTGAGAAACAAGACTAATACTACCTAGAACACAGGATATTACTACATTGGGTAAGGGAGGGCTCATGGATCTTCTCTCTAGCTCGAGGGTATCCAATACTATATTTTTCTTTTCTTATCCATATTATAAGGAGATTTCCCTCCAATCCTTTGTCATTTTTCAGTATTAATTCTACATTTCCATACTCTGTTTCCAGAGTGGCTGTTGTTATATTCCAATATTTCATTCTATTTGGATTGTCATGCCATATGGAAAAGTATTTTGAAATATTATTGAATTATGTGAAGAGTACAAACACTAAATCTAAATATATAGATTAAACTCTAATTGACAGGCTTGATTAATGAGCCTATTGCAAAAGTTGCTGATAACTATACTAGTGTTTTTTTGTTATTTTATTTTCTGCTGTACTAGTCATGGCCGGGCTTTTTGATTGCATGGTTGAATTTTGATATGTTGTTATTAGTTGCTTTCTGTGGGGCATATATACTGCTGGTAAAAGAGCTGCTCTGTTGAAAACTTAGTCCTTTTTGTTTATATTGTTTAATTTAAAGTTTTAGTTCTAATTGTTTCTTACCTGTGAGACTTTTTCATGGCCTTTCTCTATAAGGTTCTTAACAAGGACCGCTCACTGCGGAATTGGACTCTGCGTCGATGTAAAAAGTTACTTCACTCGCTCACCAATGCTTCCCAGGAAACTACATCAGTATTACAAGGAATTCTTGGAATGTTCACTCAGCAGACCGAGTTAGAAGACTGTCAAATAGATAGTGATGAAGATAAATCTGATTCTTCAATTTTCGTGAGTAGAAACTATGGGATTCCTAAGATGTCTGAGGAACGTGAAAGTATTGGCGAAACATCACAAAAAGGTGATTTTACTGATAATGTTTCTGACAAATATGTGATAGCTCATTGCTCTGCAATTTCTCTTGACAATGTTTCTATATTTGAAGCAGGTTCTCATTTTGATAATGGAGGGATATCAAGGTCTGTGGGTGTTGAGAAAGGTGACATGCCCCATGTTAGATGTCCCACACCTAGGGACTATGTAAGCCATCAGATATTCTCACCTACAGTTAGAACAGCGGTAGATTTTAGGAGTAATTCATTCGATGGTAGAAATGATTTCCCAATTGTTGAGAAAAATCAAGTTTTAAATACAAATTTCAATTCACCTCTGTCGAGGTCCTCTAGTGGAGCTGTCAGCAATGTTCTGGCTTCTCCGAATCATCATTTTATGTCACCAACTTCATCAACCAGGAGTCAAATTGTTTGGTGCTGTGACGGGGATCCTGCTGCTGTAGATGTTGTCGCTGCTTCTAAGCAGCTATGGGTAGGTTGTGTAGCACCTGACATGCCTGAAAGCCATATTAGGTTTCAATTAGAGAGGTTTGGTCCTATTGAAAAGTTTATATTCTTCCCTTTGAAAGGATTCGCTTTAGTTGAGTACAGAAGGATTATTGATGCGATAAAGGCTAGACACTTTGCACCTCAGAATTTTCCTTGCCGTGTAAAATTCATGGATATAGGACTTGGTACTAAGGGTGCAATGAATAGTGTGGCGGTTGGCTCTAGTTCTCATATTTATGTTGGAAATATTTCCAGTCAATGGGCTAAGGATGAAGTTCTTCATGAATCAAGGAAAGTAGTTTATAAGGGTCCTCTCACATTTATTGATCTTAGCTGTGAGTGTGCATTACTTATGGAGTTTGAAACCCCTGAAGAAGCTGCCTCTGTTATGTTGCATCTGAGACAGCTCCGAAGGGAAAGAAGTAGTTATAACCCACATTTTGGTCCTGGAACAGTTAATGTTGTAAGTGGGCATGCTTATATGGATGGTGCAAGACCTTTGCCCACCCCTGCCCATCTGGACTTCAAAGTCAGCAACTCTGCTGGATCACCTCATGCTCGAACTTTACACGGGAGCCCTGCTGACAGTAGTCAAACAAGAATGTCTCACTTGTGTAACATATTAGCTTCATTGCGTGCAAAGTATAATATTAATCAAAACACAGGTCCCCATGATAATTATATGACTGGAAATAGCTTTGCTTCTTCCATGCGTGAGGAAGATGCAGTGCCATCCAGCACTCTGTGGATAACTATTCCACATAGTAGCTCCCAGTTCCTCACAGATGATGAGCTAATGAGTATTTGCAACCTTGCCATTGGAAACTCTGGTTTCATTGCACGGTTGACACAAGCAAAAATTCACATGGGATATGGTTGGTTTGTTGAGTGTAGTAATGTTGATGGTGCAGTTTCTGTCTTAAAGAATCTGCGTGGTTGTCCAGGACTGTTCTTCCAAATAGAATTCAGGTTACACAGGATTAATCTTTTTAATGTACATACACACAAGCACATCAACATATTTGATGATTTAAGTGTGGTTCTTGTTTGTTCTTTTTTTGTTTGTAAACATGTCTCGATGTCTAACCTTGTTCTCACTCACCCCTTAGTCCTAACAAAAGGCCCCAGAAACAAATGCATGCATGCCATCTTCATTTTCTGAAATGTTTGAAATGTTTTATCAATTATTAGTAGTGTGGGCTTAAACCCATACAAATACAACCAAAAGTAAATTTTACAACAGTAAATTTTCTAGAACTAGTGAAGATGATATTTCTCCCGAGCACTTGTATAGAAGGAAAATTGAAATGATCTTGCAATAAGTTAAATTACTGTTACTAATATCTTCTTTCATAAATTGAAATCAACTTCTGCATTCAGTTGTCAGAAGCTTTCTCATTTAACTTAACACAACAGTTACCTATAAATTTGTAAGTTTTTTTTTTATGACTTGGATACTAAATACTTATTTCAGTTGAAAAGCTTCTACTGGCTAGAAGCTAATTCAAATCGGACCATATATATACATTTTGATAATGCTCTCCATTGGTGTAAATTATTTATGTTTCACACCACTTTTAGTTGATTTTGAAAATTGTATCCATGTATGGCATTTGATTCTTATTTCTTTCAACAGCTTTTAAATTGTTTTATAACAAGTCTTTTGGACAACTAGTAGTATTTACTAATTTGTTTAGTTTTTCATGTTCCATATCTACACAGCAAACCGGGAAATCAGAATGCTGTACCATTTTCAATTAAACCTGAAAACCATGCTATGGAGCTTGTTTCCCCCAGAATAAATGCTGAGAATCATAGTAGTGGAGTGCATGGTGCACCTCTCTCTCAGTCAAACTGGCACTACCCTGATTCTAGGGAGATATCAGAAGCTGGAGTAAGGAAACCTGATGGTTATGATCATTTATCGCTGGATCCTCATCGAGGTAATATTCTATGGTTATAAGTACGGCCTTTTTGTGTCATGGAATTATGTATTAAATAATAAAATCAGTTGAAAATTCAATTTCTGGTTTACTACTGTGTCTATTTATTAAACGGAGACTCTCCTGCACCAGGAAATGTTCCACATGTACATTCTGGAACACGTGGACCTTCCGTTCCACCACCACCACAACAAATTCAGTCATCTTCTTTCACCCACCCTGTTTATGCTCCTCCAAATGGGCCATGGGATCCTCCAAATGGGCCATGGGATCCCCATGGAATAAATAATCAGTTACCTGTCAACCAATTCCAGACAGCTGCAATGCCAAATAATTTTAATGGCAGTCCTTTCATATCTGCTTCAGTAACTCCACTTGCTCAGATGCAAGGAACTCCAATGCAACCCTATAACCAGCAGATTCCTCCGTTAATTGTACCACCACCTCTATCATCTTTGCCACCTCATCAGCCTGAAATGCCACCTCTTCACCCACATCCTCCTTCTCCTTCTCTGCCACCTCTACCCCAGACACAACCACCATTGGTTCCTCCACCACCCGGTTCTCCTCCTCCACCTCCTCCACCCTTGCCTGTCCAAGAACCAGTCAATATGGAATGTTCGGAGCAGCCACTGCAGTATCAATGGCAGGGAAATCTCTGTAAAAGTGGAGTCAGCTACTGTACAATTAATGCATGCAGAGCAGATTCAAATATTTGCAGATATTCGAATGCCATACCCGAGCCTGCCGAGTAAGAAGTCATCTTTTGATTCTTTACTGCTCAGAAATTTCCCCCCCTAAAAAATATGCTTGTTTAAATTTCTTTTTTTTTCTGATGCAGATGGCCTACCAAATTAGACATGACTAAACGCACAGATTTTCGACATGTGCAATCAACATTTGCTGCTACTCCATCTCATAGAGTGAGTTTTCAAATGTCCTATGGGGCTGTTCCCTGCCTTCTCAAACATCACATACTCACTATATCATGAAATGTTCACCTAATTTGTTGTTAATTTAATTGATGTTTTATTCCAGCGTATTACTTCAGATGACCATCCTCACCCTCAGTGTTTGATCTTAGGTTTATGTAGCTCAATATTAAAGGACTGTGTTTACTTGAGCTCGTGTAGTCCCTGCTACATCCTATGGTTCCTATCATCCCTCTTGTAACTAACCTAGCTTCCGCTATAACTAACTGACAGCTACTAGTTAGTTAGCTTACCATCAGCATCTAGACCAATCTATAAACAGATTTTAGCTTAACGCAATTCTTTAGCAATTACATTGAAGCTCATTTCAGAAAATATAATTGTTCAGTTTCTACCAGATTCTCTCTATCTAGTTTAGATTTCTAGTACTCAGGGTACTGTAACATGTACATAACTAGCTTGCTTTTACCCCCACTTTGCTCCCTTGTATGATGGGATATACTTATGATTGTTACATTGGTTTATTGCTGTTCTTTTACTTTTCTACTGCACACCATTCCAAACATTCTATTGATATATCACTTCTAGTAGAGATATGGCCAAAGTGGCCGTTAGAAGGCTTTGGAAAAGCAGTGGTGGAGGAGGGATTATTTTAAAAAATGTAGAGGAAGATCAATTAAAGAAAACGGAAAAACCGGAAACAGAAAAGATGAAAGAAATCAAATAAGGGAAGATAGGGGAAATGACATAAACTGAAAAAAGAAAGAACAGAGGATAGTAGGTGAAAGAAAGGGAGTAGAGAGAAGTAAAATAACAGGAAGAGAAGAAAGAAACTGAAGAAACATAGCTTTGTGCCTGAAAAGGAATTTGCCTGAGGAACGCCAAAGGCTTGCTGGAGAGAAGAGGATGGAAGCAATTTACGTTGAGGTTTATGGTTTTAAGTATAAGGTCGTGATTATATAGGAGTCAATCCTCGCCAAGTCTTATGTTTTCTTTTTTAAAGTGGTCATGTGCAGTTGCTTTTTTAGGTGTTATGATTTAAAAAAAAAATCCTAGAAGTACTTTTCTGCAAATGCTGCTACGGAATAGAGGCTGCTGTTGCAGTGGTAGCAAAACAATCAGTGTATTGGAGTTTAGTGTTTTGCTCAAACCCCACTACACAATAGTGCTATAGGGGAGCTATAGCTGCTATTTGACAACATTGTCCAGTTATGAAACATATTCGTATGTACTGCCCTGCCCTGCCATTTCGTGAATCTGACTTTATTGTGTTGACTTCTGATGCAGAGAGAAGTATGCCGTTTAATCCCATCTTCAAAAAGTGACGACAGAAGGGTATGTTTTCGTTTCATCATTTATTTTTCATTTCAGGATGGCATTGTCTTACAAATGTGCACTGAATATGATTTTAGTTTATCCTTACAGTATGTTATTACTCATTTAGTGAGACTTCTAGGAGCTGCTAAATTATCTTACAAGTTCTAGTCTATTATGTTAAAATCCCTTTGAGAGATGTTGTCATAGTTTTTGCTGAATCCTGTTCTGAGCAAGGAATGAGAGAGCTGTTTTTAACTGTTGGCTGACATATGACATTTATCCCATTTAAGCATATTAAACAAAACATATCCTGTCTCTTGGTCCCTTCTTTAAGGATTTGGTTCTTTTTAAGTGATGTGTTTGTATTTAGTAGTATAGTGTAGTGCAAGATATAATAGACTAAATACTAATCCCCCTGTTCGAAGGGAAATCAAGAAACAAATGCAACAACAGTAAGCAAGAAACATGGAAAGTAATCTTAGGAGATAGTCTAAGATTGAAAACTGATCCTCGAAGATAAATAGAGTATTCTAGCATAACATCAAGATATTATGAGTTACTATTTTATTTTTCAACACTGTCCCTCAAACTAAAGCTTACTGATGCATTATCCCACATAAAAAATAAATAGAAAACCAAACAAAAATTGAGCTCCACCAAAACTAATGGCTGGGAAGACAACTCAAGGATGTAAGAAAAATCAGAGAGAATTGCTATAAAAGAACCCAGCCATACAGCTGGAATGACCATCAGCCTTAAAGAAATTTCATGGCAGACAATCGAGTGAAGCAAGGTCCGTCCTTCTCAAAAATGCATCTGGAAGTGCTTCTAACAAATAGTATTGAAGACCCAAAATATTTAAGTTGATAATAAGTATTAGAATTGCTTCTATGACATAGACGAAGCTAGTGCATTTGGAGCGAAGATGGGACCAGTGCTTCTGGGGCCAAAGCTGAGGCCAATGTATCTGGGAAGAAGATGGTGCAAGTGCACTTGGGACAACACCGGGTTAGCAAATACACAATGCTCATGAATGGCACAGAAGAAGTTGCAGTAATAAAAGGAACTCTAAATTGAGGTTGTAACAACAG
The DNA here is from genome assembly GCF_024323335.1 of Lathyrus oleraceus. Lineage (NCBI taxonomy): Eukaryota > Viridiplantae > Streptophyta > Magnoliopsida > Fabales > Fabaceae > Lathyrus > Lathyrus oleraceus. The sequence continues at coordinate 13,746,893 of NC_066584.1, forward strand.
GATGTCATGATCATTCATAGGAGAAAGAAAAATGCATCCAAAACAGGGGAGATAAAAGGGTTGTTTCCATTGAAGCCTTGGTGCCCGCGGCATGGAACACAAAACTAAGGCCAGATCTAGAACCACGATTGCAAGATGACACTGTCGCTGAAGATCCAGTTGATCGAAGGCTGGATGCACTGTCACATGCAGCAGTGATGGGGAAAAAGTGAGAAGTCACTTAAAGTGAAACCAAACTCTAGATACCATATTGAAGTTGTGGGATTTTAGATAAAAGGAGAAGATAAAATAATAACTTTTGAATATTATTGATAATAACATCGTATTGACTTGATAATATTGACTTTGAATACTAATCCCTATTTCTAGTGAAATCAATATGCAAGATATTCGAAGAAAAGCTAAGGTTGCAAACTGATCCTAGGAGATAAACCAAAATATTCTAGCATAATAGATATTTTATTTTCTAAGTAGTATTGATATTCCAATTAACAATTACAAATGTTACACTTTTCTCTCTAGGTTTCACCCTTCAGTGCAGAGAAGCCAAATTCTTTTTTCTTTCAATATCCTTGCAACATTATAAATCATTCACACATCACAACCATGAACATTACGTTTACATATATATGAGTGAGAGTTGGAATTTGATTTGTCCTTGTGTTAACCTCGTATCTGTCAACCAGTTTCAGGATTTCATATCATACTTAAAACAGAGGGATTGTGCTGGAGTTATTAAAATCCCAGCTTCAAAATCAATATGGGCAAGGCTGCTATTTATACTTCCTCATTCACTTGAAATGTGCTCGTTGCTGTCTATTGCACCCGGTCCATCTGAGTGCCTAATTGCCTTGGTTTTACCCAAAGAAACAAACTTTGAGTGGGAATGATATCTGTCCTTAATTATAGGGTAAGATCATTGAGCAAAACAAATGTATGTATGCTTTATGTTATTTGCTTGACATGTAGGATTCTTTTTAGAGAGGCAAATTGGTATAATTTTGGGATGGGATTCTAGCCTAGAATGGATCAAGCCAAATATAAAAAAATATATAATATGGTATCTGATCCTCTTTAAGATCCTGTATGTAGGCTATCTGCTATCAGTTTTCGACTATCGGACCATTCGGGTCATGCTATAGATGTCAGGTCCTGAATATGAGGGGGATGTGTGTTCGGAGTCCTACATTTGATGAGAGATAATCTTAATATGTTTATAAATAGAGGTAATCCCCACTTTATAAATCCGGTTTGTAAGGGGAGTGGTGTTAGTCTTTATAAGTTCTAATAAGGTTTTATCTTTAACTTGTGAGACTTGGCGTGTGGATATAAAATGTAGGTGGCCTGAACTGATAGGCTATGATACCATCTTAAAAATTATATTGGATCTTAAATATATATTGTGTCTATCTCAATAAATGTGAGACTTTTAAAAGTGACATGTTAAGTTCATTATCATCTTTATCAGACAATAGTTTCTTTAATTTTAGTTGTGTAGAGGTGTCAACAACACTGCTCAATCTGGCCCCACCTAGATTGGTTAACAATGGTTTGCAGGTTGGGTGAGTTGGTTCATTACAGGTTTATGGTCTAGCGAGTTGGATGTACCCCAATCTCTATTTTCCTCCCTATTCCGGCCGAGGTCAAAAGGTGGTATACAGGGAAGTTGAACATTTTGTTCATTTTTTTAAGTGAGTGGACTGGCCTGGATTGACCAAGGGTAATTAACCTCAACCCACAGGCTTAGTGGTCTATTGACGATAATGTTACAAAATTACAAATGGATGTGAAGTTACTATCGCATATCATTTGTGAATTTTTACATGAATTTTGAAATCATGCTAAGGAAATACACCAAGTATAGAAATGTATAAGATGTCAATCTTTACATATTTCAATGACATCAACTAATTTTAGTTTTTGTAAAATTTCAGATATTAAATATCGAGCCAACAGTAAACTTTGCAACATAAATATATGATAAAAGGTTATTGATGGATGCAAATCATCCAAGCACTATAGTAGTACATTTTGGTGATCTAGTTTGTGTAATCTAAATAATTGGTTGATTACAAAACTAATAGGAATAATTGACATTCAAATTTAGTGATCGAGATTTGGTATTTTTAATTCAACTAAGACATTTTTTTAGCCTAATAAGCTAGATACCCAATACAAGACTACAATCGCATGCATTCCGTTTCTTGTTTAGCATCTTCGACATTGCTTTAACAGGCTACCATAGCTGCACTGAATAAAAATAGATTGTTTCTTTAAAGAAGCTGGCAATTAATGTTTATATTAGTCAAATACTATATGTATATTTGAGTTGGTGGTATAGAGTGAAAAGAAGTGAAATAGAATGGAATTAGATAGCATAGTTTTAAAAATTACTAGATTGCATTCCATGCGACTCTAGAAAAAAGGAAACTTCCCATAGGATTTACAGTAAGAGAAGCTTTGGAAATTTAAAAGGTACAGCCACAACAAAGGTAGAAAGAAGACAGCATGGTAACCAACACAATGGTCTCAAACGCCATCATAATCTTAAAAATCACATAATTTATAAAGGGAAATGGCCAATAATGCCTTTTCCACTTAAATGAAGACAAAAAATTCCTGCACCTCCATGATTTCTCTCTTAGCCTCTTAAACAACCATCTTTTCATACCTCCCATGTTCCTGTACTGCACCCTCTCAATAATCTCTGGTTTTTTTTCTTGGTGCCTTTCATGCAAAAGAAATAAAATCAGTTATATAGTGGATAGAAGTTAGTGAAGAATTGAGGAATCATTTTATCTTAGTCGATATAATGCGGCCGATTCTCTGACCAATATTGCTTTCTTAATTCTATGAACTTAGCAAAAGATGCTTTGGAAACTAGAGACTAAAGAATATGTTGAAACGGAGAGAATTGTTATTGTTTAATTGAAGAGTAACCTTTGTTAGTGTGAAGGTTTGAGTCGGTGCACGAGGTCAGCTTGCATTTCATAATGTTTGGAATCTACCGAAAGCTTAACCATACACTTTTAACTTTCTGATTTGTTATTCCATTCAAACTACAAAATGTATAGGATATATTTATGGAAAATGCTAAATGTTTACTACTGGCTATTCACAATTAAGTAATGACTACTAATGTTTAATAAATAATGCTCGCATAACGATGAAATAATCACGTGCCAAATATACTTGGAGCTTATGTGTGTAATGGGGTTGTGCATTGCTTTGAAGATGATGATGTGGGATATAGTTTTTATGTGAGTGAAAATTTAAAAAATTGAACGGTTCAAATTCATGTCCGTTGAATTGCCACCAGGGGAGAAAACAACCAACTTGATATTGTAATCTGGGGTAGGTTTTCTATTTTATTTTATTTTTTAAATAAAATCGATTTTTATTTTGAGTTGGAGTTATTTTCAACTTATAAATTTAAAAATTAAAATCAATTTTTACTTTAAATTTTAATATTTTAAAAATCATTAATGTGCTCTAAAACAACTTCTAGTCTTCTACTATGGCATGACCTCAAATCTCATAGCTTGTTTTTGTCATAAGTCTAGCCGATAATGAATGAATAACAACATTAAAATCTTTCTACCATATAAAATTTCAACATTCTATATTTAACTCTAGTATAATAATATAGATTATTAAACATGCTTATAGATAACAAATTTCACATGAGCTATGGACATATCCATATTGTATAGAAGAAATTCACAATCATAGAATATTTTAAGTGACTTTTTCAATATCATAAATCTTGTAAGTCTTATTGTCACAAAGGAGAACTACTCCACCTTCTTTCATCTTTAAAATTTTAAAATGTTATTTTCTTGGACACATGTGATAAGAGCAATTTGAGTCCCTACCCAATTTTCTTCAATCTCTAAATTCGAAACCACTAATGCACCATAACTCCCATTACTATTCTCATCTAAGACAACTACAATATGAACAAAATCATCATTGTTACTCCTCTTGAGGCAATTCCTCATGCAGTGGACGATTTTCTAACAAGTAAAACGTTTTAACTTTAACTTGTCAAACCACTTTGATTTGGTCATTCATTTACGCTCACTTACTCCTCTTGAGACAATCAAGCCTTCACCACTATCATTAATCTTCAAATCTTCCACCTTTAATTTTTGTTTTTTTTATCTTATCACTGTTCATACTTCATCCAAAATAATGGTACATTCCTTACCATAAAAAAATCCATCCTAAAAATGTTCAAATGATCTATGTAATGAGATTAACAAGAGTAAATTCTTGTCCTAATCATTAATTTTCACCTTAGTATTTTCTAGATCATGATCTTGTAAAATTTGTTTATTATTCCACTATAAATTTTTTCTTTACCATTCAGAATGGGTTGAGTTATTGTTTCAGATAGAACACGTGAGTAAAAAATTTGGTCATATATAATTATTCAAGTTTTGCTCATATCTAAGCCATACTCTTATTTGTGGCGATGTTCCTAGAACTCTAACCCCGAGGCACAAGATAATATAAATTATGACTTTATCAACCATCTTGATCTTCTTTATTTGTGCTAGGCATGCATACATCACTTGCTCACTTTTCAATACTTCAATACATTTATCTTAAGTTAAGATTGCTTGCATCTTTCCTTTTCAAAACCCAAAATCATTATATCTAGAAAACATCTTGATTTATCATTTATAATCCATGGTACTCACTTGTAAACAAAACTCCTTGTCTAAAGGTGGTTGTCACTTATTATGAAAACTCTAAAAATTATAATGAATTTGTTGATAACTTCAAATATACTAAGAAATTTAACGTGTGAGACAAATAATAATGACAAAAAAATCTATGGTCTCAAGCAACACAATAAAATGTTAAGAGTGAATGCAAATCCACAACGGGGCAGAAAAAGATTAAAGATAAGAACACACAAAAATTTGTTTATTCAGTTTGATTAAATTGATTCATTATGGGGGACATAACAACTCTCTAATTTATTATACTTTTAAGAATTGTTATAAGAGATTACAAAAGTGTTATAAGAAAATAGTCACCCAAGTTCTCAAGAATAAATCTTATTTTCTACCGAAGTGTTTCTCAATTTATCCAATATATATATATATATATATATATATATATATATATATATATATATATATATATATATATATATATATATATATATATATATATATATATATATATATATATAAAATAGTGTTTCTCAATCCTCTTAGATACATCAAAGAATTTCCTAAATTCGAAGAACTCTAAGGAATTTCTACCACGGCCTCTCTCTCTAAGTTTCCTTATAGGATTCCTAAACTTTATAATTGTCCTCAAAGTGGAAGTTTTAAAGGTTGTGAAGACAAGTATTATGAATATACATATTTATAATTGTTGAAATCCCACAGACCTGTAGCGGGCCTAAGAAAACCCATTAAGAAAAAAATATGTGAATCGAAATGACTAAGGTTGATATACATGAACTGACTGAATCAAACTCGAAACTCAACGAACATGAACTTCCTCTTCATACCTGACTCGTTACATCGATTGTTGCCCGATATTTTGAAGCTCTTTCACTAATCGCCAGATTATCGCCAAACTCCTCAGCACTGCCTTCATAGATCCGACTCTACCGGCCTCCGTCACTTTTTATCTTTGAGTTGCCAAACTACCTTCAGTGCGGCTCTTGGTGGCTTCTTTTTTATATTTTTAATTTATTTTTGACAATCTCGAAACATATTTTCTTTCTTTTCACCACTCAACGTTTTAAGGTATACTTCTTCAGTTATCATTTCCTGAGTTATATTTTGAATTCCCATCAACAATTACACGATATGCATTTGATCTATTTCATAATATAGCTCTTGTTTATCATTAGTAGGGTAAAAAAGTTGCATAATTATTAGATTTAAAAAATTAAGCAAGTTCGTTGATGATTAGAAATAAGAGAAAAAATAAATTTCTCTTGGTAGTCCTGATTGAATTCATCTCAACTATGAGTTTCACTTGCCTTAGCCTCATATATATGTCCTTCAAAATCAACATTCATGAGGGGTATATTGATCACCGTCAAAATATTTCTAGCGTACTTCCGATGGAAAGAACAAAATTCTCCACCACCAGCGAACCCTTTTGTAATGGTGTTGATATTGACATTGACGCATCATTATTCTATCCTTCTAGAGAAGATGTCTGGGATAGTTGGATAATGGTAAGAAGTGTGGTTCAGGTTATTTTTATCGGAGTTCCATGGTGGGCACCAATTGTACTTGATTAAAAGTGTAAGTTTAAGGAGTGCCTTAGAGAGAGAGAGAGAGAGAGGGGGGGGGGGATGAGGCACTTAGAGTATTTTTCGGATTTTTGACGGTTTATGACTTTTACTTTCTGAGTTGCTTAAGTGATGAAAAAGCGGTAAAGTACGGAAAGTAAATGACACAGAGATTTATAGTGGTTCCCCTCACAGATTGAGAGTACTCCACTCCCCTTTCAACACGAAAGAGAATTTCACTAAAATGTTAGATTCCTAGACAAGACACCTTAAGGTCTTTCTATCTATTCTAACACACCAAGAACAATCCTCTTGGATTTATAATGTTTAAAGTCCAATCGAGACTCAATTTCTCACAAATGGACCTCTTGTATCCACACACCGGATAACAAGGATAAACCTTACAAACTTATCCTTAACAATCCTAAGAATAAGTTGTAATCAAAGAATATAATTCGGAATAATTTGTATAAGATGAGATAGATGAAAATTGAAGTATATCAATTAAATAATTGATCTTCTCTTTTGTAACACTCAAATCTCACAGTAATTATACAAGTGTTCTTGAATTGGAATGAAACTATGATGCTAAAAAATGAAGGTTTATGCAAAGTTTCACTCTTAAGAAAATGTGGATGAACACTTAGAAAGATTGAGAGAATGTGTGTAAATGATTTAAAATTTTGCAAGGAGGTAATTTTGAAATCTGAAAAATAATGTTTATATAATGTCTAAAACACCTCCTCAGATGAATGCAATAATCCAAAAGATGCCATGTTTCATGATGAAGAGACCATAGGAGTTTTTATGAAAAGATGCAAATATTTTTCATTCTGGATCAGTGGTAATCGGTTACCTTAAATAGGGTAACCGGTTACATGCATTCAACGTTACAAAATAATTTGAAATTTGCTTGAGGTAACCGGTTATATGGTTCCAACGTTAAAAAAATATTTGAAAATTACTCAGAGTAATCGGTTACTCTAAAAGTGATAACCGGTTACTCTAACACAGTTTTGAAAAATAACTTGAAAAAATGAAGTGTGGTGGTTTGTTGATGCATAAAATTATTTTCAATGATTGCGATATGAATGCAACATGTTGTGAACACTTGTATAACTATCTAGAGTTCAAGTGTTACCTTAATCCATGTGAAAGCCGAATCTTCATGTGATCCACCAAGACTTGATCATTTGTTGGAAACTTCATTCACGAGCTTTAACCTTGATCAATCTTTTTGTTAATCCGACTTTAGCTATGAAGCAAGGTTTTTCGTCATCAAAATATATGAGAAGTCATGTCTCCACAATCTCCCCCTTTTTGATGATGACAACCCAAAAACCATGAAGATGTGATCCCGTGGTGTTTCTCTATCAACAGCTCCCCCTTAAACTATACTCCCCCTTAATTGAAGAATTAAGGAGTCTTTGAATTCTGCATTTTCGTTAGAGAAACACAACCAGCAAAGAAATATTATAGAAATAATTCATTTTCTTCTCCCCCTTTGTCATTAACAAAAAGGGTGAAAAAGATAGAAATATCAAGCATGCAAATAGAATGGACTAAGCATCATATACCACACAAGAAAATTCAACCATAACAAGAAAATTCAAAAAATTAAAGGGTAACCGATTATCCAAAAGGAAGTAACCGGTTACAAAAGTGAAAATGTGATTTTTAGACAAAAAACAGCAGGGTAACCGATTATCCAAATGTGAGTAACCGGTTACACAGAGTGAAATTTCGTGAATTAGGCAAAAATGAGCAGGGTAACCGGTTATCCAAAATGAAGTAACCGGTTACACAGTGGCAAAAAGCACATATACACAAAAAAATTTAGAAGAAAAAATTTCACAAAAATTAAGAGGGATTGAGAACTTGTGTACCTTGGCCTTATGTATAGTGAATAATTGTGAGATAGTTATATGTCACCTTCATCCAGAATGCCAAGTTCTCTTCGAATCTTATAGAATGGTTCTTTTGCGAGCGGCTTTGTGAAGATATCCGCCAGTTGGTTATGAGTATCGACAAAGGTAACTTCGACATCGCCTTTAAGTACATGATCACGAAGGAAATGGTGTCGAATGCCTATGTGTCTGGTCCTTGAGTGCATGACCGGATTCTTTATGATATTAATCGCACTTGTGTTGTCGCATCGGAGTGGTATGCATCCAAGGTCGATTCCATAGTCACTTAATTGTTGCTTAAGCCAAAGATTATGGGCACAGCAACTGCCTGGTGCTATGTATTCTGCTTCAGCCGTACTAAGAGCAACACACGCTTGTTTCTTACAGGACCATGAGACTAGAGCATTACCAAGGATGTGACACGTTCCACTAGTACTTTTTCTATTTGTTTTACAACCTGCATAATCCGCGTTAGAATAACCAATTAACTTACAAACACTACCTTTAGGATACCATAATCCAACGTTGGTTGTTCCCTTGAGGTACTTCATGATTCTCTTGACCGCCGTGAGATGTGACTCCTTAGGATGTGCTTGAGTTGAGCACATAAACACACGCTAAACATTATGTCAGGACGGCTTGCCGTCAAATATAATAAAGAACCAATCATACCTCGATACTTCGTGATATCAATTGACACACCCGATTCGTCTTGATCAACATAAGTTCCAGAGCCCATTGGTGTTGACATTGCTTTACACCCATCCATGTCAAATCTCTTTAACAGTTCTTTGCAGTACTTTGATTGGTTGATAAAAATTCCGTCATTTAGTTGCTTGATTTGCAATCCAAGGAAGTAGTTCATCTTCCCCATCATAGACATTTCAAATTCACCTTGCATTATCAACGCAAATTCTTCACATAGTTCTTTGTTGGATGAACCGAAGATTATGTCGTCTACGTAGACTTGCACAAGTAAGGTATTCCCTTTTATCTTCTTGATGAATAACGTCTTGTCTACTTTTCCTTTTTCAAAGCCATTTTCACATAGAAAATTGCTTAGACGGTCATACCACGCTCTTGGTGCTTGTTTTAATCCATAAAGCACTTTCTTCAGTTTGTATACATGTGAAGGATGCTTGAAGTCTTCAAAGCCCGGGGGTTGTTTGACATAGACTTCTTCGTTGATGTAGCCGTTTAAGAAGGCACTTTTGACGTCCATTTGAAAAAGCTGAAAATTCATTGAATATGCGTAAGCAAGCAATAAACGAATAGCTTCTAACCTTGCAACCGGAGCGAAAGTTTCCTCAAAGTCGATTCCTTCTTCTTGATTGTACCCTTGAGTGACCAATCTTGCTTTGTTTCGAACAATTATTCCATTCTCATCAAGCTTGTTCTTAAACACCCATCTTGTTCCAATGATGTGCTTATCACTTGGTCTAGGAACAAGTTCCCAAACTTGATTTCTCTCGAATTGGTTTAATTCTTCTTGCATAGAAACAATCCATTGATCATCTTCTAGAGCTTCATCAATTTTGGAAGGTTCTATTTGCGAAACGAACTCCATGTTTAAGCATGCATCCTTGAGATTCAATCTTGTAGCGACACCTTGACTAATGTCACCAATTACTTTGTCAATGGGATGATCTCTATGAGTTCTCCATTCCTTAGGTAGATCATTTTCATTTGACTCTTGTTGAATCGGTGCTTCTTGATCCTTGTTTGAAGTATCTTCTTTAGGAATTTCTACAAAATCATCATCGTCATCACAAACAACAATTTCCTCTTTCGAGGGGTTAGATTCGTCAAACTTAACATGCATGGATTCTTCTATATTTAAAATTCTTTTATTATAAATTTTGTATGCCTTACTTGTAAGAGAATAACCAAGAAAAATACCTTCATCCGATTTTTCGTCGAACTTACCAAGGTTGTCTTTGTCATTGTTTAGGACAAAGCACTTGCATCCAAAGATGTGAAAGAAAGAGATGTTGGGTTTCCTTCCTTTGAAGAGTTCATATGGAGTCTTCTTTAGGATAGGTCTTATGTTAAATCTATTGCTTACAAAACACACCGTGCTAACCGCATCTGCCCAAAAATACTTAGGAAGATTTTAGTCGCTAAGCATTGTTCTTGCAAGTTCTACCAATGACCTATTCTTTCTTTCAACTACTCCATTTTGTTGTGGAGTTCTTGGAGCCGAGAAGTTGTGAAATATCCCTTGATCTTCGCAAAAACCTTCAAAGGAGGTATTCTGGAATTCTCCACCATGATCGCTTCTTATGGAGGCAGTAGTTAATGATTTCTCATTTTGAATCTGTTTTGCATACTTCTTGAATACTTTGAATGCATCACTTTTCTGCACTAAAAAGAAAGTCCAAGTATATCTAGAATAATCATCAACAATAACTAAAGCATATAAGTTACCTCCGAAGCTTCTTGTTCTTGATGGACCAAATAAGTCCATGTGTAACAGTTGTAGTGGCCTAGAAGTGGACACCACATTTTTGGATGTAAAAGTTGACTTGGTTTGATTCCCCTTTTGACATGCATCGCAAAGCCTATCTTTGATGAATTTTATCTTTGGCAATCCAATGACAAGGTCATGTTTTACTAACTTATTCAAGTGCTCCATGTGAATGTGAGGAAATCTCTTATGCCATAACCATGAGTCGTTGTTATTTGCCACAAGACACTTAACCTTCAAAGAGGCATCGTCAAGGGAAATCATGAAAATATTATTAATTCGCTTACCTATAAGCATTACCTCTTGTGTGACTCCGTCTTCGATTAAGCATTCATCTTTTGTGAACCTTATTTTGAATCCTTTGTCACAAAGTTGGCTTATGCTTAAGAGATTGTGGTTTAGTCCTTTGACATATAGCACATCTTCGATGGATATGAAATTTGGTGCACCTACTTTGCCTATGCCAAGAATTCTTCCTTTGTTGTTATCTCCATAAGTAACATAACCCTTGGCCTTAAGCTTTAGATCTGAAAATTTGTGCACATCACTGGTCATAGAGCACCCACTATCCAAATACCAAAGATTTATTGTGGCCTTCAAGCAAACCTCTTCTTCATCATCAGAATGATGTGAAGCCATTAGCGCCAAGTTTGCATATTCCTCACTATCCGATCCAGATGAAGAGCTAATTTCATTATCCTCCCATGCTAGATATGCATTTTTATTCTTGAAGTCCTTCTTGCTCTTGAATCCTCCTTTCTTTGAAAGTTTAGGACATTCCGGCTTTATGTGGCCTTGTTTTCCACATTCGTAGCATGTTACATCTTGCGTAGATGTGGTGGCCTCCTTCTTCCTGAAATGTCTATTCTTTTTAGCGTTAAAGGATTTATCATTTTTGTTAAAGAACTTACCGAGCCTTTTAACAAGGAGCATGAAATTCTCATCTTCCTCCAATGCGTCATCATCTTTATCTTCTTTTGCGTCTACCTTCAAGGTAATCCCTTTAGATTTATTTTCTTGGCTTTCATGTTTCTCAAGCCTACCGAGTTCTAACTCATGTTCTTAAAGTTTGCCAAAGAGAGATGCGGACGTCATTGTTGAGAGACTTTTCTTTTCGGAGATAGCCGTCACCTTCGGTTGCCATTCTCGAGTCAATGATCTTAGTACTTTAAGATTGAGATCGTCATTTGTAAATGTTTTCCTGAGAGCAATCAAGTGGTTTGTCAAGGGAACAAATCTCTTTTGTAGTGCCACGATGGATTCTCTGGGCATCATTCTAAACATCTCATGTTCTTGACTTAATTTATTCAACCTTGATCTCTTTACTTCGGTGGTGCCTTCATGTGTCTCCACTAGGGTGTCCTATATTTCTTTTACCGACTTGCATTGAGATATGCGGAAGAACTCATCCATGATTAAAACACTTTGAAGAATATTTACTGCTTTCTTTTCATTTAGGATTTTTTTCTTATCATCTTCATCGTACGAACTCTTTATCTTTGGAGTACCAACGCCATTGATCACACTCGTAGGATTGTGTGGGCCGTTTTCAACGGCTTCCCATATGCCTTCTCCTTGGGCTTCTAGATGTGCCTTCATACGGATCTTCCAAAAATCAAAATATTCTCCAGAGAATAGTGGTGGTTTGTTACTACTTCCACCGTCTTTAAAAACCGGATTTGTGCTTGCGGAAGCCATGCGGATCTTTTAGGAATAGGTTACCTATAACCTGCTCTGATGCCAATTGTAAGATTAAGGAGTGCCTTAGAGGGGGGGGGGGGTGAGGCACTTAGAGTATTTTCCGGATTTTTGACTGTTTATGACTTTTACTTTATGAGTTGCTTAAGTGATGAAAAAGCGGTAAAGTGCGGAAAGTAAATGACACAGAGATTTATCGTGGTTCCCCTCACGGATTGAGAGTACTCCACTCCCCTTTCAACACGAAAGAGAATTTCACTAAAATGTTAGATTCCTAGACAAGACACCTTAAGTTCTTTCTATCTATTCTAACACATTAAGAACAATCCTCTTGGATTTACAATGTTTAAAGTCCAATCGAGACTCAATTTCTCACAAATGGACCTCTTGTATCCACACACCGGATAACAAGGATAAACCTTACAAACTTATCCTTAACAATCCTAAGAATAAGTTGTAATCAAAGAATATAATTCTGAATAATTTGTATAAGATGAGATAGATGAAAATTGAAGTATATCAATTAAATAATTGATCTTCTCCTTTGTAACACTCAAATCTCACAGTAATTATACAAGTGTTCTTGAATTGGAATGAAACTATGATGCTGAAAAATGAAGGTTTATACAAACTTTCACTCTTAAGAAAATGTGGATGAACACTTAGAAAGATTGAGAGAATGTGTGTAAATGATTTAAAATTTTGCAAGGAGGTAATTTTGAAATCTGAAAAATAATGTTTATATAATGTCTAAAACACCTCCTCAGATGAATGCAATAATCCAAAAGATGCCATGTTTCATGATGAAGAGACCATAGGAGTTTTTATGAAAAGATGCAAATATTTTTCATTCTGGATCAGTGGTAATCGGTTACCTTAAATAGGGTAACCGGTTACATGCATTCAACGTTACAAAATAATTTGAAATTTGCTTGAGGTAACCGGTTATATGGTTCCAACGTTAAAAAAATATTTGAAAATTACTCAGAGTAATCGGTTACTCTAAAAGTGATAACTGGTTACTCTAACACAGTTTTGAAAAATAACTTGAAAAAATGAAGTGTGGTGGTTTGTTGATGCATAAAATTATTTTCAATGATTGTGATACTTTGTTAAAATGTTTTTTAAAATGTTTTAAATTGCATTAGTTGAAAATAAATTTTGATGCACGCATAAAGTTGTGGACTTAGAAATTTTTTCAATTTAATTAAGCAAGCAATCGATTTACATGATTGTGCAATCGAATGAATGGAACTTCAAAATTCAAAATTTTAACCACTGCAATAGATTAACATGTTGTTGCAATCCATTGCATCAGTTCAGTTTTTCAAATTTTTAGCCCATGCAATCGATTGACAGGATTGTGCAATCGATTGCACCTGAACAAGTTTGGAAAAATATTGAATCATGTTCACTACTTCACTCACTCCTTTTCATGGCATCTCTTAAATTTAATCTCATTATATTTCATAAATATTTTTCAACCATTGTCATGTTTTATCAAGGGTTGCTTTCATCTCTATAAATATAAATCAAATTTCATTTTTACCGTGACCTCTTTCAAATTAATCATAAAATCTCCCTGCATAATTTTCAACAGAACCTTTACATTAAGATACTTTTTTAAATACATTTTCATATCATATTCAACAAAGTATCTTTGAGCACTTAGAGAATATTTGTTCTTGAATCTTCATATTTTGAAAGAGAATAAGATTTTAATCATTTGGTTAAATCTTGTTCATTATACAAACTTACTTCTTATACAAATTATTATTGTAAATTTCTAAGTATCAAAGATTATTCGATATTAGGTGTGGTTACTTATTATTCAGGATTGTTGGAGATAAGGTTCAAGAAAAGGGAGGATTATTTTCTTTTCTTGTGAAACAAGTTTCAAGAGGATTGTTCTTGATAACTTGGTTAGACGATTGTTTAGAAAGATCTAACTATAATAAAATCTCTTACATATTATAAGGGGACTAGAGTACTCTCGGATTGTGAGGGGAACCATGATAATTCAATGTGTTCTTTATTTTTTGCACTTTATCGCTTTCTTCGCCTAACCAAAAGACACTGGTCACTCAGACAAAGACAACCGACGAGCTTTCACATTTTCTCTCTCTAAAACTTCAAGTCTTGATATCAATATATTTGACTTTAACATCACAAGAACCTTGAATCTTATTAATAAGACTCGATATGTCTTCATGTTGATTACCACCATATGAAAGTTTAAAAGGTTAAATCACCAATAAGTTTAAGTCTTCACTTGAGAGTCATTGGACTACAACTTTGACTTTAAATAGATGTCTAGCTTAATTCAGGAGGATAACTTGATTGACTATCTTGTGCATATTTGACCACTTGAGAAATCTTTAGCAATTGCTTGACTTTAAGTGTTTTCATCATCAAAACTAAGTATGTACTAGTTGACTTGTATCTTTGGTATTCATAAGCTTCACCATCTTAAATCACTTCTTGACTATACATGCAAGTACATAGATCCACAACTCGGTCTCTTAGTGGTACAAAAAATAATTTGTTATAGCTCGATCCAACACTAAGGCTGAATATAGAAGCTTGAGACATGTATCAGATAAACTTCAATGGATTTAAACTCTCCTATGAGAATTGTATGTTCTAGTGCAACCTCCTCTAGTGAGTTGTGACAATCAATCAGTTGTGTTATTGGCTAACAACTTTATTTATATACTACGATCAAATATATAAAAATTGACTTGCTTTTTGTATGAGAAAAAGTTATTGCCAAATAACTCTGTATTATCTATGTTTCATAACAAATCACTAGACAAATGACCGACCATAATGAGTGACTAGTTTAAAGTGTTTCACAAGTTCACAATGATTGATCATGTCTTTACGGTTAAAGCTTTGTTGAGTTTGTTGGAAGAGGGGTATAAGATATCATTTGTATCTTAATGTATAAGATGAACTCTTGTATTTTTATTTGATATGTTGTATCTTAGCGTGTAATATGAATAACTAACTTATAAAGTTAATTATATAGTTGGTAGTGTTAACTAACTCATAGAGTTAATTATTCGGTAGTTGGTAGTTATAACAAACTCGCAGAGTTAATTATTCGATAGAAGGTAATTATAACATGTTATATCAGTTCTTTTTTATCGAGCACTATAAATGCACATTTATATCCCTTTCGGGATGCAACGAAAAATAATTAACAAAATTGCAAATCAGAATCTATAATGTACTTTTCTTTATTTAAATAATTATAGATATTAACTCTAATATAAATAGATTTTTCGAAGATTAAAACACAATAATAAAGAATAAAAGATAAAATAAAATTATTTTAATGAATAAATCGAACAAAATAATTACAAAAGCTTAAATAATAAAATAATACATATTTAAACATTTTTTTATTCTTTTATTTAAATTTTTTTTAATTATTCTAAATCAAAATGATTGTTTTCTGAATTTTTCTGACTCTCGATATTTTAATGCTTTTATATGATTGCAAAAACTATTGAGTTTTGTCAATAAGAAGGGTCGATCAAATCTTTGATTGAGAATATATTCTTTTATGTCTTCGAACCTCTATTGAAAATGCCTTGTCAAATTTGTATTCAATTGATCATAGTCAATACTTTTTTTTGTTTCTTTTTCAGTTTCCGGGTTGCTTTCTATGGGCCAATGTTACAACTTTTCCTTTCTGGATTCACATTTTCTAGAATAAAAACATTATACAATTTAATCATATTTTAATTTTAAAAAATGTCTCAGTCAAAATATAGATATTGATTTATAATATCGTAGAAGACTAACCAAAAGGTTAATTTAAAAAAAAAAATTACTAAAACAAAAATTAATATATTTTCTCATTTATTTCAAACATATATTAAGCAGAGTCGGTCGTCAAAGTTGTTTCCTGCTTTGAGATGAAACACCAAATCCGACCAAAACCAAATCACAAACAAAACAATCTCGTAAACTCCGAATGAAGAACCAAAACAACCTTAACATAATCACCAAGAATCCAGAATCACCTCTAACATCAAACATGGATCCTCAAATTTGGAGCAAATTACCACCTGAAATCCTAGAAAATGTTCTCTCTTTCCTTCCTCTCAAAACCTTCATGAGTCTTAGATCCACTTGCAAAGGTTTCTGGCCATTGATTTTCTCTCCTTCATTCATCTCCAAACACTCACCTTCTTCTTCACCTTTCTCTTCTTTTCTCTTACTTTCTCACCCTCAATTCCGCACTCACTTTCCTCTCTATGATTGCAACCTTCAAACATGGCGTAACATCTCTCTTTCGTTCTCTGATTCACTTCACTCTTCACCACCTTCTTTCACTACTACTCTTGTCTCTTCTGGTGGTCTTTTCTGTTTAACCGATTCTCTTTCATGTTCTTTACTTGTTTGTAACCTTTTAGCCAAATCCAAAAGAAAAATTCAATACCCTAATTTCAATCTTCATATTGAGCATCTTACCTTTGTTTCAACTCCAAAAGGGTACTTCATTTTTATACTCTCTTCTGAATCATCTTCAAATAATGCTTATCTTTATGAATCAAACTCAAAGGTTGAATCTTGGAGGAAATTCAATGGTTTTGATCCGATTCTTAGTGATAACCCTCATCAACAAGGTGTTTACTTTAAAGGAGGTTTGTATTTTGCTACACCAGAGCCTTTTTCTGTTGTGTATTTTGATTTGGAAAATGGAAAATGGGAGAGGCCTGTTTGTGATTTACCTAATCAACTCACTTTTGTGAGATTGGTTAGTATGAATGATGATGATGATGGTGATTATGATGGTAAAAAACTGTTTTTGATTGGTGGGGTTGGGAGCAATGGAATTTCAAGGAGTATTAAACTATGGGAATTGAGTGAAGAAGGGACTAATTGGGTTGAGATTCAGAGTTTGCCTGATTTGATGTGTAGGAAATTTGTGTCAGTTTGTTATCATAATTATGAACATGTTTATTGTTTTTGGCATGAAGGAATGATTTGTATATGCTGTTATACTTGGCCAGAGATTTTGTATTATTTGGTTTCTAGAAGGACTTGGCATTGGCTTCCTAGGTGTTCTTCTTTGGCTTTGAAATGTAGCTGTGGATTTAAGTGGTTTTCTTTTGTTCCTAAGTTGTATGCTCAAGTTTGAAGGGTGAAAAAGAGTGAATGTTTTTTGAGGTTTTTGTTTTATGGTTCTTGTGTTGTAGAACTTGTATGTAATGTATCATGTAACAACCAGAAATGTTATGTTATGAGGATTGCACCATATTTTAATTTAAAGTTTGTTTAAGATTCTGTATTCTTTTAGTTTCATTTTGTAGATTTCTTGCTCTGATTCATTTAACAGTTAAACAAACTCTGAGAAATTCTAAGCCTATGAAACTTGTAGTTTCATGAAGAAGTGACTCAATTGTCAAATTATTCTTTTGAACCCAAAAGTTTGGTTAACTTTTACACGTAAAAACATTACCAATCAAGAAAAAATTATATGTAAATTTTTGGAAAGTAGAACATGTTCCAATGTCGGACAGAAATTAGGTGATATGCTGTGAAGTTTGGTCTGGAAGTTATCTAGTGCGGCAACGAGAGTTTCCGGTAATATAGAGAATGAATGTATCTACAAGATTAACATTTTAGCGTCTAAGTTAACATGAATTACATAGTTTAATGGTTATCCACGAGTAAAATATAAACGGATATTTAATTATAGGTTTCTTTACGGTCATATATACGAATTTGATGGTATCCGTATCGGCGAGTATTCTTATCCGTTAATAATTAGAAAAATTACTTAAATATCCTTTAAAATTATTATACTTGATAAATTCTTTTTATTAATAGCAACTTAATTTAACTTAGTAATCTCATTTTCACTTAAAACTTTAGCTACATACGTTTTTCTTCTATGTATTCTTCAAAAGTTATAGCCATAATTTTCTATTTATATCATAATAAATTGCAATTTGAAAAGAAAAGTATTCATGGATATCCGCAAATACTCGCGGATATTTCAAAATCTGCGGATATCCGCACGGGTATGAAGTGAGTACGGATATCATATTTACTAAATGAGGCGGATTATAGGGCTAGTACTCGGTGCTCACCGATACGCATTGTCATCCATGGATGTAATTGATAATAACTTTTTGTGTCTTCATTTAAAAAAAATATTATTCATGGATATCTGAAACATCTACGGATACCTTAAAATCTGCGGATTAGCCGCTTAACAGACCCACACGTATATCTGACAGATATGAATACCATATTTATCCAGCGGACATGAATATCATAGTACTCATCCTCATAAATATCTATTTACATCTCTAATGAGGTCAGACATGTGTAACTTGCAAGAATAAAATGAAACTTGCAAGAATTATATGGAAGTTAGGACCGCCTTAATGTATACGGTGCAAGATACGATAGATCTGGGGAGGAGACCGATGGTGAGTTAAGCGGGAACAAGTGGTTTTGTGAATGCATACATTAAATGTTTGTCTTGTTGCTAAAACAATTCATTGTGGAAAGTCCTCCAAGTGGACCTAAATCTCTAGGATATGGGTGAGGGCGACGTCATTTAGAGTACTTGAGCGCACTCGAGTGTCGTTATGGAACCGAAGTTAATTATGGGTTGTTGTTTACGTCTTTTAATAATACGTTAGATTTTTGATCGTATATACACATGTCATTGAATACCTACAAATAAAGAGAATGCAGCCAATTGCTCTTTTCACTTTGTTTTTTATATAGTTCTCTCCCTCACCCCACCCCCACATCTTTCCTGCAATCTTCATTTACCAATGATAATCTCAATTCTTTCAATCTCCAATCTTTGTTTGCTTGACATTTCTGGGTCTTTGCATCTATTTCTAGCTATGGTCACCATAGAAAATCAAAACATTTCATTCGTAGACTTGTTGAGTGATTATGACATAAGTGATGTTTCCTCGTGAACTAGAGTGCTAAACACAAAAATCTGTGTATTTCATAGAAGTTAACGAGAGTTTTGATGTTTTGGAGAATCCAAGTGAGAATGTTAAAGAGTTGGAACACCTTATTTAAATGGGAGATCCTCGTACGTGTATGGTTGAAGAGGAGGAAGTTGTCCCCTTCAGGAATGACATCAGGGAAGTAGCTCGTGGTTTCGCTTTCCTTGGGTTTCCTATGTCGAATCCGAAAACTAAAGACGTTTATAGAGACAAGTTGAAAACCCATATTCATATTAATGCATTTACAAGCCATTATGACCGAGAACCAAGTGATAATGATGTTAGTGGTGGATAGAGTCTCAATCACTCTAGTACTCACAATTATAATTTTTTATCTGTTGATAATAAGGTTGAGACATCTCATGAACGGACTTCATTTTCAACAAAGTGTGTCGGACAGAGAACAACTATCGGAATGTATGTATGTCCTATAAGTAGGCGGTTTTAAATGTTGACCCCACCAAGAGACTATGCGTTTATTTTGATGGGTGTGTATTTCTCCTTCATGAATGTATGTTTTCTATAATGGGG
The DNA here is from genome assembly GCF_024323335.1 of Lathyrus oleraceus. Taxonomy (NCBI): domain Eukaryota; kingdom Viridiplantae; phylum Streptophyta; class Magnoliopsida; order Fabales; family Fabaceae; genus Lathyrus; species Lathyrus oleraceus. The sequence continues at coordinate 13,766,765 of NC_066584.1, forward strand.
TTCGGAGTTCCTTTCAATAAATTTGAGGTTGAAGTCATGAACCCATTAGAAATTATCTCCTTGCAATTGCAACTCATGAGTTGATCCTATGTCAACTCTTTCAGTATTTGTGTGAATACAAAAGCGATATTCCACCACTTCAATATAGAGCGCACCTTGTCCATGGCAGGCTAGGACCAATTGTTCCTTTTCTACATCCAGGAAAAAATGTTTTAAATTTATATAAATAATTTTAAAATTTTCAAGGATTAGCACTATACTTTTTCCCCTCAACCGCGATTCCCATGAAAATTTGTCTGTGATATCAGAGAATCATGTGGATCGTAAAGTCTTTCTTTTAGAGTGCGCCTTTTTTTTCTCGCAAGACATGTCTAAATAAATTTATGAAATATTACAGGGATAATCATTTTCTTCTAGGCCTAAGCCTGAGAACTTATATCTACAGGCCTTGTGACTTGTCCCTAGAGGAGGAGGGCTAAAGGTCAATCTCATCTCATTTTGAAAAAGATCTCAATTGGTGTGAGGAGTGGAAACTTAGCAAAAATAAATTTTTGCTTATAGTAGATAGTGTGAAAAGAAAAACAAAAAGTAGCAAAGCGTCTAGAAATGAATTAGTTTTTAATGTCCCTGGTGTTACATGGAGTTGCAAATTGCAATGAATGAGTCAACATCAAGATAATTTCATTTTGTTGTCTCACTTAATTTTGAGTATCATTTAAAAAGGAAAATACATCAACCAATTTAAGCTTATTTTTTTCTTTAATAACCATATTATTATTGCAAAGTATTCGACCTAAAATTAATCTTTATCTTCTATCTTATAAAAAAATTATTTAAATTATTTATGATTCTTAAGAAAATAATTAAATATATTAATTTTAATAATAAAAATAATATTATATTAATATTATTTACTAAAATGCTCTTACTAATTATAATTAATAAAATAATTGAATAAAATGAAATTTAATAAATAAGAATATAATAATAAAAAATAATAATAAATATCACATTCGTATTTTAAATAGATAATTATTTTGAGATAAAAAAATATAAATTAAATATTTTTTATGAGACGAAAAAAATATATTATTGTAAAATATTCAACCTAAATTTAATTTTATATTATTGCAAAGTATCCAACCTAAAATTAATATTTATTGGAGAATTTTAGTAATCTGTCATTCAAGTCACATTTTTTATATCCATAAAGTTTGAACCTAAACTTTATTTTCAAACCACTATATATTTTATGTTTATATTCTAAGAGCCAACTTGAGTAAAAAATAAATCTAAGACCCTTCTAAAGTCGAAAATTTATACATTTCTATTTTCTAGAACATTACTATGTTGACATTTTCAAATGAATTGAAAGCTACACTTATCTTTATCTATTACTAGTTTTTTTATTTTTCCACTAAAATGATAGCTAAAAGTTGTTGTTGTTTTTAAATAAATTTAGTTGTAGAGTTTCAATAGAGTGATCTGACTTATTAGTGATTAACTTTTAATTTAAGTTAGCCCTATAGATTTCTTTGTTTTTATTCAAATCCCAAACACGTCTGAACTATGAGTTTTCTGGATTAATTTAATAATCTGTTTTTTTGGGGGGTGGGGGTGGGGGTGGGGGTGGGAGTATGAATAGAATTCATAAATAATGTATATTGAAATTACTAAATACTCCTATATTAACAAATGTTTATTTTAAGTCAGTTAGAGTTTGTTGATCAGCCCATAATTGTGATAAGTCAGACGAAAATATTTTCTTTGCTTTACTTTAGTTTGTCCAACTAACATTTAATGACTAAAAGGCAGCAATTTGATAAGAGCTATATGTCTAATATTAGAATTCAAATTCTACCATATTAGAACACATTTACTGATTGAACTTATATAATCGATTCTTCAAAATAATCAAATTATTAGAATGTAATCATTTGTCTAATAATATGTTTCAATATTTAAGATTCTTAATGAAAACAAACTCAAATAAGTTATATCAAAGGAGGACAATTTGACATATTTTCAATGGGCATATGCAAATTTACTTATAACGGATAGGTTAAAATCCGCAAAAATTATACGGGTATGAATTTGGATAATTATTCGTAAAAATAAGTGGTATGGATACCTTGATACCCACCTCATCTCATACCCGCACACTATATATTTATATAATTTTATTTATATTTATATATTATAATTTATATTATTATATATTAAACCATTATGAATTTAATATATGTGTTCATTTATTTCAAAAATAAATTGTTTGAAATTTTTTCAATATTTTTTTAAAACTTAAAATTATATGGTATTTTATAATTGATCTATTTATATTTAATAGAAATGCGGGTCATGGGTATGGATATTTACATATCCATATGACACGGATACAAATGTTAACTTTAACAATCAAACGGGTATGGACTCGGACACAGGGATATATTCAAATCATGGGTATGAAGATGAATACTATAATATCCTGCGCAAACCTTCCCTATTGACATCCTTATCTTATTGTCATCCCTATTCCCTACTTGTACCACTTATCATGGACCCCATAGGTTAGGTCTAAACTTTGTTCAACACAAATCATAATTAGTGTTAAAATAATATTGATTACTTTTATAAGGTTCAAGTATCTTCAAATAAATCATAAGGTTCAAGTATCTTCAAATAAATCACATTTACAACCGTTTTTGTAAAACCAAAACTTACAATTGACTAAACCATCAAAAATGTTTCTAACACATTGTTCACACAAGTCTCTTGAAGAAGCTTGCCTTAGAGTGGATTTCAAAATAGTGAAATGAAGCAATAAATGTGCAAGAAGGAAGCAATAAATCTGTCAATATATTGAATACAAAATTCATAAAGTACAAAGAATACTAATAATTCCAAAAAATATGGAGTAGTTGCATAAATTTCTTTCCCCAACTAGTTTGCAATGAGAGGATATTATCAATAGTTTACATCATCCAACCAATCAGTCTTTTGAAGAAAAAGGGACAAAAATAATCATGAATCCAACAATTGATACTACAAACTTCCTAAACTTTTCTCCTTGCAATCAATTTGATTGAAGGAATATGAGACATTATAACTTAGCAAATAGTCCCTATCTATAATAAATCCCTTTAAGGCTTGAGCAGAAGGGAGAAACCAAACTTAGGACTATTTTCCAATGCCTTTGTTTCAAAGGCGCCAGAGATTGTCAAGAATGACCTATGTGTAAGCTCATGCCGCAATAACGCCCCAAGATTACCATGGTTATTCAGCTTTGTCTTCACCGTTGTTCGAGGATCAACCACATAAGAACATCCAACTGTCAATGTGTTCTCATTCGTAGAAAACTTTCTGCTAATTTCTCCCACAACCGCTCCCCCATTCAATTTTTCCAGGTCGCGCAAGTATGATACCTTCATGGAGTCTCCCTTGTCAGCTCTGCAAAAATGAAACAAAACAAGTAACAGTTATTGAACGAGTCTTCCAAAGTTGATGGTGTCTTAAAACAGCATCACACATATACATCTAAAATACCAGAGTTACTTACAAAATGACAGAAGCATGCGAACTCGGCATCTTCAAACACAATCCAGCATTATACTTTGTAAACTTCCCAACACTCGTGGAGTAGCTAGTTTCCGCACCAAATGCAATCCCAGGAGTACCAATTGTCGCAGAAAAATCAATAGCAGGGTTGCAATTTAAATCAACAGAAGTAGTAAAACCAGCATGATCATGAAGATATTGAATCTCAATCTACATAAAACAAAATACACAATCATCAAAACTTCAAAAGTATAAATCATTACATTTTTCCCAATTACAAACCAAACAGTCCACCGTACCTTTCCGGATTTGTAATCAGGTAATCGAATAGAAGCAACGGCTTTCGCAGAAGGCACGAAATCTGTGAGAGTAAATGTCGTCAACACCTGAAGAAACATATAGATATACATACACATAATACAACACAGTTAAGCAAAGCAGAAAAATATAACCTAATTTTAAATCAATTAAATTGAAAATCGAGAGAATATATACACTTGATTCAGTATCAACTTTGAAAAGGAGAGTATTGTTTTTGTTGTTAATTTGAGCAGCAACATCACCAGAGGAAAGTCCTCTACTCTTCAATAACGTTGAATTCAAATCCTGAAATCATGATAAATCAATAATAATTAATATAACTTTCGATATCTACAACTAAATCTCAATAGAAATCGTGAATAAACTAAAAATATATATTATGAAGTGAATGAAATAGAATTGATGAAAAGTAGTTACGCACGATGCCGGAGTTGGTGGAGGAGGAGATTGTGAATCGCTGATCGGAGTTGTAATCCTTGGTAAGGATATCTGCGGCGAAACCGGGATCGGAAATTCAAATCGGAATCGGAAAGAGAAATAGAAGAAAAAAAAGAATGAGAAAATAGAGAAACGGTAGCGAGTGAGTGAGTTTACCTCTGGATAATTTTCCGATATCGGAGAAGAGACCGGGGCCTTTGGACGACATTGTTGATGAACGCCGAAACGAAGAAGAAACAAGGGTTTATGTAAACCCTTCTCAGTGTATTCAAAAAGCAAAAGAAAGAAAAAAAAAAGCATAAAAGAGAAGGAAAGTTTAGAAAAAAAAATTGCTTTCAATGAGAGTTGAACTCATGACCTCCCGCTTACTAAACGGGTGCTCTAACCAACTGAGCTATGAAAGCTTTTTGTACATGAACAAAATATAATAAATATAGTATAAAATATTTAAGAGATACAACAATGTTCACCTATGTTATTAATTAAAAGGCTTAACAACTTTACTCTTATTAATTAACTAGTGGAATTAATTCTCTTCTGTTTGATAAAATAAAATATATTATTAATAGTGCCAAGTCATTTATTCAACTTCAGATTGTCATTCTTTATATATATAAATATATATCACCATTTAATTTATATATAATATTTTATCATTTAATATATACTTTTTTTTAATTTATCATAAGGTTTTATCTTTGTAGAATAGGAAGATATCACACATTATACTCTTTCAAATATAAATTATAAATATGATTATCAATTCTCGTTTGCGCATTGTTATATTAATTTTTTTTATCTTTTTTTAGTGATGCAACACTTCGAAAGAACTACATTCAAAATATAAAATTTAAAATTTGAAAAAGATGCATAATTATTTAGTAAAAAAATAGTGAATAATGGATAACTTAGTAGATACAATATCTTCTTCATAAAAATCTTTAGGCAAGATTTGTTGATAGATCTATGCATTTCCTTTTGATCTTAAAAATTTATCATCAAGTAGAACAATAACAAAAAAAATTGTAATGTAATAAGACATACTATTTCAAAAGCCATTTGGAAGCAACTTCTATCCCTTTGAATTTGTTCTTTACATGATTCCAATGTAAAAAAACAAACAAATTACTTCATAGCAAAATGGAGCAATAGTACTCAATCTTCTTAGTTACAAGCTCTATAATTCATGGAACATTATTCACCAAAACAGTTTGGTTATATATCATATAAGTATACATTATAAACCATCTCTGCATCCAATCCTTTGGTGTAAACTTGAACTACCATAAAAGATGGAGCATCGATGTTGAATATGAAACACTTTACACACTTAACATAATAATAAATTTTTAAACCATATTAATTTTGTAATTAGGTAGAATCAAATGAACACTCTTCATGTTCTTTTCACCAATGAAATTCCACTAGGGTCACCTCCCCATTCTTCAAGCACAACCAACACATTCCCACTTGGACTCAACCATGACCTAGGGATATGATACCATTTCTGTGTAGGTTCTCCACAATTTCTTCTGCATTTTGCATTAGTAAAAGTTCCGGCATAATCACATTCGCCGCAATTACCATGAGCAATATATCCAGGCCAATGACGACCGATGCTCTGATCATTTATCCATATTTCACCCTTTCCCATGCTACTCATATCTAGAGCCAACGGATCATTGCCACTCGGCGCGTTAAAGGTTGTCTAACAAGATTGAAGAGTAAAATGACTCAGATTTCATGCAAATGAAGATGATCATAAGTAACTTTGACACAATTGTTCCCTTTGTAGTAAAAATATTCTTACCTTGTACCAAGTCAAAGGTTGTTTTTTAGCCAATGATGATCCTTGTGTCCACTCAACAGAGGAACTTCCAGTTATGGTATGAAGGCTCAATGATTCGCCTTTTAGTCCAACCTGTCCAACAAAACCAAACTCGTCTCAACAATGTACATTATAATAAAACTTAGTCCCTGCAAAAGAATTATTCGCGTATTGAACCTTTTAACGTTGCTAGCAAGAAATGAGATGTATAATATATCAAACCTTGTAAGACCATTTCTGCCATGACAAGTCGCGAGTCCCTTCGTTTAGACCCTTCAATGTTACAGGTCCTAACACTCCAACATTCCATGTTTCAAAGTGCAAGCCAACATTCTGGTTTTAATTTGAATGCAGACAAAATTAAAATATTACTTATCATCAAATTGAAAATGTCAATTGTCACCTAGAACATAGACATAAAAAAAAAAAAAGAATACTAACCGGAAGACCGACGGCAACACTAAGTAAAGAAATCTTGTTATTGCCAACTTTTAGGTTCACACTTTCACTAAATGTTAACTTAGGATTATCCAATCCTCCATATACAGTTCCTACATTCATATAACATATGTTAATTTAAAAATATATAAAAATGAAATTTATCATGAAAAAATCTCCAAGAAAAAGCATACTGACCTGAAAGTTGTCCATTAACAAAAACATGTAGAACATGACCTGCTGAGTTTGCGGTCAGAACAGGAGACGGACCGTTCTTTATAAAACTTTCATTAGGACTAATGTTGACACTGAGAATGGATCAACGATAGAATTAGTATCAAGACTCAAGAATTGGTATTCCGATTTTTTTAATGTGTTAGACAAGTTAGGAAAGTTCAAAAATTCTTACTCTGTCAAATACCACAAATAATCTGAAGAATCGCGAGTAACGTTGATCTGCTCCCAAAGTGCTTCTGCTGTGACAGAATCGTCTTCACTAGAGAAGGCGGGATCTTCGGTATATGATTGCCAATCAAATGTAATGTTTGTCGGAGTCATCGTTTTTATGACGCTTTGCACACCAACCTACATTTTAGTATCAGAGTCCGGTTTGTCCATCAGTTATACCTTTACTAAACAAAATTTATTCAACATATTCGGTTATCTTGCGTTACTTACCTTTGCAGTGTTGAAAACTTCGGTTTTGCAATCAGGAAGAATGCTGACAGACCAAGGTGGAAGGTCATGATGGCTATTTCCAAACGTAACCGTTGCAGCCGATTTCGTGTCATAATTTGCAAGAAATGCAACACAAACACTACTACTTATGTAGTACACATGTGCCTAAGATCAAATTAACAAAAAACATCTTCAACACAGTAGCAACTTTGAACCTTAAATTTATCATGAACTAGATAATAGAATTTACCTCGAGGTTTTTCCCGAAATATGTGACCGTAGGATCCACAGCAATCAAAGCTGGCTCACACTGTTTTATTGCTTTATGTAAGTCTCTCAAATGTCCCCATTTTGGTTCATTCACAAGTCCTAACATTTTGTAACACTTTAAAATGTTTCTAACTGTTATAATTCAAAACATGCAAACAATTCAAACCTTAACGCGTACCATATTCGTCAATAGGAGCATCATAATCATAGCTTGTTGCAATGAAAAGACCACTCGATGTTCGACCAAAATTAGTCCCTCCATGGTACTGCATTCAAATATAAGATATCAGACAAAAATCAAAGTTTCTATAACATAAACTTAGATGTAACATATACCATGTAGTAGTTAACAAAGGAGCCGCGATTTTGTATGAATCTTGCAACTGAGTATGCCAAATCTTCAATCGGTCTATGAGATATACCGCTACCAAAATCAGTGTACCTGTTGAACATGTAACAAAAAATTAAACATTTGATCCCAAGTGAAATGCTTCTAGCTTTATATTAATGGTAGCATTTGTATGAGCATGACTTACCATCCGGACCAATTCTCGGTCCACATTTTGGGTTTATTGTTCTCATTGGGAGTGAAGTTTTCACAATAATATCCATTGCAAGTGTCAATCTACAACATAGTCGATAAATAATATTAAAATCCTCATTTTCAGATCGTCTGATCTTGATCAAACGACTATCGATTTTCCAAATGTGTGAATACAGATAATCATGATTACGGGAGAAAATCTTACAACGGGATCAGGGGCGTCTTCTTGCTTGCACATATCCCAAGGTACGCCGGTGTCTAGACCTACCGCCATTTGAGCAGCCCAACTTGTGTAAGCCTTTCCAGGAGCACCAATCTCCCATTCCACAGGTCCATACTCATTCTCAATCTGTAAATTCAAATAAATATCATAAACTTTATAATAAAAATTTGTTACATCAAAATAAGAAAACATATTTAAATATCATTCTATTTATTTACCTGAGACATAATTATTGGACCACCTTGAGTTTGAAACAAATTCTCAGCTTTCATCAAGCTCACAATCTTAGTGGTAAATTTTTGCATTGCAGCCTAACAAATTTACGTCATGCCAAAAGTTTAGATGATTAATTAACAATAATTAAACAAAATCACAATCATTGGAAATAATGATATGCTTAAAATTGAAACTCAAACCTTAAATGGTTCATTGTCTGTTCTAAAAGCCATGCCCGGAACATACTTGAGCCAAACGGGAAATCCTCTACGTAAAAATATTTGACTTTTATTATAATCACTTGTAAAATCGCGTAAAAATGATTTATACTAATAATGTAATATTTTTTACACAGACCCGAAGTTCCATTCTGCGCAAACATAGGGACCAATTCGCAAATGAACATAAAGGCCAGCTTGCTGTGCTAGCTTGATAAACTTTACCAAGTCAAATCTACCCTCAAAGTAATACTGAAAAATTTTCAACATTATAAAAAACTTGAATTAGTGAAAAATAATTAAATAAAAAAAATGAAAGAACTCATCAAAAAACTAAATATTACATTTCCAGGAGAAGGCTCATGTCCATTCCAAAATACATAAGTTTGAATAACATCAAGACCTCCATCTTTAGCCTTTTGAAATAAATCCGGCCACATCTGCAATACAAATTATCAGTATCGATGTGTCAGGTGTCTCTGTCATTTTGTGATAGTACATGAGTTTGTCTATGAAATTAAACAATGCTCTATAATTATTATCAGTATCGACGTATCAGGTATTCGGTGTCAATGTTTCAGTGCATGGGTCTATCTATGAAATAGGACAAAGAAGAAAAAAAAGTAATGTTCTATAGTTAGTGGAGTGTACCTCTGGTGTGCTTCTTGGATAGTGGATAGAACCAGATATCAAAATTCTTCTCTGTCCATCAATTACAATGGCTTTATGATCATAACTAACAGAAGCTGTAACGCCACAAACCCACAAACACAATAACAACATCATTCCCACCATCATGTGAAACTCTTTTCCCATTGTTGAAACTCTAGCTTGATGTACTAACTCTCAAGCCAACTATGGTAAAGAGTTTTTTGTTGCTTAACTTTTGTTTAATGGTTTGATATTTATAAGAGTGAAAAAGTTAATTGAAGAGACAGTTGTTGTTTTGAGAGATAGAATGTTTTGTTTTAAGGTGAGGTGTGTTTGGTTTGAGGTGAAGGGAATGTGAAAATAAGTGCTTTTTTTTGAGTTGGAAAAGGATGGGAAGAGAATGGGGAATTATCAACATGTGACACATTTTCTGTTGTGCTATTTTGTTCACATCAAACATTACCTGTTAAGGAAACTTTAGTTCTTGATTAGCTTTGTGCAGGAAGATTACATTTTAATTTTAATTAAAAAGAAGCAACTTTTGCATCACTTATAGACCAGTTAACAAGATTACTAATTTAATAACTTATTTAATTAAATTAGTACTCTCTATCTAACGATTTATAAAAAATATAAAAAATATAAAAACATATTTTTTCTAGTTCAAATATTTTATTCATGTTTTGTTATGTTTCATTTCTTTTTTATATTTATAAAGACAAATGTTTGTGATGTCTTTTATTTATGTATAAGTGACAATATTTATCTCATATTCTTTTATATATTTATTGATGATAAATATTTTGTCTATAATTTTGTTTTATATTAATCAGTGACAGATATTTGTTTTATATTTTTTATGTATTAGTAAAAAAAAATTATCTCGTATTTTACAATACTCTTCGATAACAAAATTAAAATTGTTAAAGAAACATGTTAGATTAGTCGGGGGCTCGTCGGAGACATAAGCACACAAAAATATTTTAACACGTCAAAATTTTAAAAGTCAGTTGCTCAAAAATAGCAATATAAATGAATTAAAATCTTAAAAAAAGGGTAGATTACAACATCAAGTAAATAAATAACACTCAAAAAAGTAAAATTACAAAAGTTATTACAATAAAATCAACCACACATAATGTTTATAATCAATCATCTAGCATAATGGAGGCCTTATCCTCGCCCGTAGGAGACCTAGCTTCATATGAAACGGACCTCACATCTTCTTCGTGGATGGGTTAATCTTGAGTAGGACTAACTTCTTCATCAAAATGAGCATATTCCCTTGACATGAATATGTGTAGCCCTATCTCTAGAAAGTATGGCACTTTCATCATTAGGCTCGTCAACTAGCTTTTCATCTCAAACGACCTTGAATAAGTCGAAATTGCTCGGGTTAAGGGATGGATACATGAAGAAAACCTATTACTTCGCCTTCTAGAATGCTTGATAGGAGGTTGGTAGGTTTTTCGAATGGAACTCTTCCAAGTCGAACTTTAGCAAATCCTTGATAGCAACATCAACCTCATTTGCCTACTTCAGAGATCGTATCTCAACGCCAGCTCCTCTCCCTATTTTTGACATATCTCCTTTTTATGGTTCTTCTCCGCCTTCATCTTCACCACATCATCGTCTAAGGGCACGTCTCCCTCCAAGTTTATAGAGGTGTTTGCCTTCAAATAAACGTGAGATTTCCCCAATTTAACCTTGTACCTCTCTGCCTTGAGGGAGGATCCAGCTTCACTAGGTGGGGCAAGTTTTATAGTGGAAATATGCATCACATGAATGCTTGGGGTATCGTCCACTGGCCTTTCTGGATTTATATGTCGTGTAGTTACTTTGTTTATTGGTTGGGATTATGACAACATTTTATTTCAAACGAAATTCACTAGATTGTGAAGTTGAAATTGTCCAACAATCTCCGATGATGGAATCCGATCATGAAGATATCTCAAGCCTCATCAATCAGAGATTCAAGTTCTAGATGAAGTTGTTACTAAAGTCGATAATTAATTTATTAGTGATGGCAACATTTAAATTGTTTCCATTTTTGGCTTGTTTAATCGTTTAACAATTAAGTTTAATCGATTAGAACATTAAAAATGCTCATGGATATTTTCCTTTTTTCGCCATATATTTTCCTATAAATATAGGGTTTTTATTTTACACCATAATTCGAACTTGAAACTACTCTTTCTCACTTTCTAGTTTCTTCTTCATCTTTTTATATTATTTCACCAAACATTATCTTAATCCTTTAGAGTGAAAATACTTGTAAGATCATTCTTGCATTGGTGATGTGTTAAGTTTGTTCTTATTCAAGAGTGTAATTTTCTTGAGTAATATTCTTGTTTGGTTCTTGAGATTTTCCTATTAAAATCTATGTTTGATTCTTTAGATTAGATTGTTAAAATCTTTGTTTGGTTCATTAGCTTAACCTATTAAAAGATTTGTTTGGTTTGGGGATGATCGGCTTGTATAAAATCTCTGATTTTTTGTAAAAAGGTTCATGGGCATATAATGTTAAAAACTCAAGACATTTTATTAGTGGAACTCTCAAGAGAAAACTCTTGGGGACAAGAGTATGCGAAGTGGTAGGTTGAACTTGTATAAGTCCTCGTGCAATCTCTTTAACTTTATCTCTTTAATTTCTGTCATTTATTTTATTTCCCCTCTAACTCCTTTTTCTCTCTTATCTAATGTTTTACCTTTGCTTAATTATTTGGACTAACATAAATTGATTTCAAACTAAAGTGGTTTTTAAATTAATCTTGATTTTTTAATATCAGAATTCATCCCCTCTTATATTTGGAGTCAATTATTCAACAACATCTTCTTCTTAGATGCACTCAATAGCACACAAGATGGACATTGAAAAACAAAGCACACTTACGTAAATAATCTTTGAGCACCTTCTCCTCCACCATATACTTCATCAACTCCCTAAAATTTAGAATGTGCAATTGTCCTAAAAAGTTGATACCATCCCTCTTTGTCTCACTAAGTTTATCATAATCAAAGGCTAGTATAAACACATGTTGTCTCTCTAAATACATAAGAAATCGATGGGCCTCGATATTCTAAAAGATAACCATAGAGTAATATATGATGCCTCGTACTCTAACGAACTTATCTTTAAAGTTTTTGTAATTCGACGAGTATAGTGTAATTAAATCCCTATTGACAAAGACGCTTATAGAAACTCATCTACGTTTGTCAACCCCTTTTGTTCCATGACGCCCCGTACTCGGAGGAACTTGTATTTCTAGTTTTTGTAACTCAACTAGTATTAAGTAAGTAAATCCTTATTGACAAGTGCACTTACAAAAACTCATATACCCTTGTCATCTCCTTTTGTTCTATAAAATGAAAATAAATCACCTTACACTGGGTGCAATCCCAAGAGGCCTACATAAGATTTTGAATCCCTTGATAAACACCCGGCTATTCAAGCGAAGTTGTGAGGGGCAATGTAACACCCCGATTAAAATAAGAGAATTATTTAATTGAGTTAATAGTATTTTATTAATTTAATTAAATAAAGTTGAATTATTGGATTATTATTATTATTATTATTATAGATATTATTTATTTTAATAATAATTAAATAAATAATATAATTGGAATATGAAGAGTGGAAGGGTAAAAGTGGAATTGGGTAAAAGAGGCCAAAGGAGATAACTGAAGGTTTTCATTTTCACGTATTTTGCCTCAGAGTCAGAAAAGGGAGGAGCGCTGAAGAGAAAGAGAAGGAAGAGGAAAAGGCCAAAGATTGCTCAGGGCTTCCTTCAATCCAAAGAGGTAAGGGGTCTGAACCTTATTAAACAATAATATGCTGGAAATGATGGAATATTGTATGAACGAAATTGGGATTTTAACCGAAGGAAATTCGTAGGAATTAGATGCAATAGTGTTAGAAATTGTGAGATAAAATAGGGTATGATTCGTGTTAGGTGATATGAGTGATTTGGTGTGAAATTGGGACTGTGAACGGTTGAATTGGACAGGTTCGTAGCAGAGAAAACCCATAGCAGATCTGGAAAACTGGATTCTGGTCATACGCGTATGGCACTAGGCAATACGCGTATGGGAGGGCTTAGGAAAGGGAGTTTTGGCGCTGGTACGCGCCATACGCGTGTGATACGCGTATCCCTGGATGTGGTACGCGTATGGGGTATGTCATACGCGTATGAGTGGAAGAGATGAGGTTTTGAACGTGAAATTGGTCTCTGTTGGTACGCGTATGGGTATGTGATACGCGTAACATACGCGTATGAGATGGGCATTACGCGTATGGATTTGGGCAATACGCGTATGGGTATAGGCCATACGCGTATGGGCAGACTTGTGGTTTTTCCTGGGCTGTTGTTGTGCAGTTGTTAGTTGTTTCGGCTGAGCAAGGTGACTTAGCTGATGCATGACATACGAGGGATCGATTCCCGTTGTTTTGAGTAGTATAGATATTAGTAGAGTGTGCTAATACTGTGTTTGATTATGTGGCATGATGTGATATGCTCCTGTGATAAAAATGTATTGTCATACCCCAAAATTTGCCCGTTGGTATTACAAAGCATTTTCCAAGACCCCCCGACTTATTCTGCAAGGCACCGACATCAAGCCCAGCTCACAACAGGCCCAATCCAAAAGGGGCCCAAAATAGCTTGCTCGCTAGGCGAGCAATCCCTTCGCCTAGCGAATGCTTCGTCATGACACTCGCCCAGCGAAGCGTCAGATCCAGAGAAAGGCCCAGACCTAGTTTGCTCGCTAGGCGAGCAATTCCTTCGCCTAGCGAAGCTTGCGAGAATTTGAATTTTTGGACTTCATTTTAAGCCCATTAGGTCACCACTACCTCTACTATAAATACCTGCTCCTCTGCTACGAAAAAAAACACATACACACACACAGACGGACGAAGACGGACGGAAACACGCATCCAGAGGGAGAAACACAGAAACCCTGCTGATCCAAAGAATTCAGAAGGCGGAAACCCTGAAGGCCGTTTATTCACTCCGAAGCTACCGCCGTCCAACTCAATCCGGCTCGCCAATTCAAGGTTACAACTTGATTTGCAAACAGGTTAGCCTCACTATTATCGCTTTAGCTTCTTAATTGGAATATGATTATCATTTGGTGTCCTTATTTTGCATGTGGTATCACTTTAGTATCTTAATTTGCATGAGATATCGTTTTGTATTTTCAATTGGCATATGGTACCACTTCATGTTCTTAATTTGTGGATTATAATTGAATTCATAAACATTTTGAAGTCTTGCATGAGAATTTAAATGTGTTTGCCTATTGTGAAACTGAACCATATAATTGTATGTTGGATGCCATAAGCCATGCTGCAGGTTGAGGTCATAATGTTCTCAAATTTCAAACCCGTGGCCGCTCGCTAGCTCATCGCTAGGCGAGCCCGCAGCGAGCCTTCGCTGAGCCTTCGCTAGGCGAAGCAGAGGCGACCGGGCCAGGGGCTGTTTTGCTTTTTGCTGCCTATTTCATGTTTACCTAATGATGATTCTGCATTATTTGGCCTAAATTCTTGGCTGCTATATTTATCTTATGATGCAATTTCCAATTGTATTTTATGCTTTAATCTGTGTGTTCATGGTGTAAAGGCTAGCATACTTCCGAAGAAATAGCCGGTTAGGTACTCCGCTTTACGCATGGGAAGCCTTCATGGAGAGGGATTCTAAATTATTTCACTTTAATGTGAAGATTCATATTGATTGCATAATTAATTTTACTATATTAACTTTTAATGTAATATTGACTTTAATGTATCGATTTAATGCGGTATCACCATAATTACCTAATGGACTTAAAACATGGACTTTAAATAAATGACATCGGACCTCTCTTTATTACCCCACGATTACGTAATACGGTCATGTCCCGCGAATATGGGGATATCCTTAGCAAAGACCCTTCGGTAAAATCATCATAGTCCCTCGGATGTTGCCTTCGGAAATACGATTTTGTCCCTCGATGACCCTCCGATGTTGCCTACGGTTAAATGATGATAGTCCCTTCGAATGCTAAGGTATCCTCACAACTGTTGCCTTCAATGACCTATTGATGACCCTACGATGACCCTTATACATCCCCAGGATAAAACTACTTACTTCTCAATAGTAAGGACAGTTTTACCCTCATAAGGATGGGAAATGCCCAGAAAGACCTCGGACAGGTATAACCTTAATTGCTCATTCATAACAAAAAAATGCTTTTCACACCCCACACCTTTCAAATATCTTTTGGAAAATCACCACTTAGCATACATCCATACTAGGATCATTGCCGAGTTATATTTTTCTAAACTATTTTCTAAATTAAACGAGATAACCACTTTGTATACATTCATGCAAGAATCATTACAAAGTTAAATTCTCCTTTTCAAAACATTTCCTACACATTTCTCAACCACCTTTTTCAAACAAAGAAAACATAAATGATTGAGCAATTAAGAGCCCATGGATAACCATGGATACAAAGGGTGCTAATACCTTCCCTTTGTATAAAGTACCTCCCGAACCTAAGAATTTAAAATTAAGGTCTTTCCTGTTCTTTTCCACCTTTCCTTAAGGGATAAAAGAAAAGTCGGTGGCGACTCTTGCTAACCGCGACATTGCGATTAAAACCACAAAAAGTCCAGTTCACCGTATGACAGAACTGGCGACTCTGCTGGGGACATACAAAGAGAGGTCCATCTTAAAAAAAAAAAAAAATCATTTATGTTTTATTGTTCCTTCTTTTAAGGGGGCTTTGAGTGAAAGATCCTACACCCGGATCTAGTGTACCTTAGGTAAGTAGCAATAGATCATCGCGACTATCCGGCGTATACTGGAATGGTTAAAATGATAGCTACGGTTAATGTGACACTTTGGTTGTCCTGATGTTCCTCATGTTACTTGAGGAAAAATTTGGCTTCCGCGTGGTGTCATCAAAGCATTAACCAGACCTTTAGAACCCTAATTGACTCATCCTAGCCATTAGAAAGTAGTGAGATAACTGGCTTCGGTTCCGACTGAGGTTGGTTGATACTCGATACTACACTCTTTGAGATTGGACTTTAGGGAAGCTTCGGTCAACCACTTGGTGTTGCACTGAAGTGGACTTAAGGAAAGGTCGATGATTTGAGATCCTTCTAGAACCCGGTTACTATTCTAGGACAGGTTGAACCAACTAAACTTCAGTGGGGAGGGTACTTACCTATGGAACTCATGCAAGCCTTAAAACTTAGGAATGATGGTTGTGTGACTTGCTTGTGCTTGTTATTTATTTAACCTCATAACATCATAACATCATAACATCATGACATCATAACATTGAACTAACCATTTCAAGGACTTAGGGATTTAACTTTGCTCTGTTTTGTATGAAAAAAAAAAAAAAAAACAAAAAAAAAAGTTTCCCTTTTCGGTAGTTTATGCAAAGTTAAATTCCAAAAGGCCTTGAAAACATTTCATGCATTGCATAGCATAACATAGCATAACAGGTACTCTAAAGGGATCAGTGTTCTCACGGTTTTCCTCCACACAGAAAAATGGACCTCGAACAAACTGTCAAGGATCTCCATGCTCAGAATGCTCAACTCCAGGAGATGATCTTGAACTGATCCAGGGGGCAGGAGGAACTGAAAGCTCTCTTGCTCGAGAAAAAGAAAGACAAGAAAGCTGTGAGTTACGTTAACCCGGGAAGAAGGCTTAAAGGACAGGCTGCGGGAATCAAAATCAGAATTCCGAAGGATCAAGAAGAGGAAACAGAGACAGATTCAGAAGATGAGAATGCTGATCCTGTCAACCCTGAGGATGACGATGAAGATTACGAGAATGAACAGTACTCTCCAAAAGATGGCAAGTATAAGTTGCTGGAAGAACGCATGCTAGCTATGGAAGGTCAGAAGGCGCCCGGTCTGGATTTTGAAAGTTTGGGTCTAGTCTCCGATGTGATCATTCCTCGCAAATTCAAGGTCCCCGCTTTCACTCAGTATGATGGGGCATCTTGTCCTCAGATGCATCTGAGAGCTTACGTGAGAAAGATTCAGCCATATACCACTAATAAGAAGCTCTGGGTCCATTTCTTCCAAGAGAGTCTGTCTGGCACACAATTGGAGTGGTATTATCAGCTCGAGAGCTCTGACATCCACACATGGACTGATTTAGCAACTGCTTTCTATAAACAGTACCAGTATAATTCTGAACTAGCACCTACTCGGCTACAGTTGCAGAATATGACTATGGGATCTAAAGAAAGTTTCAAAGAATATGCTCAAAAGTGGAGAGATTTGGCTGGCAGAGTCAAACCCCCTATGACTGATCGAGAATTAGTGGACATGTTCATGAGCACACTGACTGGCCCATTCTACAGCCATCTATTGAGGAGTTCCTCATTGGGTTTCACTGAACTTATATTAACAGGTGAACATGTTGAAAGTGGCATTCGAAGTGGGAAGATACAGGCGACTATCTTTGATCCTCCGGAGACTCCTAATGGCATCACTGCCCCTCTGCCTAATCATGACGAGACTGTCAATGCTGTGGAAGATACTGATAACAATTATGACTTGGATAGCTGGATTTTCCCAACAATTGGTGACGGACCCAATAATTGGAAGGCTGAAGACACTATCCCGATTTCCTTTAGTCAGGAGTAATTGTTATTGCTATTTTTGTGTTTCAAAGCATTGTGTCTATACCCGGGGCATAATAGCTAATTTTTCAAGGGTTTTGTCATTTCATAAGCATATTCATATTCAATAAATCAATGGACTTTTTGCATTCAAATATTGCGCTCTTTATCTTTCCTGTCATTTTTTTTCAAAACAAGCTATGTTTTCTTGCACACACGCACGTAACAGTTTTCCGATCCATATCCACTCTGGATCCTGTTGATAATAGTTCTGCTACTGTTCATTATGACTTTGAAAATCCGATCTACCAAGCCGAGGATGGAAGCGAGGAAGATTATGAAGTCCCTGGTGAACTTGTCAGACTGTTACTGCAAGAAGAAAGGACTATACAGCCGCATGAGGAATCAATTGAAATTGTAAATCTGGGTACTGAAATAGACAAGAAAGAAGTCAGAGGTTTCTTGGGGCACTCGAATTACATTGCCCGATTCATCCCGCATTTGACTGCAACTTGCAAACCCATCTTCAAATTACTGAGAAAAAATCAAGAGATGGTACGGAATGATGAACGACAAAATCAAGAAGTATCTCCAAGAACCTCCAATTCTAATGCTACCAGTTGAAGGAAGACCTCTAATCATGTATTTGACCGTGTTAGAAAATTCAATAGGGTGTGCTGGGGCAACATGACGAGTCTGGTCGAAAAGAGCATGCCATACACTGCCTTAGCAAAAGGTACCGACTGTGAAACAAGATACTCACAGCTCGAGAAAGCTTACTGTGCTTTGGCTTAGGCTGCTCGCCGACTAAGACAGTATATGTTGAATCATACCACTTTATTGATTTCTAAGATGGATTCTATCAAATATCTACTTGAGAAACCTGCTGTCTCCTGAGAGAGTTATCACTGATAATGGTACTAAACTGAACTCTACACGCAGTTCAAAATAAAGCACCATAACTCTTCTCCCTACCGGCCAAAGACGAACGGCGCCGTGGAGGCTGCTAATAAGAACATCAAGAAGATCATACAAAAGATGACGGTAACGTACAAAGACTGGCATGAGATGTTACCGTTTGCTCTTCACGGTTATCGCACTTCAGTACGCACTTCGACAGGGGCAACTCCTTTCTCTTTAGTCTACGGAACGGAAGCTGTTTTACCAGTGGAAGTTCAGATTCCCTCTCTAAGGATCATGAAAGAGGCGGGTTTAAGCGAGGACGAATGGATTCAGACACGACTCGATCAGATAAATTTGATTGATGAAAAGAGACTTGCAGCTGTTTGTCATGGGCAGATATATCAGAAGCGCATGACCCAGGCATTTAACAAAAGAGTCAAGAGACAGGTGTATCAAATTGGTGACTTGGTGATCAAGCGTATCATTCTACCCCAAGGTGATCCCAGAGGCAAATGGACTCCCACATACGAAGGGCCATTTGTAGTTAAGAAGGTATTCTCTGGTGGAGCCATGATACTTGCTACAATGGATGGCGAAGACTTCCCGCATCCCGTGAACGCGGACATGGTTAAAAAATACTACGCATAAAAGAGACCCGCTAGGTCGACGTACCTAGGCAAAAGTAAGGGCATCCCGGCGAACCAAAAGGGTTCGGGCAAAATTAGGGATAAACATACAAAAATGTACACCCGGCAAGTCGAAAACCTGAAAAGGCGGCTTGGGCAAAAAAGGGTATCCTGGTGGACTGAAAACCTGAAAAGGCTGTCCAGGCAAAAATTAGGGATTAAAGCGCATGACTATGTCCCGTTCTCAGTCAACTTTCATCCAGGTTCCAGGGACTGACCAAGCCAATCACTTCTATCCGACAGCAGGGGATGAGATGCTTGAAGACATAATGGCAGTAGTAGACTTAAAATCAATAGGACTTTTTCTGCATAGCTGTCTCTTTGTTTTTGACAATTTCCTCTTACTAGGATTTCTGTCTCCTTGTACACAATTTGCCTGTTTATAGGCCTTCTTTCAAAAATCAATACAACCCTCTTTCAAAAAAGATGCTTTGTTTTTTACTTTCTGTTTTGTTTGCGTAAACGCCCGTTGATTTAATTTGAAGTAATATATGCATTTGAATATGACCAATGTTTACCAAAATACATGCATAGAATAGCAATAGCAATTACTACAAGACTTCGGGATCGAGGATGAGGTCTAACCATGCTTCCAATGAATCCGCTACCAATTCTCTTCCCCCAACAAGCCTGTTTTTCCCCAGAAGAAGTGGGCAGTGTTCCCCGGCACAGCCAGCTATTCCCCAACAGAGGTCGGCATCATCAGACAGATTATCATCTCATCCATCCCCAGCCAGGCTCTGTTGAATATCTCCACCATCAGACAGAAATCAGAACCCCCAGCCGAGAGAGGGTCCTCAACACGAATATCTCCAATCAGTAGATGGGGATTTATTTTCCCCAGTAGAGTCCCCAAGCAGAACTTCTCATACGCATAATTCATTCATTACATCATTTCACAGCATACGCATGCATTCAACATTCGCATTTATAAGACATCTCATGCATCATGACATGGCATAAAGCTAACCTTTCTTAACAGGTTAATTATCCTCCTGATATAGTCAAAGTAAAAGGCTCATCCAGGCAGACGCCTTTATCAATCATAGACAAGATTCAGATACATATTCCAGATGCAATTCATGGGAACATTCATTCTGGCAACACTTCGATATCCTCCTAGCGATGGCATCTTTAAGCCCATCCCAGACATTTATTGCAAGTACAACGTATACAGATACAGCCTAACATACGGTTCATTCTGATTCAGCTCAACATCTGACTCTCAACAACTCCAATACGGTCTAACGTACGACCCATTTGGACCTCCAGCTCAGATACGATCTAACGTACGATCCAGTCTGATCTTCAACAACCCAAGTATGGTTTAATGTACGACCAAGTTAAACCTCCCTCTTCTCAGGTGCTACCTTCGGACAGGTACATTCCTGAATGGTAGTCTGGTATATGACTACTCCTCTTTCTCAGGTGCTACCTTCGGACAGGTACATTCCTGAATGGTAGTCTGGTATATGACTACTCCTCTTTCTCAGGTGCTACCTTCGGACAGGTACATTCCTGAATGGTAGTCTGGTATATGGCTACTCCTCTTTCTCAGGTGCTACCTTCGGACAGGTACATTCCTGAATGGTAGTCTGGTATATGACTACTCCTCTTTCTCAGGTGCTACCTTCGGACAGGTACATTCCTGAATGGTAGTCTGGTATATGACTACTCCTCTTTCTCAGGTGCTACCTTCGGACAGGTACATTCCTGAATGGTAGTCTGGTATACGACTACTCCTCTTTCTCAGGTGCTACCTTCGGACAGGTACATTCCTGAATGGTAGTCAAGTATATGGCTACTCCCTTTCTCAGGTGCTACCTTCGGACAGGTACACTCCTGAATGGTAGTCTAGTGTACGGCTACTCCCTTTCTCAGGTGCTACCTTCGGACAGGTACATTCCTGAATGGTAGTCTAGTATACGGCTACTCCCTTTCTCAGGTGCTACCTTCGGACAGGTACATTCCTGAATGGTGGTCTAGTATACGGCTACTCCCTTTCTCAGGTGATACCTTCGGACAGGTACATTCCTGAATGGTAGTCTGGTATACGACTACTCCCTTTTCAACAGCTTCAGCCTAACGTACGGCTCATTCTGCAACTCAGATACGATCTAGCGTACGATCCATTCTGATCTTTCATCCCCAGCAAAGTCATCTGCCTAATGAACAGCTCACTCCGGTATTCAGACACGGTCTAACGTATGATCCATTCTGATCCCTTATCCCCAGCAGTATAGCATACTCTGACTCCCCAACGAAGTCAACAGCATAATGGATGGTTCACTATACGGTCTGATGTATGACCCGGTGTGACACCCATGTCTCCAGATATCGTCTAACGTACGACACAATCTGGAAATCTCCTCAGCAAGTTCTTGGATGGCATCTTTAAGCCCATCTCCGTCAAGACAAATGAACAAGCGCAAATTTTTGGGGCATTCTAGTGTTCAATAATCTTCCACCTCCAGACCACGAATGGTGCACCTACCATTCTACTCTCTCGGTTCAAGAATATTGAACAGGGGCAGCTGTCATACCCCAAAATTTGCCCGTTGGTATTACAAAGCATTTTCCAAGACCCCCCGACTTATTCTGCAAGGCACCGACATCAAGCCCAGCTCACAACAGGCCCAATCCAAAAGGGGCCCAAAATAGCTTGCTCGCTAGGCGAGCAATCCCTTCGCCTAGCGAATGCTTCGTCATGACACTCGCCCAGCGAAGCGTCAGATCCAGAGAAAGGCCCAGACCTAGTTTGCTCGCTAGGCGAGCAATTCCTTCGCCTAGCGAAGCTTGCGAGAATTTGAATTTTTGGACTTCATTTTAAGCCCATTAGGTCACCACTACCTCTACTATAAATACCTGCTCCTCTGCTACGAAAAAAAACACATACACACACACAGACGGACGAAGACGGACGGAAACACGCATCCAGAGGGAGAAACACAGAAACCCTGCTGATCCAAAGAATTCAGAAGGCGGAAACCCTGAAGGCCGTTTATTCACTCCGAAGCTACCGCCGTCCAACTCAATCCGGCTCGCCAATTCAAGGTTACAACTTGATTTGCAAACAGGTTAGCCTCACTATTATCGCTTTAGCTTCTTAATTGGAATATGATTATCATTTGGTGTCCTTATTTTGCATGTGGTATCACTTTAGTATCTTAATTTGCATGAGATATCGTTTTGTATTTTCAATTGGCATATGGTACCACTTCATGTTCTTAATTTGTGGATTATAATTGAATTCATAAACATTTTGAAGTCTTGCATGAGAATTTAAATGTGTTTGCCTATTGTGAAACTGAACCATATAATTGTATGTTGGATGCCATAAGCCATGCTGCAGGTTGAGGTCATAATGTTCTCAAATTTCAAACCCGTGGCCGCTCGCTAGCTCATCGCTAGGCGAGCCCGCAGCGAGCCTTCGCTGAGCCTTCGCTAGGCGAAGCAGAGGCGACCGGGCCAGGGGCTGTTTTGCTTTTTGCTGCCTATTTCATGTTTACCTAATGATGATTCTGCATTATTTGGCCTAAATTCTTGGCTGCTATATTTATCTTATGATGCAATTTCCAATTGTATTTTATGCTTTAATCTGTGTGTTCATGGTGTAAAGGCTAGCATACTTCCGAAGAAATAGCCGGTTAGGTACTCCGCTTTACGCATGGGAAGCCTTCATGGAGAGGGATTCTAAATTATTTCACTTTAATGTGAAGATTCATATTGATTGCATAATTAATTTTACTATATTAACTTTTAATGTAATATTGACTTTAATGTATCGATTTAATGCGGTATCACCATAATTACCTAATGGACTTAAAACATGGACTTTAAATAAATGACATCGGACCTCTCTTTATTACCCCACGATTACGTAATACGGTCATGTCCCGCGAATATGGGGATATCCTTAGCAAAGACCCTTCGGTAAAATCATCATAGTCCCTCGGATGTTGCCTTCGGAAATACGATTTTGTCCCTCGATGACCCTCCGATGTTGCCTACGGTTAAATGATGATAGTCCCTTCGAATGCTAAGGTATCCTCACAACTGTTGCCTTCAATGACCTATTGATGACCCTACGATGACCCTTATACATCCCCAGGATAAAACTACTTACTTCTCAATAGTAAGGACAGTTTTACCCTCATAAGGATGGGAAATGCCCAGAAAGACCTCGGACAGGTATAACCTTAATTGCTCATTCATAACAAAAAAATGCTTTTCACACCCCACACCTTTCAAATATCTTTTGGAAAATCACCACTTAGCATACATCCATACTAGGATCATTGCCGAGTTATATTTTTCTAAACTATTTTCTAAATTAAACGAGATAACCACTTTGTATACATTCATGCAAGAATCATTACAAAGTTAAATTCTCCTTTTCAAAACATGACTATATGATGCTGTTGTTGCTATGTTGATTATGATGCATGTTTGATGTGCATGCATTCATGAAAGGCCGATGCCTAGTGATGAACGGACTGAGTTCCAATGATGTGGTTGACTCCGGGCTTGTTGAGAGGCTTAGTTCCTTGCGGGGAACTCGGATTCTATGGTGATGAATCTGGGAGTGGTGATCCTGTGTTGGTCACAAAATGGGTATACCGAGTCGTGTTGAGTCATACATGGGTGTGTGCATTGCATTTGATATGTTGTTATGTTGATGTTCATGAGTATATTGATTTTGATGATTATGATGAACTGTGTTGGCGTATGCGCGATACAATTATATTTATAATTCTGTCGTGATTGTTTATAATTCTGTCGTTATATTATTATTTAATAATGTGATTCTCACCCCTTCTGCATGTGTTTATGTTCATCTATGATGAGCAATGTGCAGATAAAGAGGAGTAGCTATTGTTGAGGTTGGAAGAATAAGTGTAGAGTTATTCTACAGAGTCGAGTCAAATGCTCTGGTCATGTGACACCGGGGTTATGGGATTCGATAGATAATTGATTACTATTTAAGTTGATTATGATGACTAAGATGAACGATAATATTTGTGCTGTTGTCCGCTGCGAAATCTTAATAAAATGAATAGTATGTTTTATGTTGTGATGTGATAAGTGTTATGTTATTAAGAAATGTAAACTCTTCTACATGTTGTACTCTGATAATCTATTTAAATATGTCGTTTGGGTAGAAGGGTGTTACATTAGTGGTATCAGAGCATTGTTATCCAGTCGAGTCATAATGTGATGTTTTCCCTGTTGGTCGATTAGTGTAGATGACACTGTCGATGCTTAACGGCTGTGGTTGTGTTGTGCAGAGAGTATGGCTGGAGAAAATGACCTTGCGATTGCTGAGGCTCTGGCTGCTATAGCGCAGGCTATGCAGGCGCAGCAGAATCCGCCGGTCGACGAGTTTAAGAATTTGGGAAGGTTTCTGAAGAATAACCCTCCTACATTCAAAGGGCGCTATGATCCAGATGGTGCTCAGAATTGGCTGAGGGAAATTGAGAAGATTTTCCGGGTGATGACGTGTACTGAAGCACAGAAGGTGCAGTTTGGTACGCACATGTTATCTGAAGAGGCTGAACACTGGTGGGATAACACTCGCCAGAGAATTGAAACACCAGGTGCTGAGATGACTTGGGAAAGGTTCAAGACGGTCTTTCTGGAAAAGTATTTTCCTGCTGATGTGCGATGTAAGAAGGAGATGGAATTTCTAGAACTGAAGCAGGGTAACATGTCTGTTGCTGATTACGCCTCGAAGTTTGAGGAGCTGGTGCAGTATTGTCCTCATTATAATGGTGTTGATGCTGAGGAATCCAAGTGTGTCAAGTTCGAGAACGGGTTGCGTCCCGAGATCAAACAAGGCATTGGTTATCAGGAGATTCGCAGGTTTCCTACACTGGTTAATAAGTGCAGGATATTTGATGAAGATAGCAAGGCTAGGACTGCTCATTACAAGAGTCTTAGTGAGAAGAAGAATAGGGATCGTGGCAGTCCTTATGCATCTCCGAATGGTAAAGGTAAGCAGAAGGTGGTAGATGAGAAGAGGCCAAGTGGGGGAGGATCTTCCATAACTGGTAAATGTTTCAAGTGTGGCGAGCCAGGCCACCGTGCTGATAGCTGTACTAATAAGATGCTGAGATGTTTCCGATGCGGTCAGGCTGGTCATAGAGTCACTGAATGTAAGGATGCTGGTCCTACTTGTTTTAATTGTGGCGAGAAAGGCCATATCAGTTCGCAGTGCTCGAAACCGAAGAAGGCGGCTACTGCAGCTCATACTACTGGTAGGGTGTTTGCTCTGAGTGGGGCTGAAGCTCCTAAGGAAGATAATCTGATTAAAGGTACTTGCTTGATTAATAATGTTGAATTGCTTGCTATTGTTGACACTGGTGCAACTCATTCGTTTATTTCGTATGAGTGTGCGACTAGGATTGGTGTGATTATGTCGTCCTTAGGCGGTAGTATGGTGATAGATACTCCTGCTAATGGTTCTGTGAAGACTTCTGTTGTCTGTCGAGGTTGTCATTTGACGATCTTTGAGAGAGAGTTCGTGGTTGATTTGGTGTGCTTACCCTTGCACCAAATTGATATTATCCTGGGAATGAATTGGCTAGGATTCTATGGCGTGTTCATCGACTGCTATAGGAAGACGGTGCGGTTTTCTGAAGTTGGTGAGAATGATGAGGCAAGATTTCTATCTGCTAGGCAGGTGGGGGATTTTGTGAAGGATGAAGCTCAGATATTCGCTTTATTTGCGTCTCTGCAAGCGGATAAGAAGGTGGTGAGTGTAGATTTGCCTGTTGTTTGTGAATTTCAAGATGTGTTTCCGGAGGATGTAAGTGATTTACCTCCAGAACGTGAAGTCGAATTTGCCATTGACTTAGTACCAGGTACGAGTCCAGTGTCGATGTCTCCTTATAGAATGTCGGCAACTGAATTAGTTGAATTGAAGAAGCAGCTTGAAGAATTGCTTGAGAAGAAGTTTGTGCGTCCAAGTGTTTCTCCTTGGGGTGCACCAGTATTGTTAGTGAAGAAGAAAGAAGGTACGATGAGGTTGTGTGTCGATTATCGGCAGTTGAATAAGGTGACTATCAAGAATCGGTATCCATTGCCGAGGATTGATGATTTGATGGACCAGTTGGTTGGAGCTCATGTTTTCAGTAAGATTGATTTGCGGTCGGGTTATCATCAGATCAGAGTGAAGTCAGATGATATTGCGAAGACTGCTTTCCGTACGAGGTATGGTCATTATGAATACACTGTGATGCCGTTCGGTGTATCTAATGCTCCAGGTGTGTTTATGGAATACATGAATCGCATATTTCATCCGTACCTTGATACTTTTGTTGTGGTGTTCATAGATGATATATTGATATATTCTAAGACTGAAGAAGAGCATGCAGGACATCTGAGACTTGTCTTGCAGGTGTTAAGAGAAAAGAAGTTATATGCAAAGTTATCTAAATGTGAGTTCTGGTTGAAGGAAGTGAGTTTCCTTGGCCATGTGATTTCGAGTGGTGGAATTTCCGTTGATCCTGCTAAAGTTGATGCCGTATTACAGTGGGAGACTCCGAAGTCTGCTACTGAGATACGCAGTTTTCTGGGGTTGGCTGGTTATTATCGCAGATTCATTGAGGGCTTCTCTAAGTTGGCATTGCCGTTGATGCAGTTGACTAAGAAGGGTCAAGTGTATGTGTGGGATGCAGCTTGTGAAGCGAGTTTTGTTGAGTTGAAGAAGCGGTTGACCAGTGCTCCAGTGTTGATCTTGCCTAATCCTGGTGAGTCCTTCGTTGTTTATTGTGATGCTTCTTTGATGGGTCTTGGTGGTGTTTTGATGCAGAATGGTAAAGTTGTAGCTTATGCTTCTAGACAGTTGAGGGTTCATGAGAGGAATTATCCTACGCATGATCTAGAACTTGCAGTTGTTGTATTTGTGCTGAAAATGTGGAGGCATTATCTGTATGGTTCCAGATTCGAAGTGTTCAGTGATCACAAGAGTCTGAAGTATCTGTTTGATCAGAAAGAGTTAAATATGAGGCAGAGAAGGTGGTTAGAATTACTGAAGGATTTTGACTTTGAATTGAGTTATCATCCCGGTAAGGCTAATGTAGTTGCAGATGCACTGAGTAGAAAGTCTCTACATATGTCTATGATGATGGTTCGGGAACTTGAGTTAATTGAACAGTTCCGTGATATGAGTTTGGGTTGTGAAGTTTCCGCTGATAGTGTAAAGTTGGGTATGCTGAAGTTGACTAGTGGAATTCTGGAAGATATTCGGAATGGTCAGCAAGTTGATGTCGCTCTAGTTGATCATATTACTATGGTTAACCAGGGTAATGGTGGTAATTTTGAGATTGATGAGAATGGCATCCTGCGATTTAAAGGTAGAGTTTGTGTTCCTGAGGTGTCTGAATTGAAAAAGAGTATTCTTGAAGAGGGCCATAGGAGTGGATTGAGTATCCATCCAGGTGCAACTAAAATGTATCAAGATTTGAAGAAGTTGTTTTGGTGGGCTGGTATGAAAAGAGATGTTGCTAAGTTTGTGTATGCCTGTTTGACCTGTCAGAAGTCAAAGATCGAACATCAGAAACCGGCAGGTATGATGCAACCTTTGAAGATTCCTGAATGGAAGTGGGATAGCATTTCCATGGATTTTGTGACGGGATTGCCGAGGACGGTGAAAGGTAATGATTCTATTTGGGTGATTGTGGATCGATTGACTAAGTCGGCGCATTTCTTGCCGATGAAGATTAATCACTCTTTAGAGAAGTTGGAAGAGTTGTATATTGAGGAGATAGTGAGGCTGCATGGTATTCCATCCAGTATTGTGTCTGATAGAGATCCCAGATTTACTTCTAGATTTTGGGAAAGTTTGCAGAAAGCGTTGGGGACTAAGTTGAGGTTGAGTTCAGCTTATCATCCTCAGACTGATGGTCAGACTGAAAGAACTATCCAATCCTTGGAGGATTTGTTGAGAGCTTGTGTGTTGGAGCAGAGTGGCTCTTGGGATAGTTATTTGCCGTTGGTGGAGTTTACTTATAATAATAGTTTTCATGCTAGTATCGGTATGGCTCCATATGAAGCATTGTATGGTAGGAGGTGTAGAACTCCATTGTGTTGGTATGAATCAGGTGAGAGTGTTGTACTCGGACCTGAGATTGTACAGCAGACGACTGAAAGGGTTAAGATGATTCAGGAGAAAATGAAGATTTCTCAGAGTCGTCAGAAGAGTTATCATGATAAGAGGAGAAAGGCACTTGAGTTCCAAGAGGGAGATCATGTGTTCTTGAGAGTTACTCCGACGACAGGTGTGGGTAGAGCTTTAAAGTCTAAAAAACTTACTCCGAGGTTTGTGGGTCCGTATCAGATTTTGAAGAGGGTTGGGGAAGTGGCGTATCGGATAGCTTTACCGCCGTCGCTTTCTAATCTGCATGATGTGTTTCATGTATCTCAGTTAAGAAAGTATATTGCGGATCCTTCGCATGTTGTTCAGTTGGATGATATCCAGGTGAGGGATAATTTGACCGTTGAGGTGTTGCCAATTCGGATAGATGACCGAGAAGAGAAGACCCTGAGAGGTAAGAAGATTGCTCTAGTGCGAGTTGTTTGGGGAGGTCCAGCTGGTGAGAGCTTGACTTGGGAGCGTGAAGATCAGATGAAGGAGTCGTATCCGGCTCTATTTGCTTGAGGTATGTTTTCGAGGACGAAAACTTCTAAAGTGGGGGAGAGTTGTAACACCCCGATTAAAATAAGAGAATTATTTAATTGAGTTAATAGTATTTTATTAATTTAATTAAATAAAGTTGAATTATTGGATTATTATTATTATTATTATAGATATTATTTATTTTAATAATAATTAAATAAATAATATAATTGGAATATGAAGAGTGGAAGGGTAAAAGTGGAATTGGGTAAAAGAGGCCAAAGGAGATAACTGAAGGTTTTCATTTTCACGTATTTTGCCTCAGAGTCAGAAAAGGGAGGAGCGCTGAAGAGAAAGAGAAGGAAGAGGAAAAGGCCAAAGATTGCTCAGGGCTTCCTTCAATCCAAAGAGGTAAGGGGTCTGAACCTTATTAAACAATAATATGCTGGAAATGATGGAATATTGTATGAACGAAATTGGGATTTTAACCGAAGGAAATTCGTAGGAATTAGATGCAATAGTGTTAGAAATTGTGAGATAAAATAGGGTATGATTCGTGTTAGGTGATATGAGTGATTTGGTGTGAAATTGGGACTGTGAACGGTTGAATTGGACAGGTTCGTAGCAGAGAAAACCCATAGCAGATCTGGAAAACTGGATTCTGGTCATACGCGTATGGCACTAGGCAATACGCGTATGGGAGGGCTTAGGAAAGGGAGTTTTGGCGCTGGTACGCGCCATACGCGTGTGATACGCGTATCCCTGGATGTGGTACGCGTATGGGGTATGTCATACGCGTATGAGTGGAAGAGATGAGGTTTTGAACGTGAAATTGGTCTCTGTTGGTACGCGTATGGGTATGTGATACGCGTAACATACGCGTATGAGATGGGCATTACGCGTATGGATTTGGGCAATACGCGTATGGGTATAGGCCATACGCGTATGGGCAGACTTGTGGTTTTTCCTGGGCTGTTGTTGTGCAGTTGTTAGTTGTTTCGGCTGAGCAAGGTGACTTAGCTGATGCATGACATACGAGGGATCGATTCCCGTTGTTTTGAGTAGTATAGATATTAGTAGAGTGTGCTAATACTGTGTTTGATTATGTGGCATGATGTGATATGCTCCTGTGATAAAAATGTATTAATGATGATGATGACATGACTATATGATGATGTTGTTGCTATGTTGATTATGATGCATGTTTGATGTGCATGCATTCATGAAAGGCCGATGCCTAGTGATGAACGGACTGAGTTCCAATGATGTGGTTGACTCCGGGCTTGTTGAGAGGCTTAGTTCCTTGCGGGGAACTCGGATTCTATGGTGATGAATCTGGGAGTGGTGATCCTGTGTTGGTCACAAAATGGGTATACCGAGTCGTGTTGAGTCATACATGGGTGTGTGCATTGCATTTGATATGTTGTTATGTTGATGTTCATGAGTATATTGATTTTGATGATTATGATGAACTGTGTTGGCGTATGCGCGATACAATTATATTTATAATTCTGTCGTGATTGTTTATAATTCTGTCGTTATATTATTATTTAATAATGTGATTCTCACCCCTTCTGCATGTGTTTATGTTCATCTATGATGAGCAATGTGCAGATAAAGAGGAGTAGCTATTGTTGAGGTTGGAAGAATAAGTGTAGAGTTATTCTACAGAGTCGAGTCAAATGCTCTGGTCATGTGACACCGGGGTTATGGGATTCGATAGATAATTGATTACTATTTAAGTTGATTATGATGACTAAGATGAACGATAATATTTGTGCTGTTGTCCGCTGCGAAATCTTAATAAAATGAATAGTATGTTTTATGTTGTGATGTGATAAGTGTTATGTTATTAAGAAATGTAAACTCTTCTACATGTTGTACTCTGATAATCTATTTAAATATGTCGTTTGGGTAGAAGGGTGTTACAGGCAACGTTAATTATCTTTAAAGCCTCAGACTCAAAGAGGATAAGGAATTATCACCCACATATAAGTTATAATGCATGTGAATATATAAAAGTATTTGTCCCCTACGACTCATGGATATCTTAGACAGGCATTCTCGCCCTCGAGACATGGTTCTTTCAGAACATCGTCTTCACTCTCGATTTTTTTATATGTATAAGCCTTCCCTAAATGATCTCACCATAGCCTTTATGTTAAACAAAGAGCTGATTTTCATGATGTAACCACCGAATTGGGTTATATTTACAATTAAAGTCACCATTGGTTGTCCCGACGATTCTAGGTAACAAAAAAAACAAAAACAACATCATTATCACTACTCTCGCCTCTAGCATACCTACTAATAGAACTATTGTCATATCTTTCAAATATGTCTTTTTCAATGAATCTTAAATTCACTTTATTGTCGACTCATCTTAAACTCTCAATACAAAGACACCATAAAACTAACCTCTCCTTGTGGGTGTTAGGATCAACTACATTTCTGTTGTCATCGCAATCCCTAATATATATATATATATATATATATATATATATATATATATATATATATATATATATATATATATATATATATATTATAAGTAGAAAAAAAATATATAAAAGAATGTGAAGAAAATACTCGTGTTAAGGCTTCGTGAGAAAGTTCGTAGAAGTAGACTTCATGACAAACTGAATTCACAGAAGTAGGCGAAATGACCAAGTGAAATAATTACTATAAGAAAATAGTATTGGATAAACGTGTAATAAAAATGGAAAGCAGACCCTTTGGTACTTATAAGAAAGCAACCACTTTTATCCCGAGTAGCCATCAGTAGAATATATAGTCATCATTAGTGTTGTGAAAATAAGTATAATTGATTTTGAACTTACCTAGACATTGATTTGTGAGACAAAGAATAATGGAAATCAGTCATATGACTTCAATCAACAACAACAAAAATAGGCAAAAACATAGTGAAAATTGTTTATCCAGTTCAATCAAACTAATTTATGTCTAAGGGAGATGACAACTCTTTGATTCACTATATTTCAAAAGTTATTACAAGATATTAGAATGAGTTAAAAGAAAATAGTCTTTTTAGATTTTCAAACTATACCATAGTTTCTATCCAAGTGTTTCTCAATTTTTCAGCATGTATAGGCCTTGGTCAAGGTTGATTTGTATTGACTTGTTTGAGTTTGCTCATTGTTGTTAGGCCTTGGTTAAGGTTGATTTGACTTTGTCAAATTAATATCATTAGATTCAAGGGATTGATAGAATATACAAAATATATCACACAATATGATTCCGCATGTATAGGATGTTGTTTGGTACCAATTTTTTGATTGGATTTCAATCAAATTTGTTATAGATTTGTTTGCAATGTATGGTTAATTTGTTTGATAATCGTTGAAGATCAAATCAAATTTAAATAGATACTTGAGTTTGAAATTAAATATAACAAATCATATCTTTTGAAAAAATTTATGGAGAAATCAAATTAAACAAGATTCTCAATTATTGTGACAAATTTAAATGAAAGGCCCATAAGGAAAAAAATATTGTGTTACAAAGAGATTCAAATCTCGTGTTTTAGACGTGAGTTTTGTGAACAAGCCTCAATTCTTAATGCCTAGGATTTATGGTTCTAGTTGAGTTGTAAATAACATGTTAGAATATTAGTTTGTTTTTGTTGAGATGTATTCAACACTTATCATTGTGTTTATTAAGTGCGTCACTTGAGATTAATGTTTAAAAGAAAGTGAGATGAATTCTCCTATAATAGGGATGCTAAATCCAAAGTCACCATAATTTCATATGGTTTAAAGGTTATTCAAAGTAGTGAATTTTTTTCTTAAATATAAGATCCTTAAAAATAGGTGTATTCAAGGAATTAAATTATTATTTTCTTAAATATAATATCCTTAAAAATAGGTGCAATTTTAAGAAACTAAATTATTATTTTCTTAAATATAATATCCTTAAAAATAGATGTAATTTTAGGGTGTGTTTGTTTCAAGGTTTCAAAAAATATTCCAAGGAATATGATTATGGAAATGCAATATTCTCACCTTTTATTCCTAGGAATTTTATTTACACATGTATTTTCTATTTTTATTTCAATGCTTAATGGATGGGAATACAACATTCCCATGGAAAGTTTAACCAACTATCTTTCACATTTATTTTTAATTTTATTTTTTTATAATTTTAAATTAAATAAATTTTATAATTATTTCTAAAAAACTTAAATCTCTCCTGAATGAGTAGAAATAATATTCATGGTAATAATAATCTTTGGAATAATAAATTTTATAATTATTCCTAAAAAACTTAAATCTCTCCCGAATGAGTAGAAATAATATTCATGGTAATAATAATCTTGGGAATATTATTCCAAGGAATATAATTGTAAACCTTGAAACAAACACACCCTTAAGGAATTAAATTATTATATAGCTTTCTTCCTATTGTCAAACTCTTCTTAAATTGATTTTAAAAAGGGTAATTTCACCCTAAGAAACATAATTTTATTTATCCTCATGATTATAACTAATGGTGGTTATGTGAAAGTTTCACTTCAAATTATAAATAGGAATAAGATGAAATCTGAGTTTGAATATTTAAAAATTGTGAAAAAAAGAAATTAGAAGCCTCAGTACCACAGCCAAGATATTAACATCAAAGAATAAACTATTCAGACGGTAATTCCAGTTCTATTTTTATCATCATCGGCTTCACAAAAATAAAATAAAAATTATACTATATAGAAATGTAATCGCACAAATCGGCTCTGCAAAATCATGGTTTATAAGATCAGCAGATTCCTATCAAAATGCGAAATGAATGAAATTCACTCTTAATTTTGGTCCAATCATAGCATCGCAGGTCACTGCTATCATATAGCTACCAGCGACGTGGCATCGGACCTAACTCAAACCCTAAATAATCAAACTTACAAGAAAGAACATGAGATTTACAAAAGCTGCGGCAAAGTGCGATGAAATGAAAGTATGAAGCATGGAGATTTCAGAGATGACTTTTATAGCCGTGCTTACTGTTGTTTTTTTATTAGGGTTAGGGGTTTTGGTTTGGGCCAATAACGTAACTTGGATCATGTGTTTTGGGCCAACAATGGTCAAAGGAAATTATTTTAGAGAAGTGCTTAACGTACCCTAAGGATTGATTTCCTACCTTCGTTAAAAATCATAACTATCAAGCCATTTGATAAGTGCTTAACGTACCCTAATGTATCTTTGAACACATCTCAAACACATTTGTTTCTGGATCAAGCCATAAGACTATGCAAAAAAAAATATGGAAATGTATCTCGATGTAAATTACGGAGATGCATCTTCAACCACTGTTTTAATTAAAAACGTGTCAGACCTTTCTTCTTCCTCATTTCTCAAACTCTCTCAAGATATAATCTCAAAAGTTTTAAAATCTCTCAAGTCTCGATCTCTCTCAACTCACATTCTCTTAAACTCATTCGATTCACTTCAAAGCTTCTACCATCAACATTCAATCGATAAAAGAGCTAATTCAACATCAAACTAAACTCGCATTTGGTAAAAAAAGTTATTTTCCTATACTTTTTTATTTCTATATACATTTGTACAAATTGAGCATTATATTATGTAATAGGTAGTTTATATATTTTATTTAAATGAAAAATATGTTTGATATGTAGTTTAAATGTTCAATGTATTATTTAAGATGTTAGAATGGACTGCATTTCCGCTATTGTTGTTCATTTGAGTTGCAGAACCTTACGGATATGCATCTCCGAAATTTCATAATGTTTTTATTTCCAGAATCTGGATATGCATCTCCGAAATTTATCAATCTACATTGTTTGACTTGGTCCCATTGTGCTTCATCTATGTAATGCTTGGGTGATTTACTTATATGCATTATGGATGATAAGCAAGAAGATTGAGGCATGACAGAGTTGTGCAACATGCATCGATTCAGAGAGAAATAGCTCAAGTCTCACAAAAACCTATTATTTCTAACTCAGTTGATGCGGATGTATCAACTTATATGGCTCATGCATCTTCGCCTTCGTCTTTCTGTAGGAGACAAATGTCCCCTACTCAAGAACCCGAACACTATTGGCACCGTAGACACCTAAGACTTTGCAGGCATAACAAGCACCCGAGAAGTTTGAAGGAGGTTCATCTGACTTATCGCTAGTTCTCTATACTCGAACCATACTACCAGACATGTCTGGTACAAAGATACATAATTCAATCGTATTCATTATTTGAAATACATGTATGTTATAATATTCAAAGTTTCTGGCGATGATTTTTTTTTATAAGACCGTGATGTTTTAATATGCATCAACCATGGCCAAAAGATGTGTTTGGAGGAAACCTTTAAAATATTTGAAGGTGTGTTGTCGGCTTTGTATAGAGATAGAACTCGGAGACTTCATTTTTTCATCGCCCATATGGTGAGATGTCTATCACACTAGACGATGTTTCGTGTCTGCTGCATCTTTCGATCAGGGGGGACTGTTAGACCACAACAAGATTAATAGAGATGATGGTAGACTATCTGGGAGCTCACTATAACACCCTATTTTCAATTATTCATGTTTATCGAGTTATTTGTGAATCATGTGTGCTTGAATTATTGATGGATTGGTCAATTAAAATAATTAGGTGGTGTAGAAATTAATGGAATTATTTAGAGTTATTTTAGTGATTAAATAAATAAGAATATTTATTTAATGAGGTGTATATATTAGAATATTAAAATAATAAAGAAAATAAGGATGTGTATAGGAATTAAGGGTAAGATAGACATTTGTGAGGATCAGTCAGAGGTGATAGAGAGAAATCATAATGATGAGAAATAGGGTTATTGGAAATAGGAGAGAGGTAGAGAAAGAGTCAGTTTGCATATTACGTGAAAACTTGGAAGAGGAAAAAGAAGGGTTAGGGAAAGAGGAATGAGAAGAAGGGATTAAGAGAAAAAGTTCAAGGATTCTTTCATCTTTGCTGGAATAATCAAGTAAGGGGGGATTATTCATTTATGGGTGATATATCATGAAAGGGTGGAGAGGTGTCCCTTGGCCTCCATTAGGTATTGTGTGTTATTAATTTTGATGAATCTGATAAACATTTATGTATTTTGTGGTTGTATGTGTGATTCAATTATTGTGATATGTTGTTGAATCTGCTATTGAAATCATGTTGATATGTAATTGTTGTTGTGTTGAATTATTGAGTTTTAAAGTGAATTGAGTGATCTCTTATTTGGTGAATCTAAATGAATAATTCATGAGAAACTTAATATGTTTATGATCTATATGATGAAATAAGTGTGATAATGTTGTTAGGTCATTAATTAGAGTAAATTAGAAGCATGTGATCGGGTATGGTATAGCAATGAATGATTGGAAAACTTGGCACTGTCACGTAACAACAAAACTGAGATTTTTGGAAAATCACTCAGTGACAACCGGTTATTTCAAAGTGACAACCAGTTGTACTAGTGTAAAAATTTGGAAAATACACATAAGAGAATCAATTATAGCTAGTGTCAATCGGTTTTCATGCTTCAAAATATTTGGGATATGGCACTTGTTGACAATCGGTTGTCACCTATTTACAATCAGTTGTCACTGTATTTTGAACTACGATATACTTTGACGTTTTACCTCATAACTTTTTAACCATGTATACAATTGATGTATCGTTTGAGGTGTTAGAAATCTAATACTCAGAGCTATAACATGATAAATATGGGTGAATTTCTTAAGTATTATTCTTATACCTACTATATTGGTGAAGTTTTTCATATGTTTGGCTAATGGGTTGATGTAATTGTTATGATAATGTTGGTGTGACTATGAGATGAATTGTTATGCATGTAATGATAACATGTTAAGTTGAGATGTGTAGTTTCAATTTGAAACTATCTTATTGATGTTTTACATGAAATTATGTGGTTCAATGTGATATCGTTTGTGTTTCTAAGTTGTTGTGATGATGCATACATTCATTCATGCATATTGAGTTGTTTGTGTTGTGAAAGAGGCGATTATAGGTTTCGATGTTGGTGATCGGTAATTGTCCCAAGCTTGATGTTGAGGCTTTGGGCTCGGTGTGGGTCTCACGTGTTCACAGTTGATTGGAACCTGGTTCATAATGAGAACCATTATTGAGAGCAGTACCACATGCATATGAATCCATAATATTGTTGAGAGTCACATTGCATATTGACTGTGTATTATGGTGAAGTGGGTGAAGATTAAATATATATGTTGTGATGCACAATGGATTATGTTTGAACTTTACTATATTTAATCTACTTTGATTATTTATGCAATATTATTTATTTGAATGTATTTCTCACTCCTTTTGTTTGAATGTATCATTTACATGGGCATCGTGCAGATACTCAAGAATAGATCTCGTTGAAGTAAATGGCAGTTGGCTCTTGGATTACTTCCTTAGTTTTGATTAGTGGTGTCTTGCTCTGATTATGTGACATCGGGTTGGGAACGCTTATTTTACTTACCATATTGTTTATATTGAAGTTAAAGACCATTTTTGTTTCGTGGAGATTCCAGTTGATTCATCCGAGTTAATTGATATAATTACTTTTATTTTTCTTATGATAATTGAAGTTTGAGACTAAATGTCCTGAGATGGTATACCTTTAATGATTGTTTATTGATGATTTTGCTGCGATGATACCCTAAGTGGAAGTGAGCATGCAATGATAACTTTTATGTGAAATATTGTAACCAGTGTTACGGAGCAAAATATGTTTGATGTGAGTGACATCCTACATGGTTGTATTTTTTATTAAATTATGTCATAATTTGCATGTGGAGTTTTAGGGTGTTATATAGTGGTATTAGAGCATGTCGGTCCATCCGGCCAAGTTTTTGTGATTTTAATTATTCCTATTGTACGATATGTATGTGAATGTTGTCGATACAATCTTTGCTCTAAAGATTCTTTGTTGATATTTAGAGGAACGGTTGGGAGAAATGATTGTGTTATTGTTGATGCCTTGACAACCTTGGCTCAAGTGGTGCAAGCTCAACAGAATCTACAGGTTGAAGATATTGATCTCGTGGACTAAATATGCTTCTGAGGAACAAACCACCAACCTTCAAAGGGAGGCATGATCTAGAGGGCGCACAAGTTTGGTTGCAGGAGATAAAAAAAACTTTCGAGTCATGGCATGTGTAGATGCTTAGAAGAATCATTGTGGTACTTATATATTGTCCGAAGAAGCAAAGTATTATTGAGATAATGCTAGACAGAGGTTTGAGGCTAAATGTATAGTGATCACTTAGGTTGTTTTCAAGGGAGAATTCTTGGAAAAATACTTCTCGGCTGATGTGCATGGCAAGAAAGAGATGGGATTCCTTGAACTTAATCAAGGAAATATAACTGTTGCAGATTATGTCGCTAAATTTGAAGAATTGTCTAGGTTTTGCCCTCACTATAATGGAGCAGATGCTAAGATGTTTAAGTGTATCAAGTTTGAGAATGGACTACGCCTAGAGATTAAAAAGTATTGTATCTATGATGAAGCGAGTCGTGTTAGATCCTCCCATTACAAGAGTGTCAGTGACAAGAGAAATGGTAACTTGAATCACAGAAAAATGTATGGTGTTTCATATGTTAAGGGGAAACAAAGGATTTATGATGAGAAAAATCCAAGTGGGGATGAGCTCATAATTTGGAGAGGTGTTATAAATATGGCGATTTTGGGAATCGTATCTCTGAGTGCAAAAGTAAGACTACGAACTGCTTCAAGTGCGGGAAACCAGGGCATCGAGTTGCAGATTGCATGGGTAATATTGTCACTTACTAAAACTGTGGAGAGCAAGGTCACATTAGTACCAATTGTCAAAAGCCTAAGAAGGACCAATCAAGAGGAAAGTTATTTGCATTGTCTGGTACTGGGATTACTAGTACTTACTGGTTGATTCGAGGTATTACCCCTGCAATGCAAAGACCTTTCCTCTTGATTGATCCTTCTTATGCTTCTGACAATTTGTACTTATGTGACATTGCTCTCCACAGTTAGTAAGTGATAATATTACCCCTGTAATCTACAACTCGATGTCATGGCTTCTCACACTTGAAGCAGTTCGCAGTCATACTCTTTCACTCAGATATGTGATTCCCAAACTAAGCACATTTATAACACCTCACCAAATTATGAGTTCCTCCCCTCATTTGGATTTTTATCATCAAAAGTCATATGTTCCCCTTTAACAAATGGAGCACCATATGATTTTCCGCAATTCAGGTTACCATTTCTCTTGTCACCAACACTCTTTTAATGGGAGGATCTAGCATGATTGTCTTCATCATAAATACGACACTTGTAATTAGCCTGGAGAACTGACGAATCTTCCATCTATACTTAGATCAATTTGTTATGGTGTTTATTGGTGATATCCTTATATATTTGAAATCTGATGAAGAGTAAAAGGAAAACCTGAAGGTGGTGCTGCATACGTTGAAAGATAACAAGTTATATGCTAAGTTATCCACGTGTGAAATCTAGTTGGAAAAAGGGAGTTTTCTCGGGCACGTGATTTCTAGTGGTGGTGGTGGTGTTGTTGACCCGTCGAAGGTTGATGTTGTATTGCAATGGGAGACTCTGAAGTCTGTTACTAAGATTAGAAGTTCCCTTGGGTTAGCTAGTTATTATCGTAGGTTCATCGAAAGTTTTTCGAAGTTTACACTTATTTTATTGGTTTTTGTAAAAGTCTCCATTGAAGCACTGGATTAGAATTTTAATCAAGTATTTCCTTTTGTTTAATCAGGTTCTTTATCACTTTATTTATCTTTTTGTGAATTATGTCTTTATATACGGTAATTGCTCTGATTAGATCATTCATCACCATGAGTGAGTAATCCACCGCGGACTAAGGGTTATGAACTCTATCATATGACTATTCGCATGAACTTAAGCTAGTTACGAGAATTCCATCCTTTATATTTTAAAAGTCTGAATTTTTTAATTTAGACCTTGCTATGAAAGTAGAAGTGTTTTTAGGCGTTCGACTTACGCTGAAAGGGTAGGTGTGAACACCGGAGAGTAGTTTTAAACAATCAAGTCTGAAGTCACGAAATTGATCGGATGAAATTGAGGAAAGTTCCAAATTTTAATAGATGTGCAAATGTAATGACCACTAACGAACGTTCCTACATGAGTGAAACCTGACGAGCGTCTCGTTCGTTAGAGGTAGGATAATACGTTGGGAAAGTAGGTATTGCCCATGATAATCTATTTTTCTATAAACCGTGTATGGATTATCGTAATAGAAATGCTTAAGTCATGTGGAGACGTCTAAGATAGGAGTCACAACCCTAAGTCATGTTTGTTATCTATATTTTTCTACTATTCAGTTTCTCTAACTTTACACCAATAGGATAGAAATCAGTAATTAATCATTGGCCTCTGAGGTTCGTTACTTTTTAAAACTACATCAACATTTGTCGTACGGTTGCAGCATTCAAACATCATAGTCTGAAGGAATCGGCCTTTGATGAACAAACTTTGGAAAAGCTTGATTGTGGTGATCAAAACCTAAGCTAAACAAAGCGCAAGGACCAAGGTGACACCGACGGGTCACTGTTCATCTCTGAACATACTTTATCACGTGATAACCTATAACTCTATCATTTCATGTAGTCTTTTAGGATACAACTGCTAATTCTATTTGTACTAGAGGGTTTTCAAACTATTTTTCACCTAACCTGACAATTTGGTGAAACACATCCAACGTCTCCCAACGCCTCTTTTAAAGCTTCTAAAAAGACTCAACGTTTGCATCTTCAACGACTCTTTTCCTCATTATTTAAGGAACTAAAAGACTTGAAGATCGAAATGACACAAGAAAAAAAATACATGGAATACACACATATAAGTTGAATAAAGATTGACAATCAAAGAGAAGGTACTCTGTCAAAATTTTAGCAAATCTAAACCTAGGGTTTCTTATCCTTGTATATCTTAGAAATCCTTAAGTCTTAAATAAGTCCTATTGTGTTGCAATATTTATACACCTCTTATTGTATATCAAGTGTTTCACCTAAAAATCATTTATCTGCTAGGTTGATTTTTAGAAGTCTCTTACTAAGTGTTTGAGCAAGGAAGTCTTTAGCTTGTATGCTAAATTAATGAAGTCTTGAGCTTGTGTAATCAAGCAAGGAGGTCTCAAACTTGTGTGTTTTAGCAAGGAAGTCTTGAGCTTGT
Source organism: Lathyrus oleraceus (assembly GCF_024323335.1). Lineage (NCBI taxonomy): Eukaryota > Viridiplantae > Streptophyta > Magnoliopsida > Fabales > Fabaceae > Lathyrus > Lathyrus oleraceus. The sequence continues at coordinate 13,808,185 of NC_066584.1, forward strand.
ATGCTTGAGCAAGGAAGTCTCAAACTTGTGTGTTTGAGCAAGGAAGTCTTGAGCTTGTATGCTTGAGCAAGAAAGTCTCATACTTGTGTGTGTGTGTGTGTGTGTGTGTGTGTGTGTGTGTGTGTGTGTGTGTGTGTGTGTGTGTGTGTGTGTGTGTGTGATCAAGGAAGTATTGAGATTGTGTGATTGAGCAAGGAAGTTTTAGAATTATGTGTTTGAGAAAGGAAGTCTTATACTTGTGTGTGTAATCAAAAAAGTCTCTTGTTTGTGTGCTCGAGCAAATTATAATCTTGATTGATTATAGTGAAAATCTTTTGTAAGTACAATGGGACTGGACTACTCTCGATTTTTTAGAGGAACTGGGATAACTTTGTATGTTATTTTACTTTCTTATATTTTATATCCGCCGTGTATCTTTAACTAAGTCAAATTCTATAACCTTGTCTTTAGATTCTAACTTAAGAGTTTTAAAAAAAAAAGTCAACACAATGCAACCCCTCATTCTTATGTTTTTCTCACCTTTACACTTAATCACCCCTATCAAGGACATCTCTACCTGTCTCGGGGTCATGAAACTTGACTTTATACTCTCGTCAGATTCAAGAAACTTTTTTTATTTATCAAATAAATTGACATGCACATGGTTGAACTCCAACAAATTCATCATTCCCATAATAACATCGAGTTTACTTAAAGGCAAACAAACTAAGTTAATTCCAAAATGTCTACCGTAAATTATCAAAGAACAACTCACACACACCAATGAAGTAGTCACTAAATCATTATCTATGGGTATCAATGATCATGTTATCATAGTATACACTTCTAGTTTCAATATTTTCACACACTCAACAGATATAAACAAATGTGTCGCACTCGTATCAATAATAGTAATCAAAGGAATATTATTAATAAAACACGTACCTTGTATCAAGTTATCATATGCAGTACTCTCTAATCCTGAAAAAGCAAAAAAAAAATCCCTTCAGACCGAGCCTTCTTAGGTTTCTCACACTTAGTACTAATATAACTATCCTCTCCATAATTATAACAAGTAAAAGTATTACTCTTACATTCAGCAGCTCGGTGACCTGGATTCCCATACATGAAGCAATTCACAGCCGTGATTTTGCACTAAAAAATAAGGTGTCTGGACTCTCCAAACTTGAAACATCTCACAAAAGGAGGATTTCCCCCACTCACCCATCCGCTTCGCTCTTTCCCATATGCAGATTTATGCTTAACCTTCTACTTCCCTTTGTCAGATGGAGCATCATATGGTTTCCCACAGTGTTGATCTTTCCCTTCCTTCTCGCTAGGACTCTTATAGTGAGCAGATTGGGATCTACTATCCTCATTATATATTTTCACTTATTCACTAGCATAAAAAATCGACGGGTCTCTTGATACCTAATACCTTGTTTGATCTCGGGACGCAAGCCACTTTCGAACTTGATACACTTCGACCCTTCAGCTGCAACACTACTATAGTATGGACAAAATTTCACCAGCTCTTCGAACTTAGAAGCATACTCAACAACTGTCGAATTCCCTTGTTTCATCTCAAGGAACTTGGTCTCTTTCTTACTGCATACATTATCTAGAAAGTATTGATTTGGAAAATTAGTTCTGAACACAACCCATGTAACTTCGGTACTACTCATCGTCCTCCTCTGATAATGTATAAGTACCAAACAACACTTTCTTGTCCTCAGTGTAAGTCATCACTCAAAAAATATTCTTAATCTCTCTGAGCCATGTCTGAGCACCTTATGGATCATGCATGCCCTTGAAGGTAGGAAGACTGTTCCTTTTAAACTTCCCCAATCCACATAAATCATCATGTGCACTTTGTCAATTATGTTGGGCCTGCAACGCTTGAGCCATCACTTCCAAAGCATCAACAATAGCTTGATCGTTTCTCCCTCCAACCATATATCTTCACACTAGTAAAAAACTATTAGACGAAACATGCATCAGCATTGTTCATACACATGTCACATACTAGGGAACAAACATCATGACAAATACCTGGCCGGATGGACCGACCATGCTCTGATACCATTATGTAATACCCTAAATCCTGAAACTTATATAAAAAAATTTAATCGACAATTTAAGGTGTCACTACGATAACCATCCAAAAACTCATCAACACATTTGACAACAAGCAGCGGAAAATCATGTCATGACAACTTCAAAATTAAATTTCACAAATAAAGTATTAAACTTTAAAACCACATAGTCCAACATTAACTCAAAACATAACAAAAACGCCCAATTCTCGATATTATAGATCAAAGTTATAACCGACTAAAACTGATAAACGATAAAGTAAATGAAGATGAGCTCCAAGGCCATCTTCCAACTCACAGTAGCTATTACTCTTGTTCCTGAGTATCTGTACACATCATACACATCAACACATAAATAGAACAATAAAGAGGCGGAAGTACGCTCAAATATGTTAGCGGTGCAAAAGATCAGGAAGGTAGCTTAAACAACAACAACAATTATCAATAGATAATGTATTCACATAACAATCATCAATTCACAATTGCCAACTTATATGCAAAGCGACAACACCCCAACTTTATATGCATGTGGTACCAAATCAACAATGGTTCATACAAACCAGGTCCCCATATCTAAACCCTGAGCCCCCTCGTTTGAGCTCTAAACAAGTCATAGTCCCAAAATCTAAACTTGTGACTTGCCTCTTTCACAACAACGATAACATATGATGTATGACATACAATAATGCAACGACAAAAACACAACAATGATTACAACCCCATATCTAACTGTAAAAAATCATGCATTTAAATGCATCAACAATAGTTCTCACTCTGAACTACGTATCTCAAATATGTATAACAATTCACATAATTATATTTTCACTTCACAACATATATGCACACATCAAATAAACATCCATATAACAATCAATCATATCAATACATCTCATTAAACACGACTGAATAATATCAAACAGTTGTTGGAATCAGAGATAGACTGACAATTCGAGTCAAAAATAGAAACTTTGCGCTGTTACACTCGCTAAGTGAGGGCTTGATAAATGACATTCATCCTCACTAAGCGAAGTTTCCCAGAACTGCAAAAAACAGAAATGCGATTCACCATTAGATCCGTAACAAAGCTCCGACTTTTTACCCCCAATCGCCCAATTCAAACACAAGACAACATATACACGTTATACCATAATTAAAATATCACATATGCAATTATTAACATCCAATTTCATCTATTAATCGTGAATATAAAGTTATGTTCATAAAACCAAACATGCATCAATGAAAACAACAACAACATTCAGATTCATATCACCACATCATGTATAATTTTCATATTAATTTAGGGCATAAATCATATATCAATTACAACAATTATCACATAGTTTTCATAACTTTACATCAAGAACACATAAACCTCAACAATGAAGAAAAAATGAAAAACCTAAAGGAGGGTGAGGATCTCTCTCTACCATTCATACAATATACACCTATATTAGAGTAATCTCAACCTTATATTGGATTTCCAGCAAATCAAGCTCTACAACAATGGTGGTCTCTCCCTTTTCCTCAAGCCCTAGGTTGCCTCTCTTGGCTATTTCTCTAATTCTCTAAATTGTTTTCACATACTATAAAAAGTTCCGGCTCACACCTTTTCTATTTAAACCAAAACCTAATTTTCCTTAATTAAGTTATCATTTTATTACCCTCAACTTATTCTCATATTCCCTATCTCGCCCCTACTCCTCTTACTAACTCTAATTTATTTTAGTTTAGTTTTGTTTAAATATAGTTTTGATTTCTCTATATCCATTTTGATAACTTTTTAGTTACCATTTAAAAAAACTCAACTTTATGGTCCCCTAGTATCAAATTTCATATTTTTTTTAGTGGTCCCCCATGACAAAACAGTCTCATTTGCAGATGTGACATTTGAATCTATGAGGTGACATTTTGTTATTATTGCCACATTATTAAAAATATTTAAAATTTTAAAAATTCATTATTTTTAAAAATTTATAATGATATGGCAACAATAAAAAAATGAACTTTTAATTTTTAAAATATTTTTAATAACGTGGCAACAGTAAAAAAATATCACCTCATATATTCCAATGCCACATATGCATATGAGACTGTTTTGTCATGGGGAACCACAAAAAAATATAAAATCATACTAATGAACCATAAAGATGATTTTTTCTTAAATGAGTACTAAAAAGTTATCAAAATAGATATAGAGGGACCAAAAATGCATTTAAGTCATTTAATTTTTAATTCTAATAACTTATTTTCCATCAATTTCTAATATTTCTCTTATCTTTAATTTAAATATAAATTTTCCTCCCAATAACATGTTTTTAATCACTCCTATCAAATTAAATTAATTAAAATTAATCCAATTAATTTCTACAATTTCCTTAACTCTCTCCAATACCCACAAAGACACATATATTCGTCAATTATCCAAATAAAGGCATATAAATTAATTTAAATAATTAAATAGAATAAACTAAATTCAATTAAATAATTTAATTTAATTCGGGGGTGTTACATATACACCTAACATGTCCACACCTCAGACAAAACTCAAACCTAGGCCAAACCAAAGTTGAACAAATCTGACACTTTAGTTTCATAATTGTTACAGAAGCATATCTCCACAATCTTCTCTGTTTTCTCAAACTAGAAACAAATGCACAAATGGGAATAACAACATAAATTAACAACAATCATTGTTATGATATACATAAAATACGTGACATTACATAGATAATCATTAACGTAAATCTAACATTACATTTAATCATCAAATGATAATTGAGAATATTTTAACATCTTTATAATATCTTCAGTCGATCTTACAACCTTTGCATCCACTTGAATAGACCTTTTGTTTCATAACAATGAAATATACTCCACATAATAGTTAAATCTTCCTTTGTCTCCAACTCAAATTTTATAAACTGTATCTTCCCTTCATTGTAAATTGGGGGTGAATGATAATAAACCTTCACAACTCCCCGATTGTCTGGGTATCACAATAAATTTTTCTAGTGTGGATTTTATATCGATAATACAGGTTGATCTCTGTGAACCTAAATTCAAGAGAGGGTCATCTCGTCGTTGAAGTGGACAAATACAAGATATGAATATCGAGACACGTTATGGCGATTTTGCTAAAAACATATGGGGCACCCATCTTTATACAAGTTTTAGATTATTATGGACCTTAAAAACCCAATCATGTCTTAGAGGATATTTCAGAGATGTACTTCTGGATTAACCATGTTTCGTTTAGTAAATCACGTAAAAAAGGGCTTTAACAGAAATGTAGTTTCGAATTAACCCCTATTAGTATTTCTTTTTCCAAAAAATGGGGTGATTTCGAAAGTACATTTTCGTATTAATCCCCCCACAATAATCGTTCATACATAACCTGTTATGAAGATCGTGTTTTTTTTGGAACTGGAAAGTTTAGAAACATGGAACAACAAATATCCATACAATTAATGTTGCGTAAAAATTGCATCTCTTCATCGTGTTTGATTTTTGGAAAAAATGGTGAAGGAGATGGTTTGTTAATGTGGGCACTTTTGAAAACACTTTTTTGAGATTTTAAAGTTGGAGAATCCGGAAAATGTATGTCAACACATTCTACATAAGACAAAGATTGTATCATTGATGTGTTGGTTTGAACTTCTTAGGAACACCCTTTGTTTTTACCGGTTCCGAGGGTGGTTTCAAATATGTATTTTGTAGATAGGAAATCTTCCTCAACTTCTAATTGATATCCAGTTTCATGTTGTCATCAATTTTCAAAAATCTCTCTTGAATCACTCCTTATCCCGTCATGATAGATATATTCGATTTATCATTGTTCATCATGCAATTATTATCAAATTAGAGCCTTTTACAATGCGTGTAAACCTTATCCATTCATGTGAGTCTATCAAGTTTCATCTTCTTTAAATTTAAACAAGCATGTGGAAGACAATTCGTCTTCCTAAGTGTAGAACCACACTTTAAGTTATCTGAACCTATTTTCTATGCTTGCTTGGCTCCGTAATAAATGAAATTCAATCTTGCTCGAGATATATTCCCCACCAATTGCGAATAAATATTGTTGTCATTGAATTTGTGTTCTAATATTATAATGATGTGACTAAATGATGTACGTATCTCGTTATGCTGATTTTGGATCATTTAGTTCACAGAGTCCTAATTTCTACATAAAGCAACCTACTATTCCCCAACCAATTCTTTAATGTAGGATGAGAAGATTCATCTATGTTAGTTGTTATATTTCCAAAGCGTCTATCATGATCATTCCAAGCACAAACAACTTTCTCTTTCACTTGGTCTAGAATTGTACTTTTAACATATTTCAAGAAATATGGAAATTCTCACACACCCTCCTAAAATGTATTACAAACTCGATGTATAACTTTTCCATAGAAGAAATTATTATAACATTCTAGGCATCCATTATGCTTTCTAATATCACACCAGCGTTGATCATTTTTCAATCTTCACCCTTAATTTGTTTGATCCCTACGACAGACTTAAGTCTACTTCTCACATTTTTGTTACGTGATACCTATAAATTAATTCATATGAAATAGGAAACACATTTGCAACTAAATTCATCAATACGGTATTGTGGTTGTTGACAATGGCATTTTGCATGTTTTCTTTGTCCTTCAACATATCCCGACACACTTCTAAAACCCAAGTAACACTGTATTCTTTTTCATTTTCCTAAAATGTTAACCCAACCGAAAAACTCATTTTCGTAGAAGTAACACCAATAATTTCCAGAAGTCGAAGCCTGTACTTGTTGGTCATATATGTTGAACTAATAAAAATCACATTGGAAAATATGTTGAACAAACTGATGGAATCATGATGAGTCTAAAATGTATCTCGAGCGGTTTCTCCATCCTCACACACTTTATACCTAGATATATAATGGTTATCATCCAAAAGATTCAACAGTTGTTGCATTCCAGTTCTTTGACCTCTTATCACCTCGTTGTTCTGAGCATGAACGTTGTATACTTGCTTGATATTTGAGATATTTTGAGGTCTTTTCCGTTTAAAAGTTGCAAATATGTTTTTGGGTTGCACCATGTTCAATGTCATGTTAGAAATAAGATCATTCTCTTGAGAATCAAGGCAGCATGCAATGGGACGCGTGAATAACTTGTAACACAAGTCATAATTATTTATACCATTAACCATATTAAATGTTCATGTATTATTCTCTCTAAGGTACCCGCACAACTTAATATGACATTCACATTTCCTCGTTCTGGTGTCATCCCGTTTCAACTTCTGAATAGGTTGTGTACTTGCTGCTTCATTCGCATCTTGTTGTCAAATGCATGTATTCTATCATAACCATTATCTGACCTCCCAATTACAACGTCAAACCCCGATTTAGCAGCCTCTATGCGAACCCATTGAAGCATATGTTCACGAACAATAAGCTCCTATTTATTTGTAAATTATTTACCAACAGCTACCTCGACATCAACCAGTTTAACATCCATAAACACAATAGTTTTGGGGACAACATCCAAATGCATCATATCTAAGGCCAGTCATAAGAGACAAATTTTAAAAACTCAAATTCAACATTATAATAATCCGGAAATACACTTCCATAACCATATTCAACAATGATATGGAATTACACTTCCTGACGCAATGTTTGTTTTTCCAGAGCAAAAATCAGATTTACCAAGCATTTAGGAAGGAAATACATGTACGTTACCTTAAGTTTCAGCTTCTTTTCCTTATTTTGATGTGAAAAAAACATAAGAATGTTGTTTTAAAGTACAAAACTTGATTGAGTATGGAAGGAGGTTTTCGTAGGGTTTGAAGAAGAATGATGGTATGACCATGAATAAAGAATACATGCAAAATGGTATTTTATTCAATTTCCCACTTGAAAAATATGGATCTACGCTTTTGAATTATTCAGAAAAGTTGCGAAATAAACACAACTAGTGTAAAAGTTAGTTCAGGGCCAAATTGGGGGCGTCTTGTAACACCCCAAATAAAGAAAAAGAATTATTTAATTAAGTTGATAATATATTTATTAATTTAATTAAATAAAATTGAATTATTGGATTATTATTATTATTAATAATAATTATTGGAAAAATATATAAGTTGGAATAAGGAAAGGGTTTCATTTTTTTTGGAAAAGGTTTCACGTGAGAAACAGAGAAGCTGCAGAGAAGAGGAAGAAGGGCAAAGAGCCGAAAAGCACGGTTGAGGAACGGAGAAGCTAAAGCTTAGAGATTTGCCGGATTATATCAGGTAAGGGGGGTTTATCGTCGTTTAACGGGTATTATCGATTAACATGTAATGGGTAGTGATAAGCTGTTAATTTGACCGAATTGAGATTATGGATGCTGAAATATTATGATGAATAAGTTGAATTTAAGCTGAAATTAGATCGGTAGCTGTGTGAGTTGTGAGATTCTGAACGTATCGCTTTTTACGGATTTGGAATCGGAGGTCCGGAAGTCCTCCAACGGCGGAAAATGCGGAAACTCTGCATTCTGCCTTGTGTTAGCGCAGGAACTGCTGTTTCGCCTGCGTTAACCGGTTAACCCAGGGTGTTAACCGGTTAACACTGTTATAAATTGAGAAAATGTTGAGTTTTGCCTGCGTTAACCGGTTAACCTATAGCGTTAACCGGTTAACACTGTTGCGTTTTGCCAGAAATGGTATTTTTGTCCTGCGTTAACCGGTTAACCTATAGCGTTAACCGGTTAACACTGTTGCAGTGTGGAAAAATAGTTGATTTTTATGTTGTAAATGCAATTGGTAGTTGGCCTATTGCAGTTAATTGTGATGAATAAAATTGTTGAGTTTATGTTGTGAAATGCCGATGCAAATATGTTGAAAAGTTGATTATAAGTTGTTTTGTTGAAAATATTAAGTTGTAGGCTGATGAGCCAAAGTTGATTTTAAGTTGCTTTGTTGAAAATTACTGAGTTGTAGGCTGATGAGCCAAAGTTGATTATAAGTTGTTTTGTTGAAAGAAAAGTTGTTATGTTGCTGTTATTCTTATGTTGTTGAGTTCAAGTCGTACATGCCATAGACATTCATATGCATTAAGTCGGGGCTTTTGCTCACACCACGTTGGCCTGGATTGGCAAAAATTATGGGGCTTTTGCTCACACCACGTTGGCCTGGATTGGCAAAATTTTAAGTTGAAAGTTGAAGGCTTATGCCTTGATGCCCACTAAACTGGCAATGATTTTAAGTTGGGAGTTTTACTCCAAATGGTACCACATGCATAAAGAGTCGAGTCTCATTGAGTTGCATTTTATGTTGTTATTGAGTTGTATTTACGTTGTATTTGCGTATGATAATTGAGTTGAATGTGCCGTTACCGCATGCATGATATGATTTGGGTGATTAACGTGTAGAATTACTTAACATAACATGATGATTTATAATATTTGTTATATCGATTGAGAAACTCACCCTTACAATATTTTTCAGGTAACGAGCAGTGAGTTGAGTAGGAGCTAGTGCTTGAAGTCTAGTGTGGTTAGAGGGTCATGCTCTGATAGATGTAACATCGGGACGGGATGTTTGAATTGTCGAATAAATGTTAATTTTGATGAATTACAGATGTTGAAATATTTTATCCGCTGCGTATTGTTAAAGAAGTTTTTATGTCGAATAAAATTGAGTATGACTGCTTTTATGTTGAATTATGTGAAGAAGTTGTTATGTGACACCCTTGAGTGACAATATTTACTCTGATATGTATGATTTAATTGTTGTTGTTTTAATTAAATATTTGGGGTATTTAGAAGGGTGTTACACGTCTCACTTAAAACATGTTTTGGTGTGCATTAGAGGTGTCCAAAGTGTACTTCCAAAATATTGAAAGAACAATTTTGAGATTCATTAAAGTGGTTCTTCATAACTAAAGATGGGAAAAACAACCTCAACTTTTAATGTATTTCAACGCTTTTTTAACTCTTTAACAATTCTATTTAATTTTATGTTTACTAGAAAAATGAATTTCAGCATGCACATTTTTTTATAAATAAAAGAGTAATTGTTAGCTTGAGTTTTTCAACTCAACATGTTTGACAATATTAGAGGTGAGATAAATACATAGGCTAAGTACACATAGCTAAATTATGTGTTCGATACCAAAGTCATAAAGTTTGATATGGAGGATTCTCGACAGGGATCTCGACCTTGAAAATGTGATATGCCTTGTCACCTGAGCATCACTTCCGCCTTCAGACCTCCTCTCTTATTCTCCTATTGTAGACCCAAGTGAACCTACTCCAATTTCGTACTACCTCAATCCAGTAAAACTCTCTTTGCACTGAACAAGAACTTGTTATTTATAGCAAAATTTTGAAGCTCTCACTAGGCGAATTGTCCTTACGCCTAGTGTGCTTACCTTGCTATGTCAACTCTGACCAACCAACTTTTCTTCTTCAGCAAGCAATGTTTGAATGTCTTCCACGTGTCTTTGACCGCCTTTGCTCGCCTAACACACTACCCATTTGAATAATATGCTAACCATTCTTCACCAAGGAATACTTGGATTTGTTCATGCCACCTGTCTTTTTCACACCTGTAGCTTGGGCCTAGCGAGCTTGGCTTCTTTAGGGTTATTACTCTACCTGTTTTATGTGTGCTAAATCATGTTTTTCCAGTTCTTTTCACACATTTTTGATTAATGCATACGAGAAAAGTCCAAACAAGTATTTTCTACTTTTCATAGATAAATCGGTGGATAGGGGGTTGTAACAGTTGCTTATGAAAATAAGTCAATAAGTGTCGATGCATCACGTAAATCTGACATTTATCAGGGATCCATCAAGAATACGTGAAGATAGATTATGATAATTAAAATGACATTCTCTTAGCCAATTATTAAGTGTATCATGAATCATGATATAACAAATCACATTAACACACATTTCACTTTATAAGGGACGTGACCGATTCAAGGGAGATTGTGGTTCAAAAGTTGGCTTTAAAGAGAATCTAGCACATATGTTCCCAAACCATTACTTAGACAAGCGTTCAAGCATTGCCTGGACTTGATCAAATCCTTTGAAGAATGATTCAAGATTTGGAGCCAACATCAAGGTGGTTGATGGATAAATTGGCATCACCATCGATTTTAAAGTCAAGATGGAGAATTATAACGTTGCCTTTTGAAACCTCAATTTTTTTTTGCATGAAACTAATGCGTGTTAGTAGAAATGCATGTTTCTCTTAATACATATAAAAGACATGTTTTTGGATACGAGTGTGATTGGAATTTTTTTTAGAGAGACTTATAGAAAGATACAAGGATTCCTAAGATTCACCATTTTAAAAATTAAAAGATTTTTGAAGGTATCTAAAAGAATTAAAAAATACTTTTAAACACATTGACTTGTGATTTATATATTGAATAAAAGTGAAATTAGAAAGCACATGGATAAAAAATATGAAATATTTTTATGAATTCGAAAAACTATTTTAATATAACTCATCTTTAATATCTTATAACAATTCTTGCATCCTCTTAAAATGGATTAGTTTGATTAAATTGGATAAATAAAATATGTGTTATTTTATTCTATTATTGTTGGTTCGGTTACACTATTTAGCATATAAACTTTGGTTTGAGGTATTGCTATCTCCACATTATTTTTCTTCTTGATGTATTTGACCTTTCTCATTTTAATTTCACAACATGTCTAAGATGTGTCTAAATGCATATGTTAAATTTGGGACAAAAGTTAACAACATATATATATATTTTTAAAATTGTATAGGATTTAGAATGAGATTCGCCACATGTTACATGACCAAAAAAGTATTAACCAAAAAATATATAATAATAACCATACAACACAAAACTGCTTACTATTATGCGCTCCTAAAGTCTTAACTCCTAACCCACTTTCTTTTCAATTCTTGTTGTCTTCCCCATTGTCTCTTTCACGCCATTCATGTGGACACCACACCTTTCAAAACCATCATATTCTATCTACCTTACTCGTTTTTTATGCAACTCTAAAATATCCTTTAATATCTTCCATTTTAAATTATTTTATAGCTAATGATTAGTCTCTAATATAAAGAATATCAACGGTCATGTCTCGTTGCAATGCTGTGATTCAATGTTTTTCATAATAAGAACCTCTATTTTGATCCATTCTCCCTGTTTTGATTGCGGCAGCAATCATACTTGCGTGTTCGTGCCTTACATCTAACATATCACTAATTTGAAAATTAGAATGTGATCCACAATGGCAATTTAAAATCATATCCAAAGAAACAACTGTTTATCTTTTAGTGTTGCCCATTATTATCTTGTCAATTTTCTAAATTAAAGATCAAATAGGCAAATATAGTTAGTAGTAGTAGTACCACGTCTTTTGGATACCACATTTATAACGGTAATAAGAACATTCGCAACAAAAGAACCTAAAAGAGATAATATGAAAAAAAATACTAAAGTTAAACAAGTAGCATTTTATTCTTTTCTTTTTGGTTGATATATAAAGTAACATTATTCTTTAAAGCCCAAAAAAGCAAACCAAACTCAACAAACTCAACAAACTCGTATCATTTACACCACAAACTTTACAAAGCTTCTCCGTTAAGAAGATATTTACAAACTTCATATCTCTGTCTCTCTTCAAGAACCACACGTTTACACCTAAACCCGCACGTGTGGGATTGTCACTTACCACCTTAATTGATAGGATCTATGCTAGTACTATTTCTGATGTAGTAGTACGTGTAGATCTTGGTTGCCTCAGAAGCTCAATTAGTTTCTCAGCCTGAACCCATCATAACAGAAAAAAAAAACATTATTAAAAAATCCAAAAAAAACATCTAACGTGATTTCTAGTTCTCAATTATTGTCCAAACATGTGGCACTACAACTAAAGAAAAAAAACACAACACAACACAACCCCATGATAGGGTTCCACCATTTAAATAATGCTAACCAAATCGAAGAAGAATATTCAAGATTTTACCAAATATAAATACAACAATAATAATAATAATAATTAGGCTTTGTCGTCGGAACGCAATGGGAGCAATTTTAATTCGACATAATTAAACATAATGCAAAAATTGCGGTGGGTGGAGGTCGATTCAGAGAGGAAAATGACGTGGCACTGCATGTTCTTCCACTATAGTAAGAAACCATACCGTGCCACGTAAGATTGATAATACTATTATTTATTTTAATTAATAGTCGAATAAAAATAAAAATAAAAAATGAAAATAATAAAAATAACATTCAACCTTTTGTTTTGCGCGATTAGTGCCGGATTGCGTCAATGCAACCAAAGGAGGAATGGCACCTTCGCGAGCCACCATGGTTCGATACGTCACGCTGTCGTCACAAATCTGTAACAGAATAACCGCTGCGATTTCTTTCTGTCTCTGAGATCCAACTTCCACGATCTCCACCAACACCGGAACGCCACCTTCCTCCACCAGCGCCGTCTTTGCCTCCGGCACCGACACCAAAACACTCACAACATACGCTGATTTATCCACCATATTCGATTCAAAATCCGCCATTAACTCAACCAAAACCTTCATAATCCCCGCTTTCACCGCTCTCATCTTGTTCTCCTTCACCGTGCAAAGCGTGTATAACGCTGTTGACGCGTCTTTCTTCCCGCGGATTCCGCCGCTTCCTAGAAGGTTCACTAGTAACGGAATAGCACCGGATCTTCCAATCGCCGCCTTGTTCCCTTCCACTTGTGCGAGACGAAGTAGCGCGCAGGCTGAGTTCTCCTTCGCCGTTGAAGTACCTGAGTTTAAAGCTCTAACTAACGGCTTAATCGCTCCGGCTGAAGCTATTAACTCTTTATTCTCGTCGCATAAAGAGAGATTCAAAATTGCAGTGACGCCGTATTCTTGAAGCTGAAGATCTTGTGAAGATACGAGTGAAATTAAAGGCTTAATCGCGCCAGCTTTGGCGATTTTGATTCGATTTTCTGGTTTATTTTTAGCGATTAACCGGATTTCCATGGCGGCTTGTTTCTGTTCTTCGATTGAAGAGGAGTGAAGATCGGAGACGAGTTGACGGATGAGATCATCGGAATCTTCAGAAGCACAGGCGATAATGAGTCGTCGGGATTGAGAAGAAGTGGTGGCGAATTCGCCGGATCTATCACTGTTACAGTCGCTGAAAGCGGAGGAAGTAGAATCGTCGTTAATGGTGAATTCGTTGAAACTCCGTCCCATGTAGGTATAACTCTCCGTTCCCATAACTGTAACGGTGTTAGGTTAGGTTAGGTTAGGAGTTTGGGTCGGGTGCTATGGTTCGGGTTCGGGGCAAGGTTATGGAGACGAACGAGATGGAGGATGAGAAGAAAGGTGAATATATATTGGAGAGATTGAGATAACATTTTTACATGTGTATTCAAGCTTCTTGTGTGGTGATGCCACGTGTAAATTAATATTATTAACTGGTTCAAAATAAAAACTGTAAGCACGTGCGAGAGCTTCTCTTTAAACGCGTGCGTTGAAAGATCGCTATTCGATGAAGTTTCTCTGCTGCTAGTATTAACTTTTTAGTTTAATACAATTTTGTTTGTGCAATTAAACTGTTTTCTCTCTTTTTTTTAATCTAAAACTTTATGTAATTTTTTTCGGTAAAGATGATTCCTGCAAATTGAAAAATGATTGTTTTTAGTTCTAAAGATCACATTAGTTCGTGATTTTATTTAGTTATAAACCTAAAATAATAATTTTTGAATTTTAAAAAACCAAATTTAGACAAACCCTTCTGAAAACTATAACAAAAAATTGTATTCATTGACGAAGTACTTTATTTACGAAACCTTTGACAAAGCACTCGTATTTTAGTATTTATATCATTAATTACAATTCGTGCTTTGGAAAAAAATAATTTGTAAATCAGTCAAATATTTTCAGTTAATGTGTATTAATATTGTACAATATATCTAAATACATCAAAATATACATTATATACAAAGAAAAAGAGGAGGCGAGAAATTAATCAGTTAACAAGAAAATTAACAAAAACAAAACAATTAGTTAAACTAAGTTAATTTCTTATGAAGTCATCGTTCACATCAATTGAAATAAAACTTCACCAAAATTTCATGTAAAATAAAGAAACTCATATTTCCAATACGAGGATCGCTGAATGCTCATATGGTAAGAAAGAAATCACTTTCAAATTAAAGTTGATTACATCCTTTCATACATGCACTATTATAGAAAACACATATCACAACAGTTGAAAAAAAGGATACCAGTATGACGGATCAACCGCTGTGAGATAATGTGTGATTGTGTGTATGATGTTTTCTACTACGGTCGTGCGATCGTGATTATAAGTTATGTAATGCGCTTTCTACCACAACGATTATTTTAAACAACCGTTGTGATATTCTTTAATGCATAACGTTTATCATCGGTTGATATAAACAACCGTTGTGATATATGCATTGAGTTTATTATAAATTATGTGGAATGTTTATTTCACCAAAGCTCATTAAACATATAACCTTTCAATCTGATATATAACACTATAATATGACAAATTAAGTTATATTAGAAGGACAAATTCACGTTCAATGCTAGACAAGAGTTATTTAACTCCTTATCTGCATTTTCCTCTTTAACAGTTAGAACTTTGTTTAATAATCTTAGTTTTTCAACCACTCATTGCTTCATCTTTAGTTCATTTTGCAAAATGTTATTTACTTTGCAAACAAAATTAGAGGTGGAAAAATGGACGGTTGAAGAACTACAATCATTAAATAAAGTTCTAACAGTTAAAGAATAATATGCAAATAACAGGATGAAAAATTGTTATCTAAAATTGAACGTGTACTTGTTTTCTAATATATAATTTTATCTATCATATTATAATTTTCTAATGCAATATGAAAAGTTATATATTCGGTAAGAGATTGGAAAAACACTCAAACCACATAAGATATAATAAACTCATCTTTTAAACAAACATTAACAATAATATTCATCAACAACAAACCATAAACAACATACACGATACAACAAACATATCAACTCATAGAATATTTCAGAAACGTATTGTCTCATAATGGAATCCACAATGAAAGTCTCATAATTGCAACGCTCACTTTACCTTCTTCCTCATTATTGAAACAAACATCCCTACCTACAAGTCAAAACAATTAGAAAGTTCAAACATTATGAAATAAACTATTGAAATATAAACAATAATACATAAATAGATTTTGAAAAATAAACTATAGTGAAGGCGAACCTGTAAAGTAGCAATTTGCTAAGATTTGATGAAACGAAGGTATCCTTTGAAGAAGACGAGTTGACTGCATAAGTTTGGGGTTTTCATATGAGAGAGACGAGTGATATAGATGTTAGGGTTTTATTTTGAGAGACAAGTGAAAGAGATGTTAGGATTTTTTTAGAGAGACAGTTGTAATGTACTGAAGCGAGAGATAATTTTGCTTATATATAACACCTTTCACTATGGTTGACAATACGAACCGTGATAAAATGTTAAGGTCAATCCCATTATGTTACGATAAATAGAAAATTGT
The DNA here is from genome assembly GCF_024323335.1 of Lathyrus oleraceus. Classification (NCBI taxonomy): domain Eukaryota; kingdom Viridiplantae; phylum Streptophyta; class Magnoliopsida; order Fabales; family Fabaceae; genus Lathyrus; species Lathyrus oleraceus. The sequence continues at coordinate 13,824,821 of NC_066584.1, forward strand.
TGGTGATGAGATTCAAACTCTTTCACTCCAGGTACATTTCACTATGATTAATACATATGACCGTTGTGAAATATCCTTTAGTAAATACGAAAAAACGCTAAAAGAGAACTATTATCACGGTTAACAGGAAGACTATTGTAAAATGGATGTTATGAAATATCAATTTTGTAGTAGTGATGCATGGTCAATAGTCAGAATAATACCTTTAAGTTCAGCTAAAAAAGAGGTCGCAATACCCAAGTGTGCTAAGATTGCACCTAAGTAGGTGCCCAACGAATCACAAAAGAGTCCCCCAAGATTTACAAGTCTATGGTAATGAATTCTCTCGAAACGTCTCAAATGTGTTACATTTAGCCCAATGAGGTTGCAAACAATTCCAATTGATTTGTTAAATGCGAGGTGCAACGGGGTCATCATTTGATATCATAGTGTTTTAGGATAGTGAATTCATGCATTGATGAGTACATATGCTCTTTAAGAGGGGTAGTTGCATTGTAAATCAAATTTTTATGTCTATAAGTTCCCAGCCAAAGTTAATTCTGGATGATCAAGGCAATGATTACAATAATAAGATGTTTGAGTTTTGACCTCCAACATCGATTATAAATTTTGTATAAGCTCACAAAGGTAGTTAGATGAAGTTGCATGTATAATAAATATTCCAACCATGTTCAAAATTGCAATGTGTGGCTGCAATTCAAGAAGATGTGTTGTGGAGTTTTCAAATCTTGAGGGCATATGAAATATCTAGAAACTAATGTAGCTCCCTCATCTCTCTCTCTCTAATATTGTCATAAGTGACAATGACAATATTCGCGAGCCTCTAAGAGACGAGAGAATGTGTAAGGGGAATTTAGGGTGGTCATATAGTTTTAACTGGTGAGTTCAAATGCTGGGAGGAGAACTTTTCTTGGATAAATACTATTGGATGCCAGGAATAACCTAACAAAGCATGGTGTATGGAGATATTGATTGTATCATGAAGTATTTTCAAACTAAACTATTAAAGAAATCATCATTTTACCATGCATGTCAAATGGATGGGAATGAAAAATTCACAAATATGATGCGAAAATGATATTAGACTATGTATATTTTATGAGATAGTTTTCATGGATCCAACCTAACGCATCATTCATGCTAATCGATCATTATAGGGGCACCTTAATTTTTTGGGCATCTCTTTTTTAGAATGAAATAACTAAGGAATTTAAATGCTTCCTTATAACTTTTCTTGAAGAATATGTAAACAAAATTTCACAAACTTCGTTCATTGATCAAGATCAAGCAATGGCTAAAGTACTAGTTGAGGTGATGTCAGATACTCAACATGGGTTATGCACATGACACTTAATGCATAATGAGACCAAACACCTTGGTAACTTAAAAAAAAAAGAACATCTCTATTTTTGGCCTTTTAAAAAAATGTATGTATGATTATGACAAAAAATAAATGTTTGAGAGAACTTGGAATAAGTGAGTGAAATCTATGTACACTATCAAGGGAAAATGGGGAACATATTACATGAAAGAAGCATCCACCCTTGGAATTTGAAGTACTAACTCAACGAGAGTTTATATTGAAGTTTTAAAGCTTGCATGAAATCGGGAATTAATATCATCTAATTCTTCAAACACTTTGAAATAGTTGTTGAGAAGAAATGCTAAAACGAGTTAAGACGTGAGTATGAATCTAGACATAAACTACGAAGGATAAAATATTCACATTCACCAATTCTAATGCAACTTGCATAAGTATACACCCATACAATTTTTTAACATGTTCCATGATGAGTTTGCAATATTTTTACCTGCTTGCATACGGGAAATTTTTTATCCCAACATCCATTTGAATATGTTATTACTATGGTTGGTGGAGAATGAGAGTGGAAAGTACTATTTGATCATGTATAATCCTTCACTATAAAAAAATTGAGACTTTTGGAATACTGTGTTGTCATGCTTTTATTTTTTAGGAAAATGAGGTTAAGATTGTCCATGATCAATATATTTCGAACAAATGGACTAAATATACTCGTAATGATATTGTATTTGATGTTAAGAGAAATGAAGTTATGAAAGATTCTAAATTACGTAATATATAAATAGACTAACAACTTTGCTCTATTACGATTAAATTAATAATTGATGTGTCACCTTCTAAATATTTGCACGAGCTAGTACAAATTGGATTGTATGAATTGTGTAATAAATTAAAGAAGGTTAGATTACAAAAAGAAGTAATGGCTAACGATGAAGGTGATTTCCCAATAGTAGCTAGTGAAAATGTGACACAACCAAATATATTTAAAATTCGACTTAGGCTAGTAAGACATAAGTGGAAAAAAGTTTGGATTGAAATTCAACAACAACAAAAAAATAATCAGAGTTCTCAGAGTTCTAACCACAAAACCGTCATTAAGTCAAAGATCAAGGGTATAAAATTAATTAGTTGCAAAAGATATTATTTAACCATCCTTTTATTTATTATGAGTTAACTTTTGATGTACATTGGAGGATGTTAAAGGTTTACCTCAAATGAACAATGGAAGACCTAGTTTTGTACATCCTTATGAGACATCATAAACAAGTTGAAACAATTTAGCTTATCCTTATTAATCATATCAAACATGAAGATTTATTTAATCTTACTAGATTGTTGATGGTAAGATCACTTATTATAAAGAATAAAAGTATTTATATAATTTATAGTTTGTCATGACATCGTGTCTTTTACTTTATTGACACGCAAGTGTTTAATGTTAAATGAAGAATGCAAATCCATTAAGAGTGGATGTTTTTTTAGTTATTGTTTTATTTTTTAAGAATCGGAGGATATAATCATTTTGTGCATTTATTTTATATAAAATTTGTGATTATTTTGTGTAGTTAGAAGAATGAGATAATTTTGTAGAAGTGTAATAACCATATGATATTATTTGTTCAATAAGTGCTTATAAAAATAGATAAAGTCACAATATCATTACAATGTCATTCTATAATAGTATCTAATTAGTGTTCAATTAGGGTCTCTTTGGGGAGAGAAAGGAAGGGGAAGAATTTTAATACATATATGTTTGGTTAAAAATATGAAAGGGGCGGAGATATGAGAGATTTTAATTACTAACATATTTGATTCATAATTTATCCTTGTAATTTTACCATAAGAATCATGATATTTCTATTAATAATTGAACACAAATTTATTAACCAAATATAATGATATTTATCATTTATAATTCAAACACAAATTCATTAGCAAAATATAAATATTCAATTAGAGAGATCATAAGATATTTTGTAAAAATGTAACAATAATAATATACAATTTAAAAAGATAATTGGATACAATAAAATCAAAAGAAAATTATTACAAATAAAAATGTAAAGATAATTAAAAAGCGACATCAAATTTTAAAATAACATGAAATAAATTTAAACATATTCAAGGAATAATAAGATGAAGATATAAGAATAGAAGAAATATAAGAGGAAGATAAAAAATTTCCAAAATAAAACTTTTAACATTTTAATAAATTAAGTTTATAATGTAAATAAATGAATTAGGGTAAATAAAAGTGAAAATGATATAGATTTGAAAAGAAAAAAAAAAGAGAAAAAGTAGAAGCGTCAATGATTGTAACATATGAGATTGACTTGAGACAAAAGTAAACTTTTAATCACAAAAGAGAAAACTTCAATATCAAAAAAGAAGGAAAAAAATTAGATAGGAAATTTAAAATTTTAATATTTTTACAAAGATAAATTATGTTTTAAAAAAATTGAGGTTAAATTCGTCAATATAATAAGTAAGTTATACCGTAGAATCCCTCATCTCTTCTCCAAAAACTCTGATTCGAAGGGAACATAGAATCACTTTACGAGGGAATCTGATCACATCCACTTACCTTCGATCCCCTTCTAAAATATTGAACCAACACTCATTAAAAATATTCTCTTCTCTCTCCATCCTTTCCCTCCAAAAAAATCCCAACCAAACAGATCCTTAGAGTGTGTTTGGATGAAGTAATTGTAAAATTTTAAGAAATTCAAAACTCTAAGCAATTCAAATGATTCAATTGAAATCTATTCATTTTTAAATTCTTTTGTTTGGATGAAGTATTAAAATGAATCATTGTTAAATTTTATAGGGCAATTTTCATAAATTTTAAAACTTTAGGGCCAAATTTATAATTTTTGAAAATTTGAAGGGACCAATTCATAAAATTGAAAATTGATTAAAGACTTATTTGCAATTTTATTTAAAATTTTGGCGGTAAATTTTAAAAAAATCATAAAATAGGAGGACCATCTTGCAAAATTTTAAAAATTAATAATAAACAATTTAACATGCATCTTATATGGAGTGAATGAACAATTTCAAATTCTTTACTTTTTGGTGTCATTTGAAATTGCTTAATTTTACTTGAATAAAATACTTCATAAATTTTCATCATTTTAACATTTCTTCATATTTTTTTATCTAAACAATGAATTTTGGTCAAGTCATTTTAAATTCCCTCAAAAAATTACTTTTCTTCATTAAAATGCTTCATCCAAACACATTCTCAGTATCTATATTATTTTATACAATAGCCATATAATATTTTTTGTTCAATTGGTGTCTATAACAATAGAAAAAGTCACAATATTATTACAATTAGGGGTGTTCAAAACCAAACCAACACAATAGAAAATCACAAACCAAACCAACCAAACTAAAACCGTAAAAAACCGCATTTGGTTCGAATTCGTTTGAGTCATTTTTTTAACAAAACCGCACGGTTTGGTTTGGTTTGCAGTTTGTATTTTGCAAACCGAACTATACCAAACCAAACCGCATTATGTTACAACTCAAACTTCACTCATCCCACATCCAACCAAAACCTCAAACCTAGTATGCCTTAACCTTACAATTACAAACGATTTTCTCTTACTCGCACTTAGGGTTTCAATTTCAACCATCTTAAATCTCTCATAGTAGTATCACACATTCTTCTCATCTTCTTTTCCATGTAGGTCTCGCCTATTTTTACTCTAATAAGTCATCTCTTATGTTCTTTCTTTTTTATCTTTTATGTTACTATTTTCTCTTCCAATTACGTTTTTATTGCATCTTTCTTCTCAATCTCACATCTCTTACATTCTTTTTTTCATCTTCTCTAATCTCTCATCTCATATATTTTATATATTTTATTATAATGTCCTTGATATTATTTTATGCTACTATTTATATATGTTTTTTTTTCCACTTTTGTCTAATTTGATTTTTTGTATATTGAATGAAACATTTTTGTTTAAATATGATGAGTTTTGATGTTATTTAGTAGTGTATGAATGACTAAATAAAAAGTTATGTTGTTCTCTATAGGAGTATGTATGACTTAATAAAAATATTATAAAAAAACCGAACTAACCGAACCAATCCAAACCGCATTGATTTGATTTGGTTTGATTTGGTTTTATTTCTAAAAGTCAATCGAACCAAACTAAACCACATGCTTTTTTCTCTTACGGTTCGGATGAGTTTTATCGCCAAAAAACCGCCCAAACCGCACCGCGAACACCCCTAGTTACAATAATCTTTTTTAACAAGTCGTGTTTAATTAGTATCTAGATTGTTTTCTGCAATAACCATAATATAAACAATATCAATAGCTTTTTTATAGTCTTTTAATATTGTTTGTTCATAACAATATAACAAGACATTTGAGATGACCATTAAATTATATAACAATACAAATCTAATTTGTTAAATTTCATAACAACAATATTAAGAGTCAGTGTAACAAGACATACTTTTACATAAAAACTGTATAAAACTTCATAACATGTATCTGAAACTGAATTTCTTAATAACATGCATACAAAGTCAATATAAGAAGACATATTTTGTTTGCACACAAGTGTACTTAATTTCATAACAATATAAAAATCCTATACAAAATACAAAGAATGCTTAAGCGTTCAAGTTTGCAAATGCCTATACTTAACAAAATCATATACTAAATACAAGGTTGTTTTGTTCCAATACTCATGCCTCTCGTTGTTTGACATAATTCCTTTATCCATTTAAAGTAACATCATATCTCATCAACTGTGGACACTTTATTTAAAGGGAGGTGGATTTCATGTCAATTCAATGAAGAATTCAAACTATTTCACTATAATCCATTCTAATTATTAATTTCTCACGAAGGGGATTATTCACACAATTACAAACACTGAAGCCAACGCCAACAACAACACCAAATAAGGGAAGAGTTTTTTTTATTCTCAATTGATGACGCCGACACGCATATAAGATAGAGGGTGGTTTCTTTTCATTCATGTTGACACCGACACCTATATAGGGAGGGATTTTTTACGTTCACGAAATTGCCAATGCCAATATAAGAACAAACACTTTCCAATTTCACGATTGTGTGTCTCTCTATGTGTCCTCCTTGTTGTCGGTGCTGACATATCTCATCTGAGAACCATCACACACACTACTAGAAAAACTGCTTTTTATGACAGTGAATTCATCTCACATATCAAAAAGCCGAGGTATAAATCTTAGATGCGCCATGTTTTTTTTCTTAAAAAAATATACAATCTATTCCGTCATTTTTTTTGAAAATCGAGAAGTAAGCTTATTAAGTGTATATGTTTCGAATTCCAACAGTTTCAAATTATGTTTTTATTTCATTAAAAGTGGCGTCTTTCTAAATATTTTATTTTTAATCTAAAAAGTACGCCACTTTTTAGATCGATTTTGTTTTCCAATCGAGGTGAATTTATTTCTCTGATATATATAGCTTTAACTTGTAGCATTCAGTTTCACTCGTCTAAACAACACAAATATAACCATAACGAAGAGCCCTTAACAAGAGATCCCTAAACAACGAGATCCATAAACACATATCATCTTCAATACGAAGATGATATGTGTTTAGGGCTCTCATTTCTTCTTCAGAGATCAACATCATTATCTTTCACTTCTTCTTCATAGATCTGGTACGTCAAATATCACTACTTATATTGTTGTTGTTGTTGTTGATACCCGAAACCCTAGATGTTTTATCTTGTTGTTGTTGTTTAAATAGATTTATGTTATATGTTTATTGATATTGTTATTATTGTTGTTGTTGTTGTTATTGAGACTCGTTATTGAGACGCTAAATCCTAGAGGTTTAATAATATTGTTGTTGTTTAAACAAATTTATGTTATAGGTTTATTTATGTTGTTATTGTGGATGTCGTTGTTGTTGTTGTTGAGACCCAAAACCCTTGAGGTTTAATCTTATTGATGTTGTTGTTTAAACAAATTTATGTTATAGGTTTATTTATGATGTTGTTGTAGTTTTATTAAGAAATTGTTTTTTGTTGTTGTTGTTTTTGAGTTGTTGATGTTATTGTTGTTGCTCTTTAGTTGTTCTACTACCCAAAGTTATGAAAATATATATGTTGTAGTTTAGTTGTTGTTATTGAGTTTGAGTTTTAGATTGATATTGAGTTTATGTTTTTTGTGATTTTTTGTGTAGCTCTCATATTGCTCCGCCGCGTTGAGTTTATTATATCTAATTTCGATTGTTTGTTTCAATAATCCCTCTTTGAACATATAACCTATTAAATTGATTTTGTAAATAATCATATATCTCATCATTAAATAACACCCCTTTGAATATATAATCTATTAAATTGTATATGAAACTTATCCTACACTGATTAATGATTTTCTAGCATTCTTCAACTCATCATTTATCTCATGTTTTTTTCCATTAAAATCTCTCCAATACTTTTAGTTTTTGTTCAACTTTCTTTCATATTTGTTCATTTTTCAAAGCATAAAATATTAGGCTTTCAAGAATGAATTAGTAGAAAAGGAAATGTTGAATAAAGAATTTGAAACATTGAAGAAATTTTCACCATAAAAGAGCGTGAGATGAATGATGAGTTATATGATGCTCGGAAATAATTGATTAGTGTGAGTTATTCTTCAAATATAACATAATTTCTCAGTAAATTATTTTCCTAATCAATTTTGAGAAGTTATATGTTACGTTAGGGTTTAGTGAAATAAGCAATCCACATTATATTTAATAAACTCTATCGTGTTTTACCCATCATTTTTATACTAAAACCGAGGTGATATGTGTTTTCCATCATTTTTATAACATGACCTTTACACATTATTTGTCGGTTATGTTAAAACTGAGAGGTAAAGTGGGACACTTTTTATATCGTCATTTGTTACCTCGCCTGTGAAACCGAAGTAAGACCTCTTTTTAAACCGAGGTAAAAGGCATTTTTCGTTGTAGTGACATTGTTTCAATTGCGAAACAACACATCCTTCCTTTACAATTTTGAATCATTGTCGCATAATCCATTCAAAAAATGATTAATCTTCCAAACCCATTGTCGAAATAATCAATTATCTGAATAAACTTATCACCATAAAATGGTTGATGGTGGTGGTCGGTTGTATTTCCTCCATTTGAAACTTATTATCCTGTGTTGTAGGTTTAAAAGGAAAGTTTGTAAGTTTAAAATGGAAAAAATTAGAAAGATTAATCAGAACATGTTAATTTGATCGGATGACTATTGTTTTAGTCAACCTCAAGGCCACATCACTTTGGTTACGAGGTATTGTTTGCAAGCTTTGGATGTGAGAACCCTCACGATTTTTTCCTTTAAAAAATGTGTCTTGTTGGGTTGAGGTGTATGAGTGTTGTATATAAACTAACTTTAACATTTATTCCCAAGCAATATGTGACTATTTTGGCTAGTTTGGAACAATTCCCCCTAATCGAGGCTAAGAGACTCAATACGAACTCCCGTGGATCTATGTTTTTGCACGTATAATTGAGAAATGATTAAAGCTCACAAATAACAAGATTCAAGAAGAAATTGCTTAGCTTTGTTAATGACATGGTTTTAAAGATGACAACACTTTGAAGTGATTTTTATGATAACAACACTTTAAGTCAAGAAACTACTAAAGTTATCTCAAACGATCAAAGATGCACAAGATGTTTGATCAAGATCAATATATCCTTCAAAATCAAGCTAAATACTTTTGTTTAAAGTCACTGGTAGCTTAAAACTTTAACATCCCAAATGATGGTAACTAATACAGGAATATCTCAAGTCTCATCAAGAATACTTAAGGCTATTGAGTAGTAAATTCAAAGTCTTGAAACTTCAGAGTGTGAAAGATAGAAAGTGTGAAAGCTCGTATGATCGTATCCATCTAAGTGATCATTATATTGTGAAAACACAATATCCTTTCTGAAAGTAGTATGGATAAATCACACACACTCAAAAAAATTGAGAAGCCTTTCATTTTTTAATTAAAACAAGCAAAATAATGTTTTTGGAGCCTAGCCACTTGATTAGGAGACTGTCTGCTAATTAAGAAAGGTTTTTTAAGTTGTCCAATCGATTAGATTTATAGCCTACTCGATTAGATGATGCATAATTAATTCTATAATGGATTATGATAGTCTTATATGATTGATAACAACTCTCTATCTAAACCTTCCATTTGGGCACAGGTAATTGACTATTTGCATTCCCTAATCGATTAGCTAGTCGATTAGGCCAATCAATTTACCAGTGGATTATTTATAAAATTACACCAACTCGTGACCTATAAATAAAGAGTTTCTCTATCATTTCAAAACATCCAAAAAATGTGAAAAATATCACTTTTTTCTTTCTCTCAATCTCTCAAAATCATTTCTTCTCTTCTCACATATTTTAGTCTTAGTGCTTTTAGAGCGTTCTTGAGTTTAGCGGAGAATTTTGTTATGTGTGATGGTTTTATTATAATTTTACCAAGAGTATATTTTTCTCTTAAGTAAGTTATTATTCCTTAGGAAGTAATTCTTTTGGTTCGTGAAGAATAACCAATGAAAATTTTTTATAACGGTTCTTGAGCTCACCCAGATCAAAAGCTCTATTTGTTCAAGATCAACATGATATTAAATTCCACTCGGTTTCTAAGTTCATCCTGGTTAAAAGCCCAGTAGATTTGAGACCAACCCGTTAAAAATCCCGATTCGGTTTGTGGTTAGTCCATATAAAACCTCGGTTTGGTTCGGAGGATAGTCATCTCAAAACTCCATCTTGGTTCGAGATAAGCCTGTGTGATATCTGAGTGTGCCTTAGAGATTAACCGCTTGAAGCTTTGTTTGTTGTTTGATTAGAAGTTAGCCTGAAACTTCATTTCCTTGTATAAGGGGGTTCGTGGATTTAACATTCTAAAAACTCTCAAGCAAATAGTGGATACTCTCAAGATCGGTTCTTGGAGAGATGAGTATGTCACTTATTTAGATCGAATCTCTATAAGTTTCTGGTGTCATTCTCTCTTACCTTATCTCTTTTATTTTCGACTTAATTTTCTTACTTAGACTTTTCACGTTTTTATAAAATATTTTCAAACTGATTTCGAAAAAGGTTTTGTTTTAAACTAAAGTTTTTTCAAACCTTAATAATTCGACCTCTCTTGTGTATAAAGTCACATGTTCAACAACTCCAAATTCTCCCAAATGTGTTAATGTTCTGGTCGACCTCAAGTTTGCATCATTACGACTATGATATACTGTCCACTTAGGTGTGGAATTTTTCACAATCTTGACCTTTAAAAACGTGTATTTTTGGTTGAAGTGAATTATTGTTATATACAAACTATTATTAATCTCGATTCTCAAATAATATGAAATTATTTTGGACTAACTCACACAACTATAATTGATTTAACATTATAATGGTCGTTTTTATGATTATGGAATCACAATCCGTATTAGCACCGTATATAAACTACTAATTTAATGACTATAAAAACTTTCAATAATACACTTTAATTAATGCTAAATGTTTCATTTTCAATTAAACGTATTTTATTTTGTATTTATAGTAATAATATGTACCAATACTTAACCATTTAAAATTTTATTTATTTAAAACTTTAAAATCTGCGTGAAGTTATTAAATAAATTGATTAAGAAGAAATCGAGAATAATAAATAGATTTGTGACAAAAATAAAAGATATTTGAAATTATATTATTTATAACAATTGTCATACATAACATATTCCATTAAATTAGTTCAGTTGATAATTGTGCAGATATTGAATATAACGTGCAAATTCGAATCTGAGATACTCTATTTGTTCGTCTTTAAAAATAGAAAATTATAATTACTAAACTACTTGACAAAAAAAATCACTAAGACTTTTTTTAATGAATTAAATTAAATGAATTGAATTTTCTATATCAGTTTTGCTATCCAATATCTCATCATATATATACTCTTTTTATGACCATTTTTAAGGATATATAAGACGGGATATCAAGTATGATTTCAAATTTGTTATAGTAAAACGGTGATTAAATAGAATTTTATAAAATATTTATAATAATTAAAAAATAATTAAATAACAACCTTTATTTATTTTCTCCACGATTAAATTACAATCAATTTATACTGGATCTCTAAAAAAAAATTGAGACAGCTCTACATGTTCCTTAAACATGGTGTCGTTTTGTCCACAATGTCTTCACTACTTTCTCTTTTTTTTAGGTGCAAACAGTGTCATAATTTTTAGTGGCATACAATTTTACTCCTGTAATTGCGATGATATATACCCAAAGATAATATAAAATAGTAACAAAATTAAACCGAAATTCGTGGCATCTATCACCACATGCAGTAACTCAAGCAGAATGATTAAGTTTGGAAAGCAAGTAATATTCAACCTTGTGTGCAACGTGGAACTTAAGAGAACAGCAAAAATGTTGATAGTGTGTGAACGAAAGCATTCCACTTCAGAGTGCTTTTAAACATATTTTTTATTCGAATCCTCGTTTTATTTTTAAAGCAAACTAAGCAAAAATCCAAGACAAGTTTTGATATAGATATCGTTGATATCTTAAGTGTTAATAATATGAAATATATCTTTGATAAATTGTAGAAAATGTAAGTATAAAATTTAAGTAATATAAGAGTAGCTAAAATTAAACAACAATAGTAATATAGTATATTTTATTGCTGAAATGCTTTTTAGTATGGGTAAATTTGACTTTTAACTTTATGCCTTGTTTTGCTTTTTTTTATCCTTTTTTGTCTTTGATGTTCATTAGGCTATAAAAATAGTAAGAACGTACAATCAAAATGTAAAACATGATAAACGGAAGTAAAATAATCTAAATGCGATGAAATGCTAAGTGAAAATGATTAGAAATAATGATACGAAAATCATTTATCAAAGAGCAATAAAAAACCAACATACATAAGTAAAAAGATTGATTCAAACCTGAAGAACGAAATGATTGAGTTGTTGAAAGAATTCAAAGACTGTTTTTTGGGACTGCAACAAAATGTCATGACTATTTCGAGATTTGGTGGAGTTACAACTGCCAATTAGACCCGAAAAAAGACTGTGAAGCAAGCGTAAGGAGATTTGCACCAGAAGTAATGTCAAAGATAAAATAACAGTTTGAAAAATCAAATACAAGACATTAAGCTTTGTAATTATTGGGAACAAATTGTTTAAGAAGACTTCTGATGGAAATTTGCTTAAATGCCCCGTGAAAGTAAAGCTTATTTGGAAATTGTTTTTTTATATAATGGGTCATGTGGTGCTCATCAAGTAGGCCACAAGATGAAATGACTGTTATTTCCATAAATTTTATACTGGATGACTATGTTGAAAAATTGTGTCGAATTTGCGAAGGGTTTCCAAGAATTTTAGAAGCATACATGTACTAAACATGTTCCTGCAAGGGAGTTACATTCTATTGTTAAGACTTGGCTATTTAGAGATTGAGCTTTAGATTTAATTGGTGAAATTCGAACCCCATCATCTAAATGTCATATATACATTTTGGCTGGTATAAATTATTTCACCAAGTGGATAGAGGCTTTTCGTTTTATCAATGTTGATCAAGAAACAATAATCAACTTTATTCAAAACCACATTATATATAGGTTTTGAATTTCTGAAACCTTGACCACTAATCAAGGCACAATTTTTACAGGTCGAAAAATGGTTAAGTGTACTTCAAACTCATGAATCAAACTTTTAACTTCTACTCCTTATTATGCTCAATCAAATGGCCAAGTCGAAGCAACTAATAAAATTATAATTTGCCTGATTAAAAAACATGTGGGTCAAAAGGCAAGGAATTAGCATAAGACTTTATAGACCAAATATTATGGGTTTTTCGAAATTTCCCTAAAGAGGCAACTAATTCTACTCCATTTCGACTAACATTTTATCATGATGCAGTTTTACCTGTTGGAATCCATCTACAATCAACTAGAATTCAAAGGTAAATTGAAATTTCTTCTGACCATTATTGGAGTATGGTGTTAGATGAATTAGTTGATTTAAATGAAGAAAGACTAGCTACCCTGGACATTCTTATAAGTCAAAAAGAATGAATAACTAAGGCTTAAAACAAGAAAGTTAAGTCGAAAGCCTTCACAATTGGTGAATACGTTTGGAAAGTTATTCTACCCATGGATCAAAACGAGAAGACTTTAGGTAAATGGTCACCAAATTAGGAAGACCCATTTCGAATTAGCCAAATATTTTCAAATAATGCTTATGAAGTTGAACAATTGACTCTTGAAGGTCGAATTAAAAAGATAAATGGTAAGTACTTAAAAAATTGATAAGCCTATGCTCCAGGAGATTCAAATAGTAAAAGAGTAATGCATATGGAATTATTACCTAGGAAGCCCATATGATGGTTTTCTCTTTCTCCATTGGTGGTTCGGGGATGTAGTTGTTGTTGCTAGAGTAGGAAGGAACAATTATATCAACAACAAAAGGAATTTGGAGTTGTTATTTTCAGGCAAAAGTAGAAGCCATTTTTGTAGAACTAGAGTTAGAAGAAGATGTGAAAATGGAAAGTTGCAGTGTACAATAGTTCTTAAGGTCCAGAAGAATAAAAGTGGTGAAATGGAAGAAAGAAGAGAAAGGGAAGTTATATAGTTGTTGAAATAAGACTTGTCATTTTCCCTCTAAGACTAAAACATTGACATTTTGAATTTTTGTGCTCAAACATTAATGATTTATGATTTTCCTTTTATTTAATGTGGTTAATTTTTGTTGCCCATGATTGCCTTGGAAATCGGAGCCATGATGATAGATGCGCACATGTTACTGACGTGATTGCTAGGTAGTAATAGTCATGATGATGATGACGATGTAAGCATAACGGTTTGAATAATGTTATGATTTACTAAAAAATGAAATATGTCTGCCTATTGAAAATATAATCAAAAACAGAACTTTTTAGGGGGCATCCGTTACCCTATGATTTTTGACTCAGGTTTTCTGACAAGTAATATGGATATGAGATAAAAATAAGTGTTAATTGCAGGTAGCTAAGGTATATCTTTTGACACCAAACCACAAGATTCGAGAGGAGAACTTTTTGATAGAGGTAGTTAGAGAACTTGAAGACAGTTTCGAGTGTGATAGCAGTTTGAGGCATTTCAAGAACCAAAGACACGTGGAAACAAATTAGAAGATGAAAGCCCATGTAATATTCTGAGCACTTGTAAACCATATTGTGAATTGTACACCTGAAAGGGAAGATAAATTCTTGTAATTGATATACTTCATTCATCTTCAAACTTCTTATTATTTTTCTAGAATTGCTTTGTATTCCTTGTTGTCCAAGATTGTTGGAAGCAAGAGAGTTGAAAAGGAGAGGATTATTCTCATTTCAACTTGGTTGGATCATAAGGTGTTGTTTCCTTTATGATTGGTTAGAAGCTTGTGTCTATAAGTCTAATATTAGGCTTGTACAAAACTTCTAACATTATTGAAATATCTTACATGTTGTAAGGGGACTAGACGAACTCTCAGACTGTGAGAGGAGCTAGTATAATCCCCCTGGGTTCTTTATTTTTCTGCATTTACCGCTTTCATCACTTAACCATAAACCAGAAAAATAACATACTTATCTCTAAAAATAAGAAAATTTTAAAGAACCTAATTCAACCCCTCTTAGGCATACTCATAACTTACAACTGCCATCAGAGCAGGTTATAAGTAACCTGTTCCTGAAGATCTAGAATGGTTACCGCAAGTGCAAATCCTATTTTCATAGATGGTGGAAGTAGCAATAAACCTCCACTATTTTCTGGTGAATATTTTGATTTTTAGAAAATTCGCATGAAGGCTTATTTGGAAGCACAAGGAGAAGAAATATGGGATGCTGGGAGAATGGTGATCGCGACTTTATGAGTCGAATTTGGGGTACAAACTGCAAGTGCGCAGTTCTATCGCGTAGTTTTAAAAGATATCGATCCCACAGGGACTTATGAATCGATATACCGTTATCTAAGGTTACTTCGTAAAGCTAAGGCAGGTAATACTTTGATTGTTTGGGGGAAAAGCTAAAACTAAAATAAGATCTAAAATAAATATCTAATAAGCGGATATCGGTATGTAGTTCGTCGTAATTAGGGAATCAATTCTTTGTTGGTTTCTTGGTTTTAAAATAAATCTTTTCAGTTGACGCTATTGATTAAAAGTCTTATCTCAAACTCTCGCTCTGTTGAATAAACTATGATTTTATATTAACGTAGCTGTCACTTATAGTTAAGTCAAAAACCACTTTTTGAAAACAATAGGATCCGTAGAAACTCTTTTTAAGAAAACACTAATCATTTAAACACCCTTATCTCAAACTCTCGCTCTGTTGACTTAGGTTATATAATTAAATTCAAATGCTTAACTCTCGTCCTCACATTCAATCTTTAAAAATACTTTTTGAAAAAGGTTAGAATCTAATTAACTCTAAAAATTGCTCTCGCCCTGATCTAGAATTAATGTCCAATTTACATTGTCCAGTCAAAAACTCAAACTCTCGCTCTATTGCTTTTAACTTCTTTATGTCTTTTACTTTCGTACAAAAACCTTGTTATTAAACTTGTAAATTGAGACCGTAAAAAGAGTGATTTTAATTTTAAACTTAATTAAACCAATTTGGTTTTGATTCCTTCATTCCGCTTACTCTACATACCGATACCTAAGTAAATCAGCCAGACATGCTAAATAGACTTAAATAATTATCATGCATAAACAGATTCATCTCAGGCAAATAATATAAATAAACAGTAAAACAGGGCATATATAAATTCAAACAATAATTAAAGAACCTGAGAAATTAAATAGCAGTCTTGAACACTCCACCACAGGTCGGTTGGATTTGTTCTTGAATTCTTCAATCAGGCAGGAAAATAAAAGCGAAGGAATAAAAAAACTAGATTCTAACGTAAGGTTAGATCCGGTAAAAGGTACACAATAGTTTCCGGTGTAGAAACTATCATGCGAAAAAGAATTAACTAAATGCTAAAAAAGGAAAATAGAAATTGCAAGGGAAAACAATATAAAACTCGTACAAGTAATGCTGTAAAAAATATGCTTAAGCTGCTGGAAAAGAAAAAATGCGAAAAAGCAAAAACGGCAAAGAAATCTGGAAAAAGCGTGGAACCGAGAGCTTTCTAAAAAGCTACTATTTGTACTGCTACTTGTGTCAACTGCTTCCAAGGGTTTTCCGTAAATATAGCCATTACGTTGTAAAAGGGTCAAGCGTGAAAGTAGCTTCAACGTGGTCTGTTGCGTTCCTGGTGCCAAAAATATAGGGGAATGGTGTGACGTCCGTCACACCATGTGTGACGCTCGTCACAGGAGTGTGCAAAGCGTGACGCTCGTCACAGCCTTTGTGACGCTCGTCACAGGCACATCGCCTGTGCTTTTTGGGTTGGGCTTTGGCTTTTGATATTTGCTTCTTTTCATTGCTTTTTGCACCCCCTTTTCTTCCTTTTTTACTTGTGCTTCAAATAAACCACCTGAAATAAATAGAAAGAAAATACCGCGTAATATCTAATAAAATGAAATAAATTGAAGTAAATAATAATATAATTTAATTAAATTGAGTCCTAGAATGTGATACTATTTCATGTTATCAAACTCCCCCATACTTAGATCTTTGCTTGTCCTCAAACAAAATACAGTATAGAACTTGTTTTAAAAAATTTTAGCCAGATGAAATTTCAAAACACACATCAATTCGTACTAGGTTGCATGTAAACCTTGTTTAGAAGTAACTTGGTTTTAATCTTGACATCAACAACCACCGTCACAACCTCAGATAACCTCACCTTATGCAAACCAGTTCGAGTAATGCCATTATAGCTATCCTAGTTCCTTTACTCTTATTTCACCCGTTTTCATTCTAGCGAAATCACATTAAGCCCTTTATCTTTTCGCGCACATAGTAGAGTAACCGGTTAGTGATTCTGATCCCCTTTTAGCTAGAAGTTCTGGTACATAAGTCGGGTAACTTCGTTATTCAGTCCATTGCAAATTGCGGGGGATCGGACCGTAGTCCGCCCTACCAAGTTCAGTACCAGATACCTGCTGAACCAACTCATAATGGATCTTTCATATTATGCTTTTGTATGATCTGCAACCTTTAGATTAAATGATCTGGTAAGGATCACCTAACTTAATTAGTGCATTTCCTGATATATATATATATATATATATATATATATATATATATATATATATATATATATATATATATATATATATATATATATATATATATATATATATATATTTTATGTTACTTTGGGAATCATTCACTTATATTCATCGGCTCTCCACGTAGTTTGCTATTAAGATGGTGCTGACTTCTCGTATAAACTACTCGGGGTTACTATAAAACTAAAAGTTCAAGGGATTGGTATAATAGGTACTTATCCTGATCTAACATGTTGAGGTTCTTAGAGCGTTGTTATGGTAATAATTTTTGTCTTGATTTCACTCAAGTTTTATAAAATAAGCGACCTTTATACTTATTGAGTGTGATGAATTTTTGTTATGGCTCATGAAAATTGAGGGGAATAGATAATAGAAGGTTTTCACATTTGGGACTTAACTTAAAATAAATCTATATTATAAGAAATATTATTTTATTATATATATTTTTTTTTGTTTTTTTTTATTATAAGGGAAATAACAATGAAAAGAAAGATACATACTTGAAAAGGAAAAAGGAGGATGGAGAGAACATGGTTTTCCCCCCCATACTTGAATGAAACATTGTCCTCAATGTTTGAAGGAGAAAAAAAAATGAATTACAAAAAGAAAGGAAAAAACTAAAGTTAAGGTTGCCTGCCGCCTCTTGTTCTTGGACCTGGTGATCTTTGACGTACTTCTAAGTTGTCGAACCTGCTAAGCAAATCAGTGAACCGCTGGTCGGTTATGGCATTCCTCTCTTCCTGCTGTTGTTGCATTTGGCGCATCATTTGCATCATTTTGAGATTCTGTGCTTGCATACCATCAATAGCATCCATGATGTCGTCGTTGGTTGCAGGCCTTCTTCGTCGACGACGTCGGGAGGATGAGCCAGCTGCAGTATCAGAAGGGTTGAGCGGGACTGATTGTTGTGCAGGAGTGTTGTCACCTTGCTCCATTTCTTCGAACTCGTCTGCAGACGGGTTTGTATGTGAAGGCTCGGTAGCTTCGGGAGCATTCAGATCATAGAGGTGGCGGTTGGGATTGGTGACATCGGTTAAGGCAATGTTGGGTAGGACAACGCTTGGGACTGCCTGGTTATTCACCATAAGGTAATATTTTCCGCCTACTCTGTTCTTTATTAGGCGGCTGGACCGACAGTAGCCTATATCCATAAAGAGGGGAGGTAAAGATTCTAAAGTTTGGAGTCGGTCCCCTAGGTTTAAGCCAAGTGCTATGGTGGTGATTAATCCACCAATTACAAAAGGTTGACGGCCTCTAGCACATAAGGTGCGAATATGATGAAGTAGGAAGGAGACGGCGTTTACCTTAGCATTCGGTTCGAAGACGCATTCGAGGAAGAATAGTTCCTTTGCGTTGACCTTGCTGTTGTTCGGTCTTCCAAAAACTGTGTTTTGTAGGATGCGGATAAAGTACCGAATAGTTGGGTTATGTATATGGGAAACAAGGAGCTCTTCCCAGTTGTTGGCATCTACACCGGATATTTTCCTAAAGAGGTCGAAAGCAGCAACTGTGCTCCAGTTTAGGTTTGGAGGGATTCTGGGATATACTTGACCTTCTATGGGGAATTGTAGCATGGTACTCAATTGGTTTTGGGATAGGGAGTACTCGGTATTGAACATACGGAAGGTTGCGGTACCGGTTAAGAATTCGTCCTCACCGGTGGGAGTGTTGTACGCATATGAACTTAAGAATTCTAGGGTTAGGGATGGGTAGGTGGGTTGATTATGCGTGCATAGAAAGGTTAGATCGGCAAGGTGGAGCATCCACTCGATACCTTGAAGTAATCCTAATTGTTGTAAACAAGTTGAATCAGGATACCTGGTAGAAGTGACACCTCGTTGTTGAAAGCGCTTGAATTGCTCCCTTTGATAATTATCATCTTCGGATCGGAAGATGATATTTCCGAAATTTTGAGATCCCGCCATACTGATGAATGAGTTGGAAGAAGTAATTAGGAAAGAAAAAGAAAATATATTTGATTGTATAGAATAGTTGTGATGTAGGAAGAAAGGTATGATGGGTATTTATAGGGAAAAATTTTGAAGTTGGAAAGGGAGTGGTTGAAAAGTGAATAAATGTGGGTAAATGTGAATAAATGGGGAAGGTAAAAAGTTGTAGGGTTGTAACTTTCGTCTCCAACGGTCTTTGTAAAGTTAACATGGCGTTACGCTCGTTACAGGAGCATGACGGGCGTCACAAGCACTTTGTGTGACGTCCGTGATAGAATGTGTGACGCTCGTCACACAGTCTTTTTGGCAAGGTTCTGCTAGCGTTCTTCAGAATAACTTTGGTAATTTATTATTTTTATTATTTATTTTGTTTTGCTTCAGATTATTTTATTTTTCTATTTAATTTTCCTGCATGCTATTCTACTTTGTATAATAGTGCATAAATGTATTATATTGTTAATAATTTATGTAGGCAGCAACAGTAGAGAGCATTTTTTTTTGATAAATATTGCATAATTCATAATAAAATAGGATAATTCAATAGCTTCATAAAATAATCATAATGTAACAATGGAGAAAAACAAAAATGCGAAAGAGAAACAAATACGAACATAATTTGAAATAACATTAAATAATAAAACTAACTAAAGCTAGATAACTAAGAAAAACGGCTTCTATCCATCTGAACGATCTCTGGCCGGAGGAGCAAAGGAGTTAACACGGTATAGTAACTCGTGAAACTGATTTGTCATACTGTTCATGTATCCCAGAAATTCGTGTCTCAAGCTAGTGAACTCTTCTCTGAGGGCGTCTTGTTCTGACATCAAAGCTTCAATGGCAGTGTTATAATCAGTTCCGGGCATATGATGTCTAAGGTCGGGTATTGCCGATTCTTCGGTCTGAGCAGGTTGAGGAGGAGGATCAATATCATAATAACCAAATGGTGTCTGAGGGTCTGATTGAGCAGAAGGAATCAGGTCATCACAAATCTCATAGTCCTGGATGGATTCAGTGGATCTAGCAGGAGAGGGGGTTTCGTTCAGATTGTAGAGCCAGTTATTGCGGTTATGAACACTAGTCCTAGGATCGGGCATGGTGAATAGGCAAAGAATTTGGTTATTAATTATAAGCTCAAACTCATCAGATCCTAGGTTTGCTATAAACATAGTGTTGAAGAGGAAGGGTATACTCATAGTAGTAATGCCGCATAAAGGGCTTAAGTCAAGCATAGGCTGACGTAATCCGATAGCATTACCAATCATGGTTATCAAACCGCCTATTCGAATTAGTACTCGTTCATCTTGGATAAGGTGGTCTAAATTTGCCAACATAAAAGTGGCACCGTTTACTGGACGGTTCTGGGAAGCACAAAATATGATGAAGAGTTCATCACGTGAAACTGTGGTACTGTTTGGCTTCTTCCCAAATAAGGTGTGGGTCAGGATCTTATGGAAATAACGGAAGGCTGGGTTATGTATGTCTCCAGAGAGAAACTCATGTTCCTCGGGATCGTCATTTCCAGTCAAGTTACCCCAAAAGTGTTCAAGTTCTCTATATTCAAAAAGTTCTTCTTGGCTCACTGTGAATGTGTCAAAGGATGTAGGGAAACCTAAAAGGTTGGTAAAATCTTGAATATTAAATTGGTACTCCATGTTAAACATTCTGAACTGGATGAAACCTCTGCTTATTCCTTTTCCATGGCTGGGTAGATAGATCAAAGAACTAAGGAATTCTAGAGTCAGTCTCCGGTAAGTGACAAATTGTCTACGGATAGGAGCGGTTTCCCACCCTATCTGACTCAGCAAATACAGGACACTTTGTCTTAGTCCAAAGGCAGTCATTGCCCAGTCATCAGCATACAGACTAGGTAACATCTCTCTCGTGGCTAGTTCCTCAAACTTTTGTTTCTGAGTTGTTCCTCTGAATTTGATACCCATACGATCAATTTGTCCCATCAGGTTAGTGTTAGCTAGAGAAAAGAAAAACAAGAGTTTTAGTCAGGATTTGGCCAAATGCCGAAAGAAGAAGCGAAAAGTTTTTAATAAATAAAAATAAATTAAGAATGAATACTAAACAAAAATTAAAAGAATAATTAAGGAAGAAATAGAAAAATAATAATAGAAGAAAATAATAAAATATTTGTGGGTTATCTCCCACTAAGCGCTTTGTTTAATGTCGCAAGCTCGACATAAAAACTATCAATTATAATCTATAAGTTCTTGAGGCATTTCGTCTAAGTGCAAGACTTGCGAATCTTCAGTGTTTTCTACATAGTGATAATGTTTTAGACGTTGCCCGTTTACGGTAAATGGTTCCATAGATTTGCCTTTAATTTCTACTGCTCCACTGGGAAAAACATTGGTGATTTGAAAAGGACCTGACCATCTAGATCGTAGTTTTCCCGGGAATAACTTTAGTCTGGAGTTAAATAAAAGGACTATATCGCCTTGTTTGAAGATTTTCCTTGATATGCGCTTGTCATGCCATTGTTTTGTTCTTTCTTTGTAGATTCTGGCATTTTCGTAAGCGTCTCTTTTGAGTTCCTCTAATTCGCTTATATCAAGGATTCTCTTTTCGTCGGCGGCTTTATAGTTTAAATTTAGATTTTTAATAGCCCAATAGGCTTTATGTTCTAATTCTACCGGGAGGTGACAGGATTTTCCATAAATTAGCTTAAATGGGGTTGTCCCTATGGGAGTTTTGTAAGCAGTTCGGTAAGCCCATAAAGCTTCTGGTAATTTCAATGACCAGTCTTTCCTTGAAGTGGCGACTGTTTTCTCTAGTATCTGTTTGATTTCTCTGTTAGACACTTCTACTTGCCCACTGGTTTGAGGGTGGTAAGGTGTCGCTACTCTATGTCTTACGCCATACTTAAGCAGTAGTTTTTCGAGTACCTTGGATATGAAATGCGATCCACCATCACTGACTACTATTCTTGGGACACCAAACCTTGGAAATATTATATTCTTAAAGAGTCTAGTTACTACTCGTGTGTCATTTGTTGGAGAAGCTATAGCTTCAATCCATTTCGATACGTAGTCAACTGCCACGAGTATGTATTTGTTACCGAAAGAGGATGGAAAAGGTCCCATGAAGTTTATTCCCCACACGTCGAAAATCTCTACTTCCAAAACGCCCTTTTGTGGCATCTCGTCATGCCTAGATATGTTTCCTGTGCGTTGACATCTGTCACATTTCTTAATAGCTGCATGTACATCCTTCCATATATTTGGCCAATAGAAACCGACTTGTAGGATTTTAGAGCAGGTCTTGGATGTACTTGTGTGTCCACCATAAGGAGCGGAGTGACAGTGTTGGATTATATTTTCTACCTCTTCTTCGGATATACACCGACGGAAAATACCATCGGGGCCTCTTTTAAAAAGTAAGGGATCATCCCAGTAATAGTGTTTTATGTCATAGAAGAATCGTTTCTTCTGTTGGTAGGATAAGGTAGGTGGAACTATTCCGGCAGCTAAATAATTGACGAGGTCAGCGTACCACGGTGTAACAGATATAGCTAAAGTGGTTTCTACCTGTTTATCAGCGTTATTTTCTTCCAAAGTAGCTATAAGTTTATCGTACGAGAAATCATCGTTGATCGATGTTCTTTCCGGTTCAAGGTTCTGAAGTCTAGAGAGGTGATCTGCTACTACGTTTTCAGTTCCTTTCTTGTCTTTGATTTCCAAATCGAACTCTTGTAGCAAAAGGATCCACCTTAGGAGTCTAGGTTTAGCATCCTTTTTTGTTAAGAGGTATTTGATAGCAGCGTGGTCAGTGTAGATGATTATTTTGGCTCCGACCAAGTAAGAACGAAATTTATCTAGCGCAAACACTACTGCTAGAAGTTCTTTCTCGGTTGTGGCGTAATTCATTTGTGCTTCATCTAGAGTTCTACTTGCGTAATATATAACATGAAGCTTTTTATCCTTTCGTTGTCCCAAAACAACACCTACAGCGTAATCACTAGCATCACACATTATTTCGAATGGTTCATTCCAATCTGGTGTCTGCATTATGGGTGCGGAGATCAGTGCTTGTTTAAGCATTTGAAATGCTTCTAAACATTTCTTGTCGAATATGAATTCAGCATCTTTCATTAATAACCCGGTTAAAGGTTTAGTTATTTTAGAGAAGTCTTTAATGAATCGTCGGTAGAAACCGGCATGTCCTAAGAAGCTTCGTACTTCTCTCACAGTTTTCGGGGGTTGAAGATTTTCGATTACCTCTATTTTAGCTTTGTCTACTTCAATTCCTCTGTTCGAGATGATGTGTCCTAAAAGAATTCCTTCTTGTACCATAAAGTGACATTTTTCCCAATTAAGTACTAGGTTTACTTTTACACATCGCTCTAGAACTCTCTCTAGGTTTTCAAGGCATTCTTCAAAGCTTTGTCCGCATACGGAAAAGTCATCCATAAATACTTCCATGATGTTTTCTAGAAAATCGGCGAATATTGCCATCATGCACCTTTGGAAAGTTGCAGGAGCATTACACAAGCCAAACGGCATTCGTCTATAAGCGAAGGTACCAAAAGGGCACGTGAACGTTGTCTTTTCTTGGTCATCAGGGTGAATTGGTATTTGAAAGAAACCTGAGTAACCGTCTAGATAGCAGAAATGAGAGTGTTTTGCTAATCGTTCTAACATCTGGTCAATGAATGGTAAAGGGAAATGATCTTTTCGGGTTGCTTTGTTTAGTTTCCTATAGTCAATGCACATTCTCCATCCCGATTCGATTCGTTTGGTTATAGTTTCTCCTTTTTCATTTTCAATGACTGTTACACCTCCTTTCTTTGGTACTACGTGTACAGGACTAACCCATTTGCTATCAGATATAGGATATATGATACCTGCCTCTAATAACTTGGTTATTTCCTTCTTCACTACCTCACTCAGGATCGGGTTTAGTCTCCTCTGGTGTTCCCTAGAAGTTTTACAGTCTTCTTCTAGCATGATGCGGTGCATACAAATAGAGGGACTTATTCCTTTAAGATCGGTGATGTTGTAACCTAGTGCGGTTGGATATTTTCTTAAGATATGCAGGAGTTTTTCTGTTTCGAGTCTTCCTAGGTCAGCATTAACTATCACTGGTCGTTCAAGCTCTAAGTCTAGGAATTCATATCTCAAATTCTTGGGAAGTGTTTTCAGGTCTAAGGTTGGTTTCTTAAGGCATTGCGTAGGGTCCGGTGTTATTGCTAAACATTGGTTAAGTTTGTCTTCTACAAGATAGTCAGATGATTTGTCTTTTTCTAACTCTGTTTCTTTTATGCATTCATCGATGATATCCATAAAGTAGCATGTATCTTCTATTGCAGGTGCTTTCAAAAATTGGGAAAGAATGAACTCAATTTTCTCTTCTCCTACTTCA
Source organism: Lathyrus oleraceus (assembly GCF_024323335.1). NCBI lineage: Eukaryota > Viridiplantae > Streptophyta > Magnoliopsida > Fabales > Fabaceae > Lathyrus > Lathyrus oleraceus. Next base: position 13,849,701 of record NC_066584.1, read on the forward strand.
AAAGTGAGTCGTCCTCGTTTCACATCTATGATTGCACCGGCAGTTGCTAAGAACGGTCTTCCCAGTATAATGGGTGTAACTTCATCTTCTCTAATATCCATAATTATAAAATCAGTTGGAATGTAGAATTGACCTATGCGCACTGGAACGTTTTCAAGAATTCCTACAGGATATTTGACGGAACGATCTGCTAGTTGCACAGACATTTTAGTTGGTCGTAATTCTCCCATTTCAAGTCTCTTGCATATGGATAAAGGCATAACACTAATATCGGCTCCTAAATCGCATAAGGCTTTGTCAATGACAAATTTTCCTATGTGACAGGGTATTGAGAAACTACCTGGGTCTTTAAGTTTAGGAGGCATATTCTGGATTATAGCGCTACATTCAACGGTGAGTGTAACGGTTTCGCTATCTTCAAGTTTCCTTTTATTATAAAGAATTTCTTTTAAAAACTTGGCATATGAGGGCATCTGCGTAATAGCTTCTGTAAACGGAATTGTGACGTTTAATTGTTTTAGTAGGTCAACAAATTTTTTGAATTGGCCCGCATCTTTGGTTTTAATAAGCCTTTGAGGGTAAGGGATAGGTGGTTTATAAGGTGGTGGAGGTACATAAGGCTCCTTGTTTTCTACGGTTTCCTTATTACTCTCTTCCTTTTCCTTAGGTTCACTTTCCTCCTCAGTTGACTTTTTAGAGTTTTGGTTTTCTATCCTTGGGTCAGACGGTCCTTCCACTTCCGTTCCACTTCTCAGTATAATTGCATGAGCGTGGCTTCTTGGGTTAGGTTGGGGTTGGCCAGGAAATGTACCAGTTGGGGCAGCAGTAGGCGCTTGTTGTTGAGCTACTTGTGAAATTTGCGTTTCCATCATTTTGTTATGAGTAGCCAGGGCATCTACTTTACTTGCTAGTTGTTTAATTTGTTCGCCAGTGTGTACATTCTGGTTTAAGAAATCTTTATTGGTTTGCTGTTGAGAAGCTATAAAGTTTTCCATCATGATTTCCAAGTTGGATTTCCTAGGGGCGTTATTGTTAGGTGTAGATGGGATCGGCTTCTGATATCCCGGAGGTATAGCTGGGGCTTGATTTGGAGATTGTCCAGGTGCGTATAAAGCATTATTACTCTTATATGAAAAATTGGGATGATTCTTCCAATTTGAGTTATAGGTGTGCGAGTAGGGGCTTCCTTGAGCATAGTTTACTTGCTCCGCTTGGATTCCTGTTAGGAGTTGACAATCTGCAGGAGTGTGACCTTGGATTCCACAAATTTCGCAATTCTGAGTTATGGCAACTACGGTGGCTGGAGGTGATACATTTAAACTTTCAATTTTCTGGACCAGAGCATCCACTTTTGCATTAACATGATCAAGGTTACTTATCTCGTACATGCCAGTTTTCGTTTGAGGTTTTTCTACCATTGTTCGTTCGCTTCCCCACTGATAGTGGTTTTGAGCCATGTGTCGCACCTCGAAAAATGGGGATACGACTTCAAAGCGAAGCGCGATCGCACGCTCGCAATGATGGACTGAACAGAGTCGCCACCGAACTTTATTTATTCCTAAAAAGGAAGGGGAAATATCGATAAAACCCAAGACAAAAGAAAGGATAAGATATGGTCATCGCAACCAATATCAGGGTTCGGGAGTCGTTTACGCAAGGGGAAGGTATTAGCACCCCTCACGTCCGTTGTACTCAACGGGAACCATTAGGTCAGTTGTGTGCACTAATGTTAGTTGAAATGTTAGGCTTTTCGATTTATTATGTGGGAAAGAAAGAAAGGATAAGAAGAGAATGTTTTTTGGATTTTTTAACGAAGGACTAAACCTAAGTTTTTTATTAGTGGGCCTGACAAGATTTACAAATCCTGCTCCTACGTATCTCAACAGAGAAATCAAGGCTTACGTAGTTCTGGGTAGAAAAATGTTTGTTTGTTGGTCGATTTTAGCGAAAGCTATCCTGTATTAATCGACGAAAACATTGTTTTACCCAAAACAGATGAGGAGTGGACGCATACCACACATCGAACGGATTTATAAATCTACATTCGGAAAAGCGTCATTTATCTCTACTCAACAATCGTGGCCGAAACATTGTTTTGTATCACTTAAGACAATATATCTTTCATTTATGAAAAAAGGTTTTTGATTAATCGCACGGCGGCGAGACAAGAGTTTGATCAGTTGGAGGTATTTTGAGTGATGGCGAGAACTTGGATGAGCGAGATATACATCTCGAATTCTAGCCTTAGGAGTGCATGGTATACACCATGTTCCATTTCCATCTTTATTGAAAAAGTATTAAGGTAGGAATTAGGTATTTTGAAGTTTGAAAGACGAGTACTTGTGACCTACAAGCTCTTACAGCTTGGGTCTAATACTCGGGACTACGTCTGGACATTCCACCCAGGCAGTCTGTTTCTTTCCCATATTGCTAAGAAAAATGATTCGAATATTTATGAATATTTTGGAGGGAAGACGAATATTTATGGCTTGCAAGCTCTTACAGCTTGAGCCTAATATTCGGGATTACGACTGGACATTCCATCCTGGTAATCTTTTTCTTCCAACTTTATTAAGAAGATGATTTTTGAATATTAAAGTATTAAAGAGAAGACGAGTATTAACGGCTTGCAAGCTCTTACAGCTTGAGCCTAATATTCGGGATTACGACTGGACATTCCGTCCAGGTAACCTTTTTCTTCCAACCTTATTAAGAAAATGGTTTAGATATTCATAACTATTTTGGAGAGAAGACGAATATTTATGGCTTGCAAGCTCTTACAGCTTGAGCCTAATATTCGGGATTACGACTGGACATTCCATCCAGGTAACCTTTTTCTTCACATTTTTACTTTGAAAATGATTTGAATATTAAATTAAAACAAATAAAGTACCGAGGTTTGAAATTATTGAAAGTTTAGTTGATGTTGCTTAAGAGCTCATTGTAAGAAGGCCCAAGAGTAAGCCATGTGAGGTTGATGGCGATGCTTAAAAGCAATCGACTTACAAGGGTATGGAAATGGGCTCGACATTGAATCGAGAAATATGATTTTTATAGTTTTAAAATGGTTTTTGAATGAATGATGAAATTAATAAAAAAAATAGATTTGTGCTATTGAATAATAATGAAACCATGAGTATAATAAAACATAAACATAAAAAATGTTAAAAGAAATAAAATGCTAAAAGGAAAAAAAATGCTATATATGAGTATTGAACCCTCTCCACTTAGGATCACCAAAATAACCTCTCTCCACTAGACCATTCATGATTATTTATAATTTTAATAACAATTTAGATATTAAACCAGAATAGATTGAAATCAAAATTAAAACATAAAAATCAAAACAAAAAATAGTCTGTTGGGTTTGGTTTATAGAAACCCGTTCTAGCCTGGCCCACGTAGGGAGGCGAACAGAAGGGTGGAAGGCTAGCTGTCAAGTCATTCATGGGAAAAACAAACAAAATTTGGGAAGACCAAAGGGTATTGGGTATATCAAAACGTTATTAGTGTTGCTTCCCCAAATTAAAGGTGCCATTAAAGCTACTGCTACAGTCAAAATCAATAAAGGCATATAAGCAACAAAAACAAAAATACCAACACTTTCCTCAGTAAGGAAAAACTAAGCACGAAACCAGGAAGAAAATCGTCCATCTAACGACGATGAAGAAACGCAAATCTCGAATCGGAAATAAACAAAAGCACCTAGTCTTCATCTATGGTCAGGAGTGAAGCGCGTCCGGTTGAGATCAAATCAAAAACAAAAACGTGAATTGGAAATCGAAACTCACCGGTCACAACAAAGCCGCTAGCGATTGGAAAGGATGGTGTTACGTGAATCTTTCTTCCTTCGCCTCCCTCAATCGGTTTCTCTTGGGTTAGGGTTCTTGGTAGAGCTTTTTTTTTGTCCGCCTCCTTTTTCGTCTTTTTTTCCTAGGGTTTATTTCTTTTGAATTGTAGCCGCTCTTCCTATCTAGGGTTTTCGTTCTCTCCTCCCCCTATTCTGAACAGTATCCCCTTTTTTATACCCAGCTTATTAGGGTTTTCGATTCAGCTTATGGAGATCAAAATGGCATGCTCTTGGGAGTGCTTTAAGGGGTTCAGATTGTTTGCCTCAAATTGGTACTCAATCTGAAGAGGTAACACAATCCTATGCTTTTTTCTTTGAATTTGTCTCAATTCCTTTTTTGGATTTCTGGTGTAAATTTTTTTTACCGCTTGCTGAGTTAACTTGTCTTTTTCACCGCAGTGAATTTCTCTTGCAAAAAATGAACTTTCTTATTTCATCGTAGCTGTTGATATTGGTGTGGTGTATGGTCTGTTGATGATGCGGCAGAGATTGTATTGTATCCACCACTGATGATGTATGCTTTAGACAAGGTAAGAGCCATATGATCAATCCTTACCATATTGCACTCTTGTTTATTTGCAAATTCCAGAGCTGTAGGAAGATTTTATTCTGATGATGATTTCTCTTCTAAAGCATTCACATTGGATTTGGCTATTAGATTATCTAATTCATTTGCTACTATCACTATCGTGTTCTTTGTACAGGATTTATGAGAATACATGTTCTGAAGTTGCTGCAAGGGTGTGCATGAAGCCTTCCTCCCAAGAGTTTCGTGTAATCCAAGTATCTTTGCAAGAAATATCAGAAATGTTTTGACAGAGATGTACAATTTACATATAAAACATCCGGCAATAGCAATCTTGCCTCTGTAGCCTAATTGAGCAAATTTGTCGAACTCGAACACTCCCATTTCATATGATGGTTTTGGTGGTGTTCAATGCTTCGGTGAATGTTTTAATAGAATCGGGACCAATATCCAATCCCATCTGACCATCGGGAATGGCAGATGCTGGCACAATCTAGCTGTTCGCTTCAAGGGTGAATTTGTCTGCAGTCATGACATCAGCGGTAACAAGAGCGACACCCCATTTGCCTTGGCTTAAGTAGTGTTGTAGCAAGATCCAACTTATCTTCCTCTACAAGGGATGAACCAATTAAAAGACTTTTTGCCTTGTGAAATGTGAAGATCCCTCCACCGAGAAGAAGCATGTCAACTTTTTCTAGAAGCGACTCAATCACACCCATTTTAGATGAGACTTTGGAACCACCCACAACTGTAGCAAATGGCCTTTGAAGGATTTCTATCTAAAGCTGCTCTGCATACATATTGAAAAGTTGCTCTCTTCTGCTCATCAGGTTAGTACTGGTCTGAATTTCGACTCCCTTTAATAGCCCGAATACGCATATGGTCGGATCAAAACCTTCATGGCTTATATCTCATATTGCAAACTTGCTTTTTATGAGTTTAAAACTTAAGTCCCTTTACTGATTTCAGGTGTTTGGCAGAAGTTAAAGACAGTTTGGTGCCAAAACTAAAACCAGGCCTGCTGTTACACCACTGTCCAATTACCGCAGAATTGGTGCGGCTTGAGACATAGCGAGCAATATTCGAAGGAGGTTCTACGTCGTGATGGTTAAACTGTTTGGCAGCTGTGTCAAGGAGCAAGGGTGACGGATCTTTCGGTTTGCAAGACCATGAATCCTCTTCCAACATGAATATTGAAATTGGAAGCAGGTTAATCTCATTTTATAGAGAAACTAAAGAGGCGATTAATTCTGTTCGAGTCTGGCTGTGATTGACTTGTTTATCCCTTAAGTTTTCTACTAAAATGCCACTATCCTTTGTTAATGAACCAAATATGTAAACTTGCTGATTTAGAAATTTCATGTTCAGTGGCAGGTTTGACCCAATGTGTCTTCAGCTCATGAGGACCGCTGAGTATACTACTGCGCAACCTTGTGCTTTTAACGACCCGACTGCAGACGGAAATTGCTTGGGAAACGGTAATGAATGGAGCCAGAAAATAGTCCTTCAAAACTGTAACCAGCATGTACAAGTCCCAAAATAACGGCAGTCCATGATACTACATTTCTCATTGTCATTTCCCAAAGACACTTCAACCTTATTTGGTTTTTCCTACCTTCATGTACATATCTACAAAGGCATACCAATTGGTCCTACAGTCGTCTTTGCCTAAAGCTGTGAAATGTCGGCTCAGACACGGTAGCAGGTATTTGAGGTAAGCTATGAAATGCCCTTCTCGGTTCCATTTTCTTCTGCCTGTGGTGTGAGTCCTTAATGTGTGTAGCATAAATACTCCAACCTGAATTTCGGGTTGCGGCGGCTGGAAGCATTGCAGAAAGCAAGTTGCAACAGTTTTGAACCGTTGGTCTTGTGGCAAGGTATCATTGCAGCTTTGGTTATGAAGATTTGAATTTTAAAAGCTGTCATCAAAGTTTGTTATTTCTATTGGTTTTTTGTTTCAGTTGTCGGGTGTTTTCAAGAGCTAGTGAGGATGAAGGAGTTCCCGTCGTGATTAGCGAGGTATTACGGTTATAAGTTTCTTGTTTTTTTGTTATGAACCTTTCAGTTTCTGCTATGGCTTTTGTAACTGAATTATGGACTGCTGAAGATTGCAGGTAGCATGGTAATGTGTCCTTGTCGTGCAGCATGAATGAGAGCAGTTTCTCCATCATCATCTCTCGAATCAATTTCGAGCTTCAAATCCTCCAACAGGTATTTACAAATCTCAGTTTGTCCTTCAAAAGCAGCAAAATGAAGTGCCCCACGCTTGTTTGCATCTTTAATTGCTTCCACTGTTTTCATTGAATTGTACCAATCTTTTGCCGAGAAAAGGTTTGTGATAGGCAGGGCAGTTTCCAGCACCCTCTTCCAATTTTCATGATTATCCACGTTATGACGAGTTGTGGCATTATCCGTTTTGATGGAAAAATTTGTTGTGTTAACTTCATCTGTTGTTGATACTTGCAGGACGTACGTCATGCCGGGTTGAATTTCAGCCGAGGTTACTAGCGTTGCAAAGTCTATTGTAGGAATTTGGGGAAGCAACTATAACGCTTTTCCATGCTGTTTTGGACGTGTCGGTAATGCGGACGGATTCAACAACTAGAAGCTGACATATCACCCCCATAAGATGTATCAACAACGATGGAATGACACAACAGTAGATGCATGGGAATAGCAGTGCCATTTCGCCACAGTTGTGCCACCCTTTTTTTTATTAATTTCACAAGAATATCGTACTTTGCAATATCATTTATTTTTCTTTTCAAGAACGGATAATCCCTTGTAACAATAATACTTTTGGTGCTTTCTCTACTTACAAAGTCTGCATCTTGCATATACAATTGCATTTTCTCACAGAAGGATTGTAATAGGTGTAGCAGTTTTCATTTACGGCACTTGTAGCACTGCTTTGAATCCCGTCATGAAAAATAAAGAACTCTGTTTATGCTTGCAAACTCAATACGACCTCTAAAACGTGGCTGCTGTGAAATCTCTGACTGTCATTTTTATCACATTAGAATCTGGTGTTAATTGTGAAGCATGTTGATATTCTACAAGAAGTCCTTTCATGAGAAATTTCTCAAGCAATGTAAAATCTTTCTCCAATTCCCTCCTTATTAACTAATGTAAAGGAACTACTTGCGAGTGGCAATAGCGGCAAACCAAGAGTGTATCAAGCTGCATGGACTCTTGCAAGTCACATAACTATACTCAAGAGTCAAAATCAATGCATCCCTGTCCATAAATTCACGCTTCCTTCTAATTAACAAAGTCTTTATTAGCTTAGGTTTTAGAAAATGCAACGATGGACATATTTCCATAAACTTTTCTAAAAGTGACTCCTTTGGCTCTTCAAGGAAAATGACCATAGACAGTAGTAACGACGTTTTCAGGGAGGTACAAGTTCTAGTCTGACCGCTTTCTTCCATCCCCTTCAAAATCTTCGAGTGGATGTGGAGGTAAAATAGAAATTTGACAAATGTTAGGAGAAACTACACCATCACCCTCCATCTCTTGAATATTAAGTAGGTGGATAGATTCATGACCAGATGAAATGGTCATGAGGAGGAAAGAAAATGCATGATCGATGGAGAAGTTTCAGGGTCAAAATCAGGGTATGACAGTTGCCCCTATTTAAGTATCTTCAACTAGAGAATATGAAGCAAGACACTCTTCATATGATCATAGTGGGAGATGGTTAAATACTAAGAAGACCCGGATTTTGATCCTGAATCTCTATGACATGATGTGATATGATATGATATGATATAATATGATATGATATGCATGATTTGATATGATATGATATGATATGCATGATTTTTTTAATTTTCTTCCCTGCTAGGGATATGGTGGACCCTTGACAGGGGATGCTACTAGACAGACCAATATGTGGGGAATATTGACGATCCACAAGGAGACAGACAAATGGTAAGAAACAACTTGCTGGGAAAACAGTCCTGCTGGAGAATCAGACACACACCGGGGAGTATTCAAAGTGAGGTTTGATAAACGACACTTAGAATACAAGGGATTTCGGTAGTAAGTTCACACATGACTTACCGAAACCGAATGAAGGAAAAGATGCTACAACAGGTTCATATATGACCTGACAACGCTGGGGAATAATCGAGGAGAAAACTCTTCAGAACAGGTTCATGTATGACCTGACACCGGAATAAGGGTTCAACAACAGGTTCATGTATGACCTGAATGGTATTGAACAAACAGAGAAAAATCTTCAGAGCAGGTTCAAGTATGATCTGACACCGGAATAAAGCTCAATGACAGGTTCATACATGACCTGAATGGGATTGAACAAAAAATCTTCAGAGCAGGTTCAAGTATGACCTGACACCGGAATAAAAAGGTTCAACAACAGGTTCAGACATGACCTGAATAGGATTGAACAAAGATCTTCAGAGCAGGTTCAAGTATGACCGGACCCCGAAATAAAAGGTTCAACAACAGGTTCATATATGACCTGAATAGGATTGAACAAAGAATCTTCAGAGCAGGTTCAAGTATGACCGGTCCCCGGAATAAAAAGGTTCAACAACAGGTTCAGACATGACCTGAATAGGATTGAACAAAGATCTTCAGAGCAGGTTCAAGTATGACCGGACCCCGGAATAACAGGTTCAACAACAGGTTCACATATGACCTGAATAGTATTGAACAAAAGGAAAAAAACTCTTCAGAGCAAGTTCAAGTATGACCTGACCCCGGAATAGCAACAATTGGACTTTGACCGTAAGCAATGGACTACAACCAGCTTTTAACGGATTTTGCCAACAACAATTGGACTTGAAAATGACCGGGAAAACCGGATGTTGGTTTAGGGATACCAAAGACAAGCTGGAATTAGAGGTCAAAGGATCTAGGATTGACACCAAGACCTAGGTCAATGCACAATGAGCACGAAATACCTTTCGGCTATGCATGGTTTGAATTTTTTGATGTATGAATGATCATGATTATGCTGACACTTGGCAGACTGGGTGTTTGTAGAGACAGAGATTTTGATTTATCAACACCAATAACTCATACTCGTGCAATTAACAGGCGCAACCAGAGGAGAAACTATCATGATTGACAGTTATAAATAACCAAAGGTCCATCCTTCTAGAGGATTCATGAGTTGTATTCCATGGGGACTTTTGTTGGTGATCCTGGAGTATTTATGCAAACTTTGAGCCTTTTGGGGAAACAAATGATTTTCCTTCGATTTTCACATGTATCAAAGTAAATTTGTTCTAAGTTTCAAATTCTTTTTCCAAGTTTCAAAATTTCATTATTAACAAATAAATGACATTTTGCATAACAAAGAAGAGCATAGATGAACACAAATTAACAATGATTGGGAAAACTTGTATTTTATTCAAGAATGGTAGCACACAAATGGCGTAGCTCCATAGAGTGTTACATTTTTTTGAAAATGGCAATAAGGAAAGGTTTACATTGAATTCAGTGACCACTAACATCCCTACTAGATATGACTTCCCAAAACCTTGCTTCTGAGGGGAGTGACTGGATTAATCTTCCACCTCAAATTCTTCGGTGTAAATCAGTAACAACTGATGCAGTTTATGCCTTTATGCCCCTAACTTTTGCCTGGATCGCCCTTTCGGGTTTTCAATCCACCGGGACGCTCTTTTTTGCCTAAGTCGCCTTTTCAGGTTTTCAACTTAGCGAGCTACCATTTTTATTCATCCCTAACTTTTGCCTGGACCGCCCTTTCGGGTTTTCAGTCCACCGGGATACCCTTTTTTGCCTAAATCGCCCTTTCAGGTTTTCGATTTAGCGGGTTTTTATTAGGCATAGTATTTTTTAACTGCATCAGAGTTCACGGGGTGTGAGAGCTCTTCATCATCCATAGTTGTGAGAATCAAGGCGCCTCCGGAGAAAGCTTTCTTCACAACATATGGGCCTTCATAATTGGGAGTCCACTTCCCACGTGAATCCTTGTGTATTGGCAAGATCTTCTTAAGCACGAGGTCTCCTTCTCTGAATTCCCGAACACGTACTTTCTTGTCAAAAGCCCTTTTAAGCCGTTTCTGGTATAATTGTCCATGGCACAAAGAAGTCAATCGCTTCTCATCTATGAGGTTCAACTGATCAAATCTATTTTGAATCCATTCAGCCTCTTCTAGCTTGGTCTCCATCAAGATTCTCATTGAAGGTATCTCTACTTCAATTGGGAGAACTGCTTCCATCCCATATACCAAAGAGAATGGGGTTGCCCCTGTTGAAGTGCGGACGGAAGTCCGATATCCATGCAATGCGAAGGGTAGCATTTCGTGCCAATCCTTATAGGTTTTTACCATTTTCTGCAGGATCTTCTTGATGTTTTTATTAGCGGCTTCAACAGCGCCATTCATCTTTGGACGATATGGTGAAGAGTTATGGTGCTCAATCTTGAAGCTCTCGCATAATTCCTTCATGGTCTTATTGTTCAGATTCGTCCCATTATCTGTGATGATCCGGCTTGGAATTCCATAACGGCAAATGATCTCTTTCTTAAGAAACCGTGCAACCACTTGTTTTGTCACATTAGCGTAGGAGGCGGCTTCTACCCATTTGGTAAAGTAATCAATGGCAACCAGGATGAAGCGGTGACCATTGGAAGCTTTAGGCTCGATGGCGCCAATCATGTCGATGCCCCACATTGAGAAAGGCCAAGGTGACGTCAAAACATTTAGCAGGGTCGGAGGCACGTGTACCTTGTCGGCATAGATTTGGCATTTATGACACTTTCTAGCATAATTGAAACAGTCGGATTCCATGGTCAACCAGTAATAACCAGCTCTCAAAATTTTCTTGGCCATGGCATGCCCATTGGCATGAGTCCCAAAGGATCCTTCATGAATCTCCTTGATCAACATGTCCGCTTCACGTCCATCCACGCATCTGAGCAGAATCATGTCATGATTTCTCTTGTACAACACACCATTGCTTAAGAAGAATTTGGATGCTAACTTCCTCAATGTTTTCTTGTCAAGGGTTGTGGCATCTGCTGGATATTCTTGATTCTGCAAAAAGCATTTGATGTCGTGAAACCAAGGTTTACCATCGGCTTCCTCTTCAACTGACTGGCAGTAGGCAGGCTCAACTTTCCGCTCGATTTGAATGAGAGGTGCTTCATTATGGAATCTGACTTGGTACATTGAAGCCAACATAGCCAAAGCATCAGCGATTTGATTCTCAGTTCTCGGGATATGACGGAAAGTGATTTCGTCAAAGTATTTTATTAATTCCATGACATAGGCATGATATGGGATCAACTTGGTATCACGGGTTTCCCATTCGCCCTTGACTTGGTATATCACCAAGGCTGAGTCCCCACACACTTCAAGGATTTTGATTCGGAGATCAATGGCTGTTTCAATGCCTAAGATGCACGCCTCATATTCTGCTATATTGTTCGTGCAATCAAAACACAACCTTGCTGTGAAGGGAGTATATCCACCATTTGGATTCAACAGGACCGCTCCTACGCCATGCCCCATGTAGTTGGAGGAACCATCAAACATGAGCTTCCACCGAGATCCGGGTTCAGGTCCTTCATCAAGTCCTGGGATTTCACAGTCTTTCACTACCATAATGTCTTCATCCGGGAAGTCAAACTTCAACGACTGGTAATCTTCAACGGGCTGGTTTGCCAAGTAATCAGACAACACACTTCCTTTGATGGCTTTCTGAGACACATATTGGATGTCATACTCAGATAGTAACATCTGCCAACGGGCGAGTCTTCCAGTCAAAGCAGGCTTTTCAAAGATGTACTTTATTGGATCCATTTTTGAGATCAACAAAGTAGTGTGGCAAATCATGTATTGTCTTAGACGACGAGCGGCCCATGCTAAAGCGCAACAAGTTTTCTCCAAGAGTGAGTATCGGGTTTCACAATCGGTGAATCTCTTACTTAGATAGTAGATAGCATGTTCCTTTCGACCGGTTTCGTCATGTTGTCCCAACACACATCCCATTGACTTTTCAAGCACGGTTAAGTACATAAAGAGTGGTCTCCCCTGAACAGGTGGAATTAGAATAGGAGGCTCTTGCAGGTATTGCCCGATTCTCTCAAAAGCCATTTGGCAGTCAGAATTCCATTCAACTGCTTGATCTTTTCGAAGCAATTTGAAGATAGGCTCACATGTGGCCGTCATATGTGAGATAAACCTTGAGATATAATTCAAACGTCCCAGGAAGCCTCTAACCTCACGCTCGGTGCGTGGAGCAGGCATCTCTTGTATAGCTCGGACTTTGTCAGGATCTACCTTAATTCCTCGTTGGCTAACAATGAAACCAAGCAACTTTCCGGATCGGACACCGAAGGTGCATTTAGCAGGATTTAGACGTAGTCGAAATTTCGGAAGACGCTCAAACAGCTTCTGCAAGTGGTCTATATGATCCTCTTCACTCTGAGATTTTGCAATCATATCATCCACATAGACCTCAATTTCCTTATGCATCATATCATGGAAAAGAGTGACCATTGCTCTTTGGTAAGTTGCCCCAGCATTTTTGAGACCGAATGGCATTACCTTGTAGCAAAATGTTCCCCAAGGGGTGATGAATGTGGTCTTTTCCATGTCCTCTGGATCCATCTTAATTTGATTGTAACCCGAGAATCCGTCCATAAAGGAGAAGACTGCGAACTTAGCAGTGTTGTCTACCAGAGTGTCAATATGTGGCAGGGGGAAATCGTCCTTTGGACTAGCTTTGTTTAGGTCCCTATAATCAACACACATCCTGACCTTTCCATCCTTTTTGGGTACTGGCACAATGTTGGCCACCCATTGAGGGTACTTTGCAACTGCTAGAAAACCGGCATCAAATTGACGTTTCACCTCGTCACAAATCTTTAGAGCCATGTCAGGTCTTGCTCTTCGGAGCTTCTGCTTCACTGGCGGACAATCTGGCTGTAGCGGTAACTTGTGGACAACAATGTCAGTATCTAAACCTGGCATATCCTGATATGACCAAGCAAATACATCTACATACTCATGTAGCAACTTGATCAATCTTTCCTTGATACTTGCCTCAAGTGTAGTCCCAACTTTGACCTCTTTCTTGTCCTCTTCAGTGCCAAGGTTGATTGTTTCCACTGGTTCTTGATGTGGCTGAAGGGCCTTTGACTCGTGCTCGAGCATCCTTTCCAGTTCTTCTGGGAAATCACCATCTTCTTCACTCTCCTCTTCCGCTTGGTAGATGGGGAGTTCAAAATTATAGGAAGTAGTGGGGTCATCGAATTCAACTGGTTTATTGATTATTCTGCATGTTTTTTAATGATGGTTTTTTAGAAAAATGGAAATAAAATGCAAAAGAAGTAAAAAAAAATTTGTAGTTTTTGAAAGGATTGCCATTTTAAGAAAAACAACAGATAAATGAACGACAAGAATTTGAACAAAATGCTCTTTATTTGTCATAATGATTTTTTTTGAAATTCAAAAGGGGCCCTACAAATGATCCATTAGCCTTGGGCAGAGCTAAGGATTTTCAAAAACACATAAAGGAAAACAACAATTACTTTGACACAGGAAAAACTTCCGGAATCTCAACCGCTTCCCAGTTTGTTAGGGCTGCTTCACACCGGTATATCAGATTCGATGTTTCTTCATCTTCAGTGTCATCTTCCACTGCACCAACTTGTTCTCCATGGATAAATCCTTTGCTCAGGAAAACTTCTTGAATGCTCCGCACACGGTCCTTTGCAGGGACCAGGGCTCCTCCATTAGCAGAAAGCTTGTACCCCAAACCAAAACGGTCATTCTTCTCGTTGACGTTGATAACTTTCCCCCAACCTGCAGGGCCTCCACTTTCAACTGCTGACTTTGCGCTCTTCAAAGAAGCGAATGACAAACCAGCTTTCTCAACAGGATCCTTAACCTCTTCAAGTGTAGCATTGGATATTTCAAGGGCTTGGAAGGAGGTTTCTAGGGCATCCTCCTCAGCCTCAATATAACGGAAAGAGGAGAGTTGACTGATAATAAAGTCTTCTTCACCTGAGACAATAACGAGCTTGTTACCGACAACGAACTTCATCTTTTGATGTAGAGTAGAAGTCACTGCCCCAGCGGCATGTATCCATGGGCGTCCCAAAAGGCAGCTATAAGCTGGATTTATGTCCATGACTTGGAAATTGATGGGGAATACATGCGGTCCAATCTGTATCGGTAACTCTACCTCCCCAACTACTGTCCTTCGTGAACCATCAAATGCTTTCACCACAAGCGCACTAGGTTTCAACTCTGAACCTTGGTAGGACAATTTAGCGAGTGCCCTCTTTGGTAGAACATTTAGGGATGATCCAGTGTCAACTAAAACTCTGGCCAGAGCATCTTCTTGACATTTTATGGACACATGCAAAGCACGATTGTGATTCTTCCCCTCTTTGGGCAGCTCTTCATTACTGAAGCTTAGAGTGTTGCAGGCTGTGATATTGGCGACCACTCCATCGAATTGGCCAACCGTTATATCCTGGGTAACATGAGCCTGAGCAAGCACTTTTAGTAGAGCCTCCCTATGAGCTTCAGAATTCAGAAGTAAGGATAAGATAGATATCTTTGATGGTGTTTGATGTAATTGATCAACTATCTTGTAGTCAGATTTCTTTATTATCCTTAGGAACTCACTTGCTTCATCTGTTTGCACAGCCGGCTGTGCCCTTCCACGTTCTGGGGTAGGATCTACGTTTGCAGCTCCCCTTGCTGACTCTTGAGGGTTCACATCAAAATTGGGAGTATAAATCCGACCACTGCGGGTCATCCTGCTTGTTCCTGCGATATTGGTGATGTCGGCGTCAACATTCTCCACACCTTTCTTACTTTCAGTGGCCTCAGGTTTTCCATCCACTACTCCATCTACCACTGTTATGCCGTATTTCCAGGGTACTGCCTTGGTACTTTCAAAAGGAAATGGGGTAGGCATGCAAACTACCACAGGTGATGGGTGAACAACGTCTCTCCTGTGATAAGTCACCTCAAACGGTTCTGGTATGTTAAAAACAGGTTCAATGACCGAAACTTCCTCATTTATTGCTGGACCAGAAATTTGTAAAACACCTTGATTCATCAAATTCTGAATATCCTTTTGTACTACTTTACATCCCTTCGGCTGAATGGCACATTCTTCACAGCTATCGTGACAAGTATCAATCAATCTAGCCCTCACCAATCCTGCATGAAGCGCTAGCAATGGAGTTTTGACATCTTCCACATTCTTGATTACACACACGTCAGAAGCATCTTCGACGGCATTAACATCACCATGTGCTGGCAAAGGGTTGTTCTTGACATTGGGTCCGACGTCTCGAAATGACAGAATCTTCTTTTCAACCAGGTCTCGCACAATATGCTTTAAAGCATAACATCCTTCTAAATCATGTCCAGGGGCACCCCCATGGAAAGGACAATGAGCATCTGGATTGTACCATGGCGGTAAAGGATTTGGTGGAGGACCCAAAGATCTGGGCGTCACTAACCCTTTTTGTAGCAATGACGGGTACAATTCAGTGTATGTCATAGGGATTGAAGCAAACGGAACTCTACTTCTTGGCACCTTATTTTGATTTTGAGGATTTTGCGGACGAGGAGCCTGTGCCCTCGGCTGTTGATAAGCAGGTGGCGCGGGCGCTTGCTGATATATCGGCGCTTGTTGAGCAGGAACAGGTTGATAAACTGAAGCTTGTGGTTGGTTAAAATTTGGTGTAACAGCTGCCACATACGGTTGTTGGACATATTGTACTGGGTATATTGGTTGTTGTTGAGAAAATTGGTGTTGTTTCTTCCATGACTGACTCCTTCTTTGGCTGGTTGACACTGCATTCGTATCCCCCTCCTTCTTTCTTTGAAATCCTCCAGGAAACTTTTTGGCATTACTACCAGATGTTTCAGAGGTAGTCGTCATCTTTCCATTCTTTAATCCAAGTTCGACCTTTATGCCTACAGCGACCAGGTCAGAGAAACTTGCAGATACGCTACTTACCATTCTTTCATAGAACACAGGTTTAACTGTATCCATGAACCAGTCTGCTAATTCCTTCTCAGCCAGAGGTGGTTCGACTTGCGAGGCCACTTCCCTCCATCGTTGCGCATACTCCTTAAAAGACTCCTTGTCTTTCTGGGACATGCTGAGCAGCTGTCTCCTATCTGGGGCCATATCCATGTTATACTTGTAGTGTTGGATGAAGGCATCAGATAAGTCCTGGAAGCAACGAATCCTACTCTGATCCAGGCTTAGGTACCACTTGGAGGGAGCACCCCTCAAGCTGTCTTGGAAGCAATGTATCATGAGTTTGTCATCCTCCACATGCGCAGCCATTTTTCGATAGTACATAATGAGGTGACTCTTAGGACACGAGTGGCCCTCATACTTATCGAAATCTGGGGTCCTGAACTTTGCAGGGATCACAAGACCGGACACCAGGCACATCTCCTTAGCTGTAGCACCAAAAACTTGGTCGCCCTCCATAGCTCTCAATCTCTTCTCCAGCATCTGGTAATTCTCCTTCATCCCTCTTAGGTCTTCCTGCCTTTCCTCATCTTCATCTGAAAAGTCTGGAGCATGTTGCTGATCTTCAAAGTAAGGTTGCACATGCGCCCGGACGAGAGGAGGTGCGAACGTGTGAACCACTGGATGGTTTTCATTGATGGTCGGTAGAGGAGCTGTCTGCTGAGTAGATGGTGCAAAACCAGGGGCGCCTTCAACTGTGGGCGTGAAACCAGGAGGTAAACCATAGGTTGGCCAGGTTGTTGGTACCGCCCTCGCAGGTTGGGGTTCAATCGATGGACCGACGATTTCAGAAACAACCGTTGTTTGGGTGTCTAGCTTTGCCCTGATGACCTGTAATATCTCCATGACCTGCCCCATGTTTCCACGCAAGTCTTCGAGCTCTGAGCTCACTCGCTCCAATTCATGCTCCTGATCTGCCATTCTTTGACGAGCTCTGGCACGAGTATTATATTGGTGTTGAAAATTCAGCGTGAAACTGGAGGAAGAAAGGACAGAATGAGACTCTTTTTTTTTTTTTTTTTTTTTTTTGAAAATGTATGAATGCATGTATGGATGCGTTTGTTTGCAAAACTCTTAGTTATCTTTATTATTTATTCAAGCAATGTTAGAATATAAGAATAACATGTAATAATTGAGAACTAAAATGACAACTTCCATTAATTAAAATCAGATTCAAATACAAAGAGATTTAACTTCAACTACACACGATTTGAATACAAAAATTTAAACACCAGCAATTCAAATTCAAGTACAAGTAAACTTAAGTTCTGTCTCAGCTCTTAAGATTGTAGCCAGATCTGTGGTGAGCTCATTCATCATCTTCTTGATAAACTTGACGAAATTGAAAACTTGAGGAGGCGTGTTTTCTGGACACATACACCAATCCGCTTCCTGGAGTTTTTCTGGAAGTTCCAACATGTTGAGGTTAACAAACCTAGCCAAGTTGCGGAACTTGCCATTCCATTCAACATAGAGCTCTTGGAGTTCCTTGATGACCTTTTGATCTTCATCTAAGGTTGCTCTAGCTTCTCTGTACAACCTCTTCCAGTACACACAATCATTTTTTAAGAGTAAGTAGGCTGCATCACCTTCCTGGCTCTCCAAAACCGCAAACCTCCTAGTAGCTTCTTCCAACTGGTACCTGAGATGGTGACAGTTCCTTTCAGCCTCTTCCTTTTGGAGGATCTCGCGAGACAACTTTTCCCCGCATTTCTTCAGAGCTTCCCTCAAGTCACGGATTTGTGCCTCAAAGTCAAGCTTAATTTCTTTTTTATCCATAAGAGATTTATCCAACAACCTCCCTAGCTCACAGATCCTATACTCAGCTTTTTTGAGCTCTTCCTTCCTGGTTCGGATCACTGATGTGGAACCCAATAGGATATGATCAAGATCATCTTTCTGGTCTTCCAATAGCCTAGCTCTTTTGTTGCTATCCTCCAGTTCTTGGGCTTTTCCCTTACGTTCCTCTTTCAAATTCTGATTTTCCAAGATAACTCGGTTCATCTGAATTCGTAATTCGCCATTCTCCACTTCGAGCTCTTTAACCTTAGTAACGAGTTTCTCCATGTCCTCAGGGAGTATGGGCTCGGGCTCAGAAGTTTTAGGAACAGCTGGAGCCTTTAAGATATATGGCAACTGGATTTTCTCAACCCTTTCTTTCACCCATTGCGTGTAAGGTTCTTTGGCAAGGATGTTTCTCTTTCCAAACTCTTTACCCATTCTTACAACCTTTAACCAAGCCTTTCGTACCGCTCTTACATCAGGATTGCTTGCTTGGATGTCAGAGAGCACAAATGGCTGTAAGTCCTTTGCGTCAGGAGGACCATCCATGGGGTAACCGTGTTGTAATCGAGATAGCATAGGGTTATAGTTGATGCAACCCTTGGTGCCCAACAATGGTACATTAGGAAATTCCCCACAGCTGACTATAATGTCTGGGGTTTCCCACTCTCGTATATACCATCTGATGGAACTTGCGGTGAGAGAGGCTAATTTCTGAGGAGACTTAAGTTCTTTTGCCACAAAAGGACCTTCTTCGGGCATGTGTTGCATGAACCAGGTGTAAAGCAACGGAGCACAACACAACAACACTCCACCCCTCTTTTCATGTCGAGCGTGAAGGGCATAGTAAATATCAGCTAAGAGAAATGGTACTGGATTGCCAGAGAGAAAGACTTCTATGGCCACTTGATCCACAAATTTTTCAACATTTGGGAATAACACAATCCCATGGATCAATAAAGCCACCACAGCATAGAATGCATTCCAATTTCCACTTTTCTTGAACTTTAAAGCTAAATCCTCCAAAAACATCGCGGCAAAACCTTTGCAACCCCCTTTTTCAGCCCAATTGTCTCGAACAGTCGGGACATTGATACTTAGGGCCGAAGCTATCTTCTTTGGGCCCATATCTTCTTCGAGCTTTGGAAACGGATTAAAATCTTTCAACTTGAGTCCCACGATCCTCTCAACTTCTTCCAAAGTAGGAGCTAGCTGGAAATCAGCGAATGTGAAACAACGCAGAGGTGGATCATAATATTGTGCCAGAGAGCCGATGATTCCATAGTCCACTTTCTTATTTAGCAGGCTCAAAATTTTCCCATAGCTCTTTCCAAAATCATCACGTCTGCTGAGAGACAAATCAGAGATCAAACCCTTCAGACTATCCAACTTAGGTTCCTTGTACTTGAGCGTGAAAGTGTGTCTCACTGAAGTTGTCATTTTCAAGTTCTCAATTCCTGAAACAAATAAGAGGTAACTAAGAGTTTGCTTTTTATGATGTTGATGCAATGTATGAATGTGATGCATTTTTTTGTATAGGTTCAATGGGCTTAAGGCATGGATAAGTCTGATTGCTTTGTATAGAACATGGTTCTCACCAGGTATGGTCTAAGGTTTTTTTCTTGAAAAAGTTCCTAGAGTCATGGATCCATTAGACTGTTTGCTACCTGCGGCAACTTACTTGCCGGGCATCAACTCCATCTAAAGAATCTACTCTAGGTGAGGTTCTCGTATCGATCTAACGAGAAATACATCTCGCAGACCCACACTACGCAACCATCTTTCCTAATGGGGTAAAGAACTAAGGTTCTACAAATGGTTCTTAGAGTCATGGATCCTAAAGAAAACATTGAAGCTTACGGCAACTTACTTGCCGAGCGACAACATCCTCTCAAGAATCTACTCTAAGTGAGGTTCTCGTACCGACCCAACGAGAAATACATCTCGCGGACCCGTACTACTCAACCTCGTCCTATCTTATGTTTTTACTCGAGACTCGGGTAAAAAGTCTTTCCCACAAGGTTTACAATCAGAGTCTCTCCAAGTACCAAAGCATATCGAACCAATATAGCAGATTATATCAATATGACAATAAAGATAACAAAATCAATAAAGAAAAGCCACACAAGTAAAAAAACAAAGGCACACAAACGACCTAACTAGGCTTGGCTCACTTAGGGATTTGTCTTCCCCAGCAGAGTCGCCATCTGTCGCACCTCGAAAAATGGGGATACGACTTCAAAGCGAAGCGCGATCGCACGCTCGCAATGATGGACTGAACAGAGTCGCCACCGAACTTTATTTATTCCTAAAAAGGAAGGGGAAATATCGATAAAACCCAAGACAAAAGAAAGGATAAGATATGGTCATCGCAACCAATATCAGGGTTCGGGAGTCGTTTACGCAAGGGGAAGGTATTAGCACCCCTCACGTCCGTTGTACTCAACGGGAACCATTAGGTCAGTTGTGTGCACTAATGTTAGTTGAAATGTTAGGCTTTTCGATTTATTATGTGGGAAAGAAAGAAAGGATAAGAAGAGAATGTTTTTTGGATTTTTTAACGAAGGACTAAACCTAAGTTTTTTATTAGTGGGCCTGACAAGATTTACAAATCCTGCTCCTACGTATCTCAACAGAGAAATCAAGGCTTACGTAGTTCTGGGTAGAAAAATGTTTGTTTGTTGGTCGATTTTAGCGAAAGCTATCCTGTATTAATCGACGAAAACATTGTTTTACCCAAAACAGATGAGGAGTGGACGCATACCACACATCGAACGGATTTATAAATCTACATTCGGAAAAGCGTCATTTATCTCTACTCAACAATCGTGGCCGAAACATTGTTTTGTATCACTTAAGACAATATATCTTTCATTTATGAAAAAAGGTTTTTGATTAATCGCACGGCGGCGAGACAAGAGTTTGATCAGTTGGAGGTATTTTGAGTGATGGCGAGAACTTGGATGAGCGAGATATACATCTCGAATTCTAGCCTCAGGAGTGCATGGTATACACCATGTTCCATTTCCATCTTTATTGAAAAAGTATTAAGGTAGGAATTAGGTATTTTGAAGTTTGAAAGACGAGTACTTGTGACCTACAAGCTCTTACAGCTTGGGTCTAATACTCGGGACTACGTCTGGACATTCCACCCAGGCAGTCTGTTTCTTTCCCATATTGCTAAGAAAAATGATTCGAATATTTATGAATATTTTGGAGGGAAGACGAATATTTATGGCTTGCAAGCTCTTACAGCTTGAGCCTAATATTCGGGATTACGACTGGACATTCCATCCAGGTAATCTTTTTCTTCCAACTTTATTAAGAAGATGATTTTTGAATATTAAAGTATTAAAGAGAATACGAGTATTAACGGCTTGCAAGCTCTTACAGCTTGAGCCTAATATTCGGGATTACGACTGGACATTCCGTCCAGGTAACCTTTTTCTTCCAACCTTATTAAGAAAATGGTTTAGATATTCATAACTATTTTGGAGAGAAGACGAATATTTATGGCTTGCAAGCTCTTACAGCTTGAGCCTAATATTCGGGATTACGACTGGACATTCCATCCAGGTAACCTTTTTCTTCACATTTTTACTTTGAAAATGATTTGAATATTAAATTAAAACAAATAAAGTACCGAGGTTTGAAATTATTGAAAGTTTAGTTGATGTTGCTTAAGAGCTCATTGTAAGAAGGCCCAAGAGTAAGCCATGTGAGGTTGATGGCGATGCTTAAAAGCAATCGACTTACAAGGGTATGGAAATGGGCTCGACATTGAATCGAGAAATATGATTTTTATAGTTTTAAAATGGTTTTTGAATGAATGATGAAATTAATAAAAAAAATAGATTTGTGCTATTGAATAATAATGAAACCATGAGTATAATAAAACATAAACATAAAAAATGTTAAAAGAAATAAAATGCTAAAAGGAAAAAAAATGCTATATATGAGTATTGAACCCTCTCCACTTAGGATCACCAAAATAACCTCTCTCCACTAGACCATTCATGATTATTTATAATTTTAATAACAATTTAGATATTAAACCAGAATAGATTGAAATCAAAATTAAAACATAAAAATCAAAACAAAAAATAGTCTGTTGGGTTTGGTTTATAGAAACCCGTTCTAGCCTGGCCCACGTAGGGAGGCGAACAGAAGGGTGGAAGGCTAGCTGTCAAGTCATTCATGGGAAAAACAAACAAAATTTGGGAAGACCAAAGGGTATTGGGTATATCAAAACGTTATTAGTGTTGCTTCCCCAAATTAAAGGTGCCATTAAAGCTACTGCTACAGTCAAAATCAATAAAGGCATATAAGCAACAAAAACAAAAATACCAACACTTTCCTCAGTAAGGAAAAACTAAGCACGAAACCAGGAAGAAAATCGTCCATCTAACGACGATGAAGAAACGCAAATCTCGAATCGGAAATAAACAAAAGCACCTAGTCTTCATCTATGGTCAGGAGTGAAGCGCGTCCGGTTGAGATCAAATCAAAAACAAAAACGTGAATTGGAAATCGAAACTCACCGGTCACAACAAAGCCGCTAGCGATTGGAAAGGATGGTGTTACGTGAATCTTTCTTCCTTCGCCTCCCTCAATCGGTTTCTCTTGGGTTAGGGTTCTTGGTAGAGCTTTTTTTTGTCCGCCTCCTTTTTCGTCTTTTTTTCCTAGGGTTTATTTCTTTTGAATTGTAGCCGCTCTTCCTATCTAGGGTTTTCGTTCTCTCCTCCCCCTATTCTGAACAGTATCCCCTTTTTTATACCCAGCTTATTAGGGTTTTCGATTCAGCTTATGGAGATCAAAATGGCATGCTCTTGGGAGTGCTTTAAGGGGTTCAGATTGTTTGCCTCAAATTGGTACTCAATCTGAAGAGGTAACACAATCCTATGCTTTTTTCTTTGAATTTGTCTCAATTCCTTTTTTGGATTTCTGGTATAAATTTTTTTTACCGCTTGCTGAGTTAACTTGTCTTTTTCACCGCAGTGAATTTCTCTTGCAAAAAATGAACTTTCTTATTTCATCGTAGCTGTTGATATTGGTGTGGTGTATGGTCTGTTGATGATGCGGCAGAGATTGTATTGTATCCACCACTGATGATGTATGCTTTAGACAAGGTAAGAGCCATATGATCAATCCTTACCATATTGCACTCTTGTTTATTTGCAAATTCCAGAGCTGTAGGAAGATTTTATTCTGATGATGATTTCTCTTCTAAAGCATTCACATTGGATTTGGCTATTAGATTATCTAATTCATTTGCTACTATCACTATCGTGTTCTTTGTACAGGATTTATGAGAATACATGTTCTGAAGTTGCTGCAAGGGTGTGCATGAAGCCTTCCTCCCAAGAGTTTCGTGTAATCCAAGTATCTTTGCAAGAAATATCAGAAATGTTTTGACAGAGATGTACAATTTACATATAAAACATCCGGCAATAGCAATCTTGCCTCTGTAGCCTAATTGAGCAAATTTGTCGAACTCGAACACTCCCATTTCATATGATGGTTTTGGTGGTGTTCAATGCTTCGGTGAATGTTTTAATAGAATCGGGACCAATATCCAATCCCATCTGACCATCGGGAATGGCAGATGCTGGCACAATCTAGCTATTCGCTTCAAGGGCGAATTTGTCTGCAGTCATGACATCAGCGGTAACAAGAGCGACACCCCATTTGCCTTGGCTTAAGTAGTGTTGTAGCAAGATCCAACTTATCTTCCTCTACAAGGGATGAACCAATTAAAAGACTTTTTGCCTTGTGAAATGTGAAGATCCCTCCACCGAGAAGAAGCATGTCAACTTTTTCTAGAAGCGACTCAATCACACCCATTTTAGATGAGACTTTGGAACCACCCACAACTGTAGCAAATGGCCTTTGAAGGATTTCTATCTAAAGCTGCTCTGCATACATATTGAAAAGTTGCTCTCTTCTGCTCATCAGGTTAGTACTGGTCTGAATTTCGACTCCCTTTAATAGCCCGAATACGCATATGGTCGGATCAAAACCTTCATGGCTTATATCTCATATTGCAAACTTGCTTTTTATGAGTTTAAAACTTAAGTCCCTTTACTGATTTCAGGTGTTTGGCAGAAGTTAAAGACAGTTTGGTGCCAAAACTAAAACCAGGCCTGCTGTTACACCACTGTCCAATTACCGCAGAATTGGTGCGGCTTGAGACATAGCGAGCAATATTCGAAGGAGGTTCTACGTCGTGATGGTTAAACTGTTTGGCAGCTGTGTCAAGGAGCAAGGGTGACGGATCTTTCGGTTTGCAAGACCATGAATCCTCTTCCAACATGAATATTGAAATTGGAAGCAGGTTAATCTCATTTTATAGAGAAACTAAAGAGGCGATTAATTCTGTTCGAGTCTGGCTGTGATTGACTTGTTTATCCCTTAAGTTTTCTACTAAAATGCCACTATCCTTTGTTAATGAACCAAATATGTAAACTTGCTGATTTAGAAATTTCATGTTCAGTGGCAGGTTTGACCCAATGTGTCTTCAGCTCATGAGGACCGCTGAGTATACTACTGCGCAACCTTGTGCTTTTAACGACCCGACTGCAGACGGAAATTGCTTGGGAAACGGTAATGAATGGAGCCAGAAAATAGTCCTTCAAAACTGTAACCAGCATGTACAAGTCCCAAAATAACGGCAGTCCATGATACTACATTTCTCATTGTCATTTCCCAAAGACACTTCAACCTTATTTGGTTTTTCCTACCTTCATGTACATATCTACAAAGGCATACCAATTGGTCCTACAGTCGTCTTTGCCTAAAGCTGTGAAATGTCGGCTCAGACACGGTAGCAGGTATTTGAGGTAAGCTATGAAATGCCCTTCTCGGTTCCATTTTCTTCTGCCTGTGGTGTGAGTCCTTAATGTGTGTAGCATAAATACTCCAACCTGAATTTCGGGCTGCGGCGGCTGGAAGCATTGCAGAAAGCAAGTTGCAACAGTTTTGAACCGTTGGTCTTGTGGCAAGGTATCATTGCAGCTTTGGTTATGAAGATTTGAATTTTAAAAGCTGTCATCAAAGTTTGTTATTTCTATTGGTTTTTGTTTCAGTTGTCGGGTGTTTCCAAGAGCTAGTGAGGATGAAGGAGTTCCCGTCGTGATTAGCGAGGTATTACGGTTACAAGTTTCTTGTTTTTTTGTTATGAACCTTTCAGTTTCTGCTATGGCTTTTGTAACTGAATTATGGACTGCTGAAGATTGCAGGTAGCGTGGTAATGTGTCCTTGTCGTGCAGCATGAATGAGAGCAGTTTCTCCATCATCATCTCTCGAATCAATTTCAAGCTTCAAATCCTCCAACAGGTATTTACAAATCTCAGTTTGTCCTTCAAAAGCAGCAAAATGAAGTGCCCCACGCTTGTTTGCATCTTTAATTGCTTCCACTGTTTTCATTGAATTGTACCAATCTTTTGCCGAGAAAAGGTTTGTGATAGGCAGGGCAGTTTCCAGCACCCTCTTCCAATTTTCATGATTATCCACGTTATGACGAGTTGTGGCATTATCCGTTTTGATGGAAAAATTTGTTGTGTTAACTTCATCTGTTGTTGATACTTGCAGGACGTACGTCATGCCGGGTTGAATTTCAGCCGAGGTTACTAGCGTTGCAAAGTCTATTGTAGGAATTTGGGGAAGCAACTATAACGCTTTTCCATGCTGTTTTGGACGTGTCGGTAATGCGGACGGATTCAACAACTAGAAGCTGACATATCACCCCCATAAGATGTATCAACAACGATGGAATGACACAACAGTAGATGCATGGGAATAGCAGTGCCATTTCGCCACAGTTGTGCCACCCTTTTTTTTATTAATTTCACAAGAATATCGTACTTTGCAATATCATTTATTTTTCTTTTCAAGAACGGATAATCCCTTGTAACAATAATACTTTTGGTGCTTTCTCTACTTACAAAGTCTGCATCTTGCATATACAATTGCATTTTCTCACAGAAGGATTGTAATAGGTGTAGCAGTTTTCATTTACGGCACTTGTAGCACTGCTTTGAATCCCGTCATGAAAAATAAAGAACTCTGTTTATGCTTGCAAACTCAATACGACCTCTAAAACGTGGCTGCTGTGAAATCTCTGACTGTCATTTTTATCACATTAGAATCTGGTGTTAATTGTGAAGCATGTTGATATTCTACAAGAAGTCCTTTCATGAGAAATTTCTCAAGCAATGTAAAATCTTTCTCCAATTCCCTCCTTATTAACTAATGTAAAGGAACTACTTGCGAGTGGCAATAGCGGCAAACCAAGAGTGTATCAAGCTGCATGGACTCTTGCAAGTCACGTAACAATACTCAAGAGTCAAAATCAATGCATCCCTGTCCATAAATTCACGCTTCCTTCTAATTAACAAAGTCTTTATTAGCTTAGGTTTTAGAAAATGCAACGATGGACATATTTCCATAAACTTTTCTAAAAGTGACTCCTTTGGCTCTTCAAGGAAAATGACCATAGACAGTAGTAACGACGTTTTCAGGGAGGTACAAGTTCTAGTCTGACCGCTTTCTTCCATCCCCTTCAAAATCTTCGAGTGGATGTGGAGGTAAAATAGCAATTTGACAAATGTTAGGAGAAACTACACCATCACCCTCCATCTCTTGAATATTAAGTAGGTGGATAGATTCATGACCAGATGAAATGGTCATGAGGAGGAAAGAAAATGCATGATCGATGGAGAAGTTTCAGGGTCAAAATCAGGGTATGACACCATGCTTTCGATAAGTTGGTAAGCGTCAGCATAAGGTTTGTTCATTAGTGCACCACCTGCGGCGGCGTCTATTGTTAACCTCGTGTTGTACAGGAGACCATTATAGAAGGTATGAATTACTAACCAGTCCTCTAAACCATGGTGTGGACAAAGTCTCATCATGTCTTTGTATCTTTCCCATGCTTCGAAAAGAGACTCGTTATCTTTCTGTTTAAATCCATTTATCTGGGCTCTTAACATAGCTGTTTTGCTTGGCGGAAAGTATCGAGCAAGAAAAACTTTCTTCAACTCGTTCCATGTGGTGACTGAGTTGGAAGGAAGAGATTGAAGCCATCTTCTAGCGCTATCTCTTAATGAGAAAGGAAAAAGACGAAGTCGAATTGCCTCTGAAGTGACACCATTAGCTTTAACAGTATCAGCGTATTGGACAAATACGGATAAATGAAGGTTTGGATCCTCGGTAGGATTTCCAGAGAATTGGTTCTGTTGTACTGCCTGCAACAGTGAAGGTTTGAGTTCAAAGTTGTTTGCTTCGATTGCGGGTGGAGCAATACTTGAATGCTGCTCATCTTGCGATGGAGCGGCGTAATCTCTAAGAGCACGAGCTGGTTCTGCCATCTCGGGTATCGAAGGGAAAATATTTTTGAAATCAGGAAGTTCAATATGAGGGAGATTGTTTGCAGCACGATATTCCCGAATTCGTCGTAAGACTCGGAGATATAGTTCGATATCGTTGATTCATAAGTAGAACGGCTCGCCTTGTGAGCGAGTGTGTGGCATACAAGTCAACGAAAGAAAGAAAAGAAAAAGAAAAGCCTTAGTCTCTACAGCGTAACAGAAGAGTTACGATATCGACTAAATAAAAGTCCCCGACAACGGCGCCAAAAACTTGATCGCGACTTTATGAGTCGAATTTGAGGTACAAACTGCAAGTGCACAGTTCTATCGCGTAGTTTTAAAAGATATCGATCCCACAGGGACTTATGAATCGATATACCGTTATCTAAGGTTACTTCGTAAAGCTAAGGCAGGTAATACTTTGATTGTTTGGGGGAAAAGCTAAAACTAAAATAAGATCTAAAATAAATATCTAATAAGCGGATATCGGTATGTAGTTCGTCGTAATTAGGGAATCAATTCTTTGTTGGTTTCTTGGTTTTAAAATAAATCTTTTCAGTTGACGCTATTGATTAAAAGTCTTATCTCAAACTCTCGCTCTGTTGAATAAACTATGATTTTATATTAACGTAGCTGTCACTTATAGTTAAGTCAAAAACCACTTTTTGAAAACAATAGGATCCGTAGAAACTCTTTTTAAGAAAACACTAATCATTTAAACACCCTTATCTCAAACTCTCGCTCTGTTGACTTAGGTTATATAATTAAATTCAAATGCTTAACTCTCGTCCTCACATTCAATCTTTAAAAATACTTTTTGAAAAAGGTTAGAATCTAATTAACTCTAAAAATTGCTCTCGCCCTGATCTAGAATTAATGTCCAATTTACATTGTCCAGTCAAAAACTCAAACTCTCGCTCTATTGCTTTTAACTTCTTTATGTCTTTTACTTTCGTACAAAAACCTTGTTATTAAACTTGTAAATTGAGACCGTAAAAAGAGTGATTTTAATTTTAAACTTAATTAAACCAATTTGGTTTTGATTCCTTCATTCCGCTTACTCTACATACCGATACCTAAGTAAATCAGCCAGACATGCTAAACAGACTTAAATAATTATCATGCATAAACAGATTCATCTCAGGCAAATAATATAAATAAACAGTAAAACAGGGCATATATAAATTCAAACAATAATTAAAGAACCTGAGAAATTAAATAGCAGTCTTGAACACTCCACCACAGGTCGGTTGGATTTGTTCTTGAATTCTTCAATCAGGCAGGAAAATAAAAGCGAAGGAATAAAAAAACTAGATTCTAACGTAAGGTTAGATCCGGTAAAAGGTACACAATAGTTTCCGGTGTAGAAACTATTGTGCGAAAAAGAATTAACTAAATGCTAAAAAAGGAAAATAGAAATTGCAAGGGAAAACAATATAAAACTCGTACAAGTAATGCTGTAAAAAATATGCTTAAGCTGCTGGAAAAGAAAAAATGCGAAAAAGCAAAAACGGCAAAGAAATCTGGAAAAAGCGTGGAACCGAGAGCTTTCTAAAAAGCTACTATTTATACTGCTACTTGTGTCAACTGCTTCCAAGGGTTTTCCGTAAATATAGCCATTACGTTGTAAAAGGGTCAAGCGTGAAAGTAGCTTCAACGTGGTCTGTTGCGTTCCTGGTGCCAAAAATATAGGGGAATAGTGTGACGTCCGTCACACCATGTGTGACGCTCGTCACAGGAGTGTGCAAAGCGTGATGCTCGTCACAGCCTTTGTGACGCTCGTCACAGGCACAACGCCTGTGCTTTTTGGGCTGGGCTTTGGCTTTTGATATTTGCTTCTTTTCATTGCTTTTTGCACCCGCTTTTCTTCCTTTTTTACTTGTGCTTCAAATAAACCACCTGAAATAAATAGAAAGAAAATACCGCGTAATATCTAATAAAATGAAATAAATTGAAGTAAATAATAATATAATTTAATTAAATTGAGTCCTAGAATGTGATACTATTTCATGTTATCAAATGGTTTGTTTGTTCATACAAGTGTTGTCAACAGGGTTGGACACTAAAGATTAAGAGTTCATGGGATGAAGATGATAAGAAAAAATTCCTTTACAATAAGAAAACAATCAACATACTTCAAAGTGCACTTAGCATGAGTGAATTCTCTTATGTCTCTCAATGTACAACGACAAAGCAAATATGGGATACATTGGTAGAAACTCATGAAGGAACCGCTGAAGTAAAGAGATCTAGATTGAATACTTTAAGTCAAGAGTATAAGATGTTCATAATGCAGCCCAGAGAATCTATCGCCGTATTACATAAGAGATTTGTACACTTGACAAATCACTTGATTGCTCTTGGTAAGTATTTTACTAATGATGATCTTAATCTTAAAGTGCTTAGGATTTTAACCAGGGAATGACAACCAAAGGTGACAACAATATCAGAAAAGAAAAGTCTTTCTACCATGATGTTCGCATCCTTGTTCGGAAAACTTCAAGAGCAGGATCTTGAAACACTTAAAAAACATGAGAATTAAGAGAAGAAATCCAAAGGCATTGCTTTGAAAGTTGAGACAAAAGGAGAACAGGAAGATGATGCTTCAGAAGAAGATGAAAACTTCATGCTCCTTGTAAAAACACTTGGTAATTTATTTGGCAATAATGAAAAATCCTTGAATTATGAAAAAAGAAAGAATTTTTTCAGGAAAAAGGATGCTTCCACTTAACATCAACTGTAACTTGCTATGAATATGGAAAGTAAGGATACATAAAGAGGGATTGTCCAAAACTCACTAAGAAGAACGACTTCAAAAGTAAAAAAAAGTCAAACTTCAAAAGATCCTACATTGCATGGGAAGATAATGAAATAAGTTCATCATCTGACTTAGAAAGTGAAGAATGTGAAAATCTTTCTTTGATGGAATCACACGATTCCAATGATGAAGATGAAGAGGTTAGTAATGATTATTCCATTTATAATAATGATGCACAAGATGCTATAGATGAATTACTCAATGAATGCAAAATTATGTATATGACATTGTCAAAACAAAAGAAACAAATTTTATCTCTTGAAAAAAATGTTGAAACCACAAAAAAAGATTTTGAAGTTGAAAAACAAAACTTTGTTAAAGAACAAAAACAAAATTTTATGTGTAAAGAGTGTGAGTCACTTCCGTTCCAAATTGTCCAATTAAAAATAGTTCTTGAAAGATATGAAAAAGGACAAATTGGATTGGATGGTGTCCTTAGTCAACCAATATATTCTAATGATAAAACTTGATTTGGTTATTATAAATTTAATAAACCAAGTTCTAGTAAAACCATATTTATTAAGGCTAGTGATCAATCCAATAAAGAAAAAATGAACAAAACAAACAATGTTCATCATTATCCTAAAAGGAAAATATTTGTTAAGAAAAAATCTTATGTTCCTAGATATATAAGTAATGTTGTTCCTACTTGTTTCTATTATGGTATAATTGGCCAGACACATAATGCTTGCTATGTAAGGAACTTTAGTGTGGCAAGTGGGCATTATATATGGGTCAAGAAAGGAACTAATTATGAAGGATGCAAGGCAATTTGAGTATCTAATAAAACCTAATTTGTTTTATAGGTGTGCTTGAAAACCACTACAAATCTATGGTATCTCGATAGTGGTTGTTCTAAGCATATGACAAAAAATATCAATAAATTTTCAAATTTAGTGCTTAAAGCCAAGGGATGTGTTATTTATGGAGACAACAACAAAGGAAAAATTCTTGGCATATGCAAAGTTGGAGCACCATATTTTACATCCATTGAAGATGTTCTTTATGTTGAAGGACTAAAGCACAATCTTCTAAGTATAAGCCAACTTTGTGACAAAGGCTTCAAGACCAAGTTCACCAAGGATGAATGCTTGATTGAAGATGAAGCAACTCATGATGTATAACTCAAAGCTTAAAGATTCAATAATATTTTTATAATTTCCGTAGATGATTTATCTTTGAAAGTAAAATATCTTATGGTAAACAATAATGATTCATGGATATGGCTTAAAAGAGTTGCACATATTCATATGGAACATTTAAACAAACTAGTCAAGCATGATCTTGTCATTGGTTTAACTAAGATAAGGTTTGTCAAAGATAAATTATGTGATGTTTGTCAAAAGGGAAAACAAACCAAATTAACTTTCAAACCCAAGAATGTGGTGTCTACTTCAAGGCCACTACAATTATTGCATATGAACTTGTTTAGCCGATCAAGAACAAGAAGCTTCAGAGGTAATGTATATGTTTTAGTTATTGTTGATGATTTTTCTAAATATTCTTGACAGTCTTTTTAGTGCAGAAAAGTGATGCATTTAAGGCGTTCAAGAAGTATGCAAAGCAAGTACAAAATGAGAAATCACTAAAAATTTCCTCCATAAGAAGCGATCATGGTGGAGAGTTCCAAAATGCATCATTTGAAGAGTTTTGTAAAGAACATGGGATCTTTCATAAGTTTTCAGCACCAAGGACTCCAAAACAAAATGGAGTGGTGAAAAGAAAGAACTAGTCTCTAGTAGAACTCTCAAGAACAATGCTTAGTGATTCAAGTATACCAAAATGTTTTTGGGTGGATGCGGTAAGCACGACTTGTTATGTAAGTAATTGGGTTATTATAAGAGAAATATTGAAAAATACTCCATATGAACTCTCCAAATGAAGAAAGTCAAACATTGCTCACTTTCACATATTTGGATGCAAGGGCTTTGTCCTTAACAATGATAAATACAATCTAGGTAAGTTTAATGAGAGATCTGATGAAGGTATATTTCTAGGTTATTCTCTCACTAGTAAAGCTTATAGAGTTTATAATAAAATAAATTTAACTATTGAAGAATATATGCATGTTTCTTTTGATTAATCTAACACCTATAAGGAGGACATAGTTGTTTGTGATGATGATGATGTTTTAAAAATTCCTTCAGAAGAAGTTGCCAAAGATAAAAATGTTAATCAACTGGAACACCAAAAAGAAGTTTCACAATAAGAATCAAATTAAAGTGATCTTTCTTAAGAATGAAGAACCCATCGTGATCATCCAATTGACAAAGTAATTTGTGACATAAGCAAACGAGTTTCAACAAGGCTAAATCTCAAATATGATTGCTTGAATATGTCATTTGTTTCTTAGATAGAACCCTCTAAGATTGATGAAGCCTTAGGAGACGATAAATGGATAATTACTATGCAAGAGGAATTAAATCAATTCGAAAGAAATCAAGTTTGGGAACTTGTTCCTAGGCCAAGTGATAAACACATCATAGGTACCAAATGGGTGTTTATGAACAAACTTGATGAGAATGGTATAATTGTTCAAAATAAAGCAAGATTGGTGGCTCAAGTTATAATCAAGAAAAAGGAATTGACTTTGAAGAAACATTCTCTCTGGTTGCAAGGTTAGAAGCTATTTGTTTATTACTTGCTTATGCTTGTTCATTAAACTTTCAGCTTTTCCAAATGTACGTCAAGAGAACCTTCTTGAATGGGCACATCAATGAGGAAGTCTATTCCAAACAACCTCCCGGTTTTGAAGACTTCAAGAATCCTTCACATGTCTTCAAGTTGAATAAAGCTCTTTATGAGTTAAAGCAAGCACCAAGAGCGTGGTATGATAAACTTAGCAACTTTCTATGTGAAAGAGGATATGAGAAAGGTAAAGTTGATAAAAACTTATTTATTAAGAAAATCAAAGGTCATACTTTATTAGTTCAAGTCTACATTGACAATATCATTTTCAGATCAACAAACAAAGATATATATGGAGATTTTTCATTGATGATGCAAGGAGAATTCAAGATGTCTATGATGGGTAAGATGAACTATTTTCTTGGACTACAAATTAAACAATTAAAGAATGACATATTCATCAACTAATCCAAGTATTGCAAAGAATTGTTGAAAATATTTGATATGGACAATTGCAAAGCAATGGCTACTCCAATAGGCTCCGGAACAAATGTAGATCAAGATGAATCTTGTGTTTCAATTGATATTACAAAGTATCAATGTATGATTGGTTCATTGTTGAATTTGACGGCAAGCCATCCTTGCATTATGTTTAGTCTTTGTCTTTGTGCTCGGTTTCAAGCAAATCCAAAGGAATCACATCTTGCCTCTGTGAACCGAATCATGAAGTATCTTAAAGGGACAACTAACTTCAGTCTATGGTATCCAAAAGGTAGTGTATATGATTTAATTGGTTATTTTGACTCAGATTATGCAAGCTGTAAAACTGACCAAAAAAGCACTAGTGGTACATGTCATATTCTTGGAAACGCTCTTGTATCATGGTCCTGCAAAAAGCAAGCATGTGTGGCCCTCAATACAGCTGAAGCAGAGTACATCTCATCAGGAAGTTGTTGTGCATAAATCCTTTGGTTAAAGCAACAACTTAGCGACTCCGATTTAAACCTTGGATGCATTCCGTTGAAATGTGACAACACTAGTGTTATAAACATAACCAAAAATCCAATAATGCACTCAAGAACCAAACACATAGACATTTGACATCACTTTCTCCGTGATCATGTTCTTAAGGGTGATGTTGAGGTATCATTTATGGATACGCATACCCAATTAGAAGTTATGTTAACAAAACCCCTTGCAAAGGAACCATTCTTCAAGATTCAAAGAGGACTAGTCATATTGGATGAGCATGATGTATGATTTTCTATTCAAAGACTTGTCTACAATCATTTTTAAGAACATCAAGTCAATTTCATCAATTAAGGTACATGTTATCTTATATGCTTTTTCGAGTTTATTCATAATTACATGTGTGAATTCCGCTTTCTAATATGTTTCTTAAGTATCTATTATGTTTGTATGGTGTGTTTATATGTATTTTGTTTGTTAGAAATCTTGTTGCTAGTTTTTATGTGTTTATTTTCTTGTTATCCAACTAGTGTTTTAAGTTTTTTTTCAAAAATTTGTTGCATGTAACCGGTTAACCAAATGGTGTAACCGGTTACCACTTTGAAAATTTCAATTCTCTTTTTAAATTTTATGTTCAACGCGTGGAGGTAACCAATTAACCAAAAGGTGTAAGCAGTTACATTAGTAAAAAATCACTTTTTAAATTTCTTTTAAGTGCTTTTAATGGCCTTTAATGTCTTAGTCCAACTTCCTCCACCCACTTCATTGGTAAACACATATCCATCAATACCCGCTTATAACTCAACAACTCCCCACAAAATCCATTAAATTCCCAATCACCAAAAAACTTTATATATCACTCTCTCTTCTCAAACACGACTCACAACACTCAAAAGAGCTTATTCCAAAAATTCCTTTTGCATCCCAACAAACCATAAGTTTCAACTTTCCTCTCAAACCTCCACCAATGACTCCTTTAAGGAAAGGAAAAGGAAAGGAACGAGTTGATGAAGGTGGTTCTGACTCTTCTTAAGACTCTCAAGGCTTTAGCAAAAAATCATGCAACACCGAGACTACGTCAAACCCGCTTATCCTGTATGATGCAAACCTGTTAGTCAGTGACCGGATGTTACACTATTTCATCGCCTACATATTGATGCCTAAACACTCTAATCACTCCCAGACTAATGACATTGATATGCAATTGATTTATGCTATCAGGAATCGTATTAAGGTCAATTGGGCTTATGTGGTTATGTTTCACATGCTTCATCAAAAAGGGCTTAGTGGTGGTCTTTCGTATGCTAGGTTGGTTACTAAAGTTTTAGAACATTGTGAATTTAGCTTGAAAACATAATCAAGGAAGGAAATGGCATCTAAAGAGTGTGAAATCAATGTTTGGGCAACCAACAAGAATATGGGCATTTTTAAGGATAAGGACGGTATTTACAAGCATAGAGACACAATTGCTTCCTCCTCTTCAGCTGAGGCTCATGTTCCTAAAGGTGGGTACACTAATGAGTTCCTATACCATAAGATGTGCTCTCTTGAGAACCTAGTGACTACCGGATTGCAAAACCTTCGCCCAGAACTTTTATCCGAAATTAGGAAATAAAACTAAGCCCAAGAGGAAGAAAGTGAGGAAGAGGAGATGGAAGAAGATTATGATTAAGGATCATTGCTTGTATTGTTTCTTGATGTTTCATTTCATGTTGTCATATTGCTTTGTGTTTTCGTATCATTTCATTTAGACTCGCACTATGTTATGTTTCATTAAGACAATGATTTGCTTAAGTTATTCAATGTTCATTATGTTAATTGTGTTATGGTTTATTGTTGTTTAAGCTATTGTTTTGTTATATATCTATATCTATTATCTTTTAACTCTTTTCCCCATCCTTTTTTTTATGACAAATGGGGGAAGAGGTATGGTGTTTGTGTATGTTTTGTGTGTCTAACCCTTGCAGGAACAAAGTTCAAATTTGTCCAAACACTCTATGTATCAAGAAAGGGCATTGATAAAAGGGGAGTATCAAATATAGGGAAACATTCACATAAAAGCATCTAAAATATTAAGGACTTCAACTTTCAAATGGTTCTCATCATAAAAAATGGGGAGTATGTAAAGACGGGCTTCTCCAACACTATGTTTTGATGAAGACAACTATATTAGGGACATATTAAAAGGATGAGCAAAAGTATCATGATCAAGAGTTATAGGATCAAGACTTGGTTCATAAGCAACATTGTCAAAGAAGCACTTAGATCTACTTAGAGCTTGATCTTCATTTTATAGGTACAAGTTACAATTCAAGTTATGATATACTTTACGTGCTCAAAAATTCTTTGACAATCTCATTCATATGCATAACTCCTTTTGAAATATCATGGCCCTGTATACATACTATTATATAAAGCATTTTTCATTTTTGTACCAGTTGTAACTGGTTACGTGGAATGGTTAACCAATTACATGAACCCAAAAACATGTTTTTTTTTTTGCAATTTTGGTCAGGTGTAACCAGTTACTCCTTTTGGTTAACCGGTTACACATACGAAAATTTGAATTTTTCAGGAATCACTTCTGGTGTAACCGGCTATGATAATGTATTAACTGGTTGTCACTGAAGCAGTGACACTTTTTCATGAAAAATTTGATTCAAACGTATTTTATTTTTATATCATCAAACATTGCATTGGTTGATCATAATACACTCTTTCAAAATGGTGTGATACACATATAAATATTGCATGTTTCAGATTTCAAAATTTCACGTCTTTCAAATCAATTCAAGTACATTATTTCTCTGATTTTCAAAACAAGTGCGTTGATTTATAATCTTTGTGTGAAAGTTACTGCATTACTTATCATTGCGTTTCTGAAAGTTCCAACATTAAATAATGAGCACTTTTATACCATATTTTGAATTGTACACTTGAAAGGGAAGATCAATTCTTGTAATTTATATACTCCATTCATCTTCAAACTTCTTATTATTTTTCCAGAATTGCTTTGTATTCCTTACTTTTCAGGATTGTTGGAAAGAAGAGAGTTGAAAAGGAGAGGATTATTCTCATATCAACTTGGTTGGATCATAAGATGTTATTGCCTTAGTGATTGTTTAAAATCTTGCAACTAGAAGTCTAAGATTATGCTTGTACAAAAGTTCTAACATTATGCAAATATCTTACATGTTGTAAGGGGACTAGACATATTATCGAACTGTGAGAGGAACTAGTATAATCCCTTTGTGTTGTTTATTTTTATGCATTTACCACTTTCATCACTTAATCATAAACCAAAAAATAACACACTTATATCTAAGAAATAGAAATTTTAAAGTACCTAATTCACCCCCCTCTTAGGCATACTCATAACTTATAAAAGGTACGCCCAACAATGAAAAAAAAGAAAAAAAAGGGAGAATGAGGTCCACCCATTTAACTAATCCATCAGGGAGACCGACTTTCCATTCTCCATCATCTGATTAAGATGAACCTGTCCTCGTGAAGTATGCATTGTGGGATAAAAATATTCCACCTGCTACAAAGTATTTTCAAAAGACTTGTCTGAAATAGAATAACTCTCCTCCACCTACTTTGTATACTCATTGGTAAAGGCAAAATTATCAAGATGTATCTTTCCAAGTTCGTCTTCAACCTTCTTATGACCTTCTTGAGACTCCTTCAATGATGCTTCAAGCTATTCTACCCTTTTTAGGGAAAGATCGAGTGTTAGGCTTGCTTTAGTAAGAGCAACCTCTATCATAGATCATGATTATTGTGTAGAAGCTAAAGCTTCATTCTTCTTTGTCACTTCATGCACTAGCAACTTCACTTTCTCGTCTAACAAGCTATGGTACGCAAATGCTTTTACGCATATTCTAACTCTAAAAAAAGGTAGACGCCCCTTGAAGATCCTTCTGATACTATTTTGACTCAACGACAACAACACTTACATGCTCTTGTAGTACCTCTTTTTCCATCTGAAAACAATCAAGTGAGAAAATTTATCCCCCCCTGACAGCACCAAAGGCCAAGATCGATGATGGTCGATGCCTGAAATGTATAATAAGTCAAATCTTATAATTCCTCTTGCAGAGAATCTTTAGCTTTGTTTATGTAATTTGAGTAATCTTCTTTAGAGATATAAGCTTGAAACTCCCTAGCCACCCGCGGACCAGGGCAAGTTAAAAGTGTATGAGGCAAACCGACCAAAATCTATGCAGAACCTCCTGTAGAATTAGGTTTTATTAAGTTCCGCGCTAGCAGTCGGTGACACTTAACGAAGAATCCTTCAACTTAAAGCACTTCAAGCTCAGGACTAAGGGTCAAACTTTCCCATTCATCAGTATGTGATTAAGACAAAAACATTTTCCACCATAACTTGGTCAAATAAATCCAAAACTTCCACATGCAATGGACTAGGTGCGAGCTGAGTAGCCAAAAAAATAGAGACTCCCATTGTCTAAACACCTTTAATGGCAGGGATATTGGTATCACCTTCAAAGTGAGGGATAACTCGGGGATGCCTACTCATTTATTGTGTTGTTTTTCATTTAATAAAGTATTCAAGAATGAGAGGATTCCCTATCTCACTCACCAAATATAACATTCCTATACAATTTCGAGTCTACATCCATCAACAGACGCGTCTCTGTTAACCGTTGAAGTTGCTTCTTCGATACCGCATTAGGAGGGTCAACACCTCTGACATAACCTAGATCATCAAAGAAGGATACCAACCACCTTTTTAGAAAAACATCTTCTTGAGACAAATTGTCCATCCTGTAAACATAAGATCCTAAATCCAACAAGAAGTTGATTTGATGTCAGAACTTGGAGAATACATCTGAGCATTGATAAGGCAACCCAGGATCTATAGAGTATATCTCAGCGTGAGACTCTTCGTTGAGGGTAGTGACCAAGAATAACCAATTTTTGAAATGCTTCACACTATCCGAGTAAACATTGAACGTTCTAGTATATTGCTTGGGAGATATGAGGCCCTAACCCCGTGTTGAAGCAGTCAAGCTACATTGAGCTTTGAAAATATTGAAGAAGAGAATCAAGGTCGACATACTCTTCTTATATTCAAACTCGTATTGATTTTTATTTTGTGTAAGACTAACTTACCATGTGTAATTGTGAATGGGAGATTAATAAGTGGTTAAGAACTCCAATCTCAAAATCATTGAAAGGAAGGTAAAATCCTGTCAAAGAAAACAAACACTCGTGAAAAGGAATGGCTCACCTTCCATACTTGCTGCATACCTTCTTAAATTTCTCGGGAACAAACACTCCCTAGTCGGTGGGAGGTCCCACCTCGTTAAAAGCATGATCCAAACCACCCTTAAAAACAAAAGCAGATGTGACATCCAACTTCTCTTGATCTATCCACATTGATGAGTTGTACCTTTTTTACTTACGAATAAAGGTGGGGGGAATCTCCATTATGAGGAACACTTTTAGTATAGAAAAGGAAAATATGAATAAACAATATAATACACATTCAAGGGTAAAGTTCAACGCTTTGTTAAAACATGCCATTAACAAAAGTTCATCATAAAGCAAGTAGGAATATAAAAAACCTCAAGGCATGTCCAGAATGTACGAGTATCTCCATCTGATGAATCGCCAACGACTAGGGTCTTTTCTTCGGACCCCAGAAACATACTCTCCAGAAACCGTAACAAAGAAATCATGAATAGAAAGAAAGGAAAATACAAACTTTACCTTAAAGAAATAAAGGTGATCGTCTACGTGTCGCAGACACCACCGAACAAAATATCCCAAATGAACTTAATTAAAAGATAAACACATAAGAGCCCGCAAGAAAGGGGGAAGTTTATGATACAAAAGAGAAAGAACTTCTATAGTTTCTGTATGACAAAAAAGAGAAAAACAATACTGCATGAACTCTGTATAAGTGCCTAATTTTAGACTCTCTTGTAATATGTGATTGTAATATATGATGCTACTAATTTCAATATCAAGACAGTAAGATAAAGTATTTTCGAGTTTCTATAAGATTTGAGAGAAGTAGATGGAAATGTAATTTCCTAATAAAAATGAAAGTTGAGCAAAGTTTGCTACTATAATTGATTCAAATGTTTATATGTTGGGAAATTTCTTTTTCCACCTCTATATGATCTTCCTAACCCCTGACGAAAAATAAAAAATGCTCATAGTTTTCTGAGTTGCATCTTTAGATGCACCGTTTTCACACAAAATAATTCAAATGGATAAGTGTATGTATTTTATTGTGTGTTCGCAGATGCATCTTCGGATTAACTCTTATTTTTAAATTCAATTTTTTTTCCGGAAATACATCTTCGAACTTGTTTAATTTATAAAACAATTATGTAAAAATAATAATAACATATCAATAGCTGAATTCAACACATGATGCAACAACATTAGTGAAAATTAAAAAGAACAAATGCCACAATTTTCTATTTACAAGAAAGTGCAATTAGATAGAAAATAGAGTATGAGGGATAATTAAAAACATTTCTACAAATTAACTTTGACAAATTTCAGTGGAAAAACATCTTACTAAAGAACTTTTGAAGGTTCTTTTCTATTTGTGTCGGTAAATGATTATTATTCATGTGTTTGTGTCATGATCAAAAATTTAAAAGAGTATCTTATCTCGTGATAGACGTTTTATTATAGAGGAGAAATTATAAAACTAGTATAAGATGAAGATTCCCACTAATGAAATCAAACAAGATAAATTGGCTTAATCCTCGAGCACTATTAGTGCAAACTGCAAATAATTATGTAAAAATGATATTTAAATAATTAAAAATGTATTTAGTGAAATTTTCGGAGATACATTTTATAAAATTTCACAGATGCTTCTCCGGACTAATTTTTGGCAAAAACATGATGACGGTTTGATTTATGAGGAATGAGGTTATTTAAAATGTGTCTGAATATACATCTTCAAAAATATCTGAAGACAATTTTGAGTTTTAAGAGGTTCGAGTCACACACCCAAAGAGTGGAAAAAAAATTCCCTACATGTTACGTGTATAATAGACGGAGCCCTATAATCAATTGATTCAACTCTAGCTTATTAAAAAAAAATATTGATTCAACTATATTCTACACTTAAAACTTGGTCAAATCAGGAATATATCAAATCAAATAAAGTATATTTTTTTCCTTTAGAACTGGTCTGTGAAATCTCCATGTCATGTTATTATTGTGCAGATTGATGGGATTTCTGAGAGCCTATAAGACATTTGGTAGTATAGTATGTAATGTATGACACTTATCAACACAACTTGACAAGAATAATTTGAAATACCCTTAGCTTGTTAATGGCTTCAAAGTGTATAAGTCAAACTTACATAAATAAAGAGGTTAATCATTCAATAAACCAAAATTCTAATTCTAATTAAAATTTTGCGTCTGTATCAAAAGTTCGATACTTATTCAAAATGACTTTTTTAATAACTATAAATAAAATCATGGTTCCTATCTCCGAGCCAAATATGATTCCACTAATAGACTAAGTCGTAATGGAAATGTTCTTTCCAAAGTTAATTAGAATACTGTTAATATACTAAAACATGAAGAGAAAAAAAATGTAAGCAAATCTCCTTTAAGCAATTTATAGAATTTAAAGTCTCACCTAAAATAAAAATAAGTATAACATAAAAATATGATTTAAAAGAATTGATAAAAATAACAATTAGCTTAATTTTACTTAAGATAAAAAGTAATATTTAAAATAAATTTTATATAGAGTGATACATATATGCCTTTACAAATATATTTAATTGATATCCAAATTTTAAGAAGCAATAATAAAATATTAGCTTTAAATATGGACTAAGATGATTTTATTGGATCTAAGAAAATAAATCAATTTAATTGAAATGCACAAATATTAGTGAGGTTGTCCGAATTGGCCACCCAAACTAGTATTTATGGCTCGTTTCATTTATCGTATGTAGTTGGTGAGATGTCCATACAATAATAATTTGGAAGTACCACTCATAAATGAGAAAATTGCCCCCCTATAATGGCAAGAACTAGTCTTCCACGACAATGATCTCATGGTCACAACAACCCGGGTTGACGAATGAGAGATCAAGCAAGTGCAATTTAATCATGGAAGTTCTGTATATATTATTATTGGGATGCATTTGAAAGACTTGAGTTGAATTTAGATGATTTTCGGGGATTTAAGGTTCATTAGTCAATTTCTCATGCGAGCTGGTGCAAGTGAAGGGCTACATCTCTTGGGTGTGAATATGAGAATAGAAAAACGGTCTAGAGGGGGTGAATAAACCCAAATAAAATTTAACCGCCGTTTATAAGAATTATCATAGTGTTTTCAAAAATAATTGCGAGCGGACGGTTTGATAAAAAATGTGAAAATTATACTATTCGAATTTGGACCACGTTAACACTAGATCGTTTCACAAACACCAAAGATCAATATGATGAAACATTAAGTATTCGATTGATTTGATTGTGTAATTCATAAGAAGTGTTTTCACAATAATTTGAAGTGAAGAGTTGTAATGTCAATTTGTTTCTCAGAATATTAATCACCAATACAGCTTAACAAGGTATCCAATTCCAACAAAACCTAATGCTTACATAATAAATCACTATCAATTGAATCAACGATAAATTATGCTAGAATTAAAATATCTAAGCTTGCAAATACTATGAAATTAAATGCAAGAGTAATAGAGAGATGACACCGAAATTTATAGTGCTTCGACATTCGTCCTCGCTTTGCCTACGTGCACTCTTCAATGGTTTCCCTTTGGGTCTTGCATAGTTCCTTTTTATTTGAGAAATATTTGCAAGATTTCATATAATCGTCAATCCACAATACAACTGAGAAAATTAAAATCTCATATATGGATATTGACTTGTACACAACACAATGTCAAACTCTTCTACATAATCTTTACTCAAATTACGCTCCTTGAATCTTCCAATATCACCAATCTGCTTCAAGTCTTCATGTGTAACAATCAACCCCTTGATCATACCGATTCCTTGAGCTAAGAATTGTTCGAAGATTTGAGAAGAACTCCATCTTCCACACAGTCACTACTAAGACAATTATGGAGAGAAGAACCTACTTCTTTTCAATGGAATTTGTCATCACCATTGACAATCACCTCAATCTTGCAAACAACCTGAAAATCTCAACCAAATCTTCAAGAACAGTTAGTTTCGAAAACACGTATCCTTGAATCAATTACACATCTCTCGTTATCAAGATCTGAATCAAATTGAAGTTGAAGATGAAAGAACTTTATTGCAAGACTTTGAACCTTCAAAACAGAGGAAATTGATTTTTCACTAAATCACAATGTTGATTTTGATAAGATGTTTTAAGAAAAATGATGACAAAAAGTTTTTATATGTGCTTGAGATTAAGCATTGATTTTTTTTGAAAAGTCAATTAGATTTGAATCAAGAGCAATTCATGATTTGAATCAAATGAACAAGTAAAGTGGAATAAAAGAAAAAACATAATTTTAAACATTTTTTAGTTGATTCGAATCGTGAGGAAAGTGTGATTCGAATCAAAGACCTCGTGATTCAAGTCATGTGCAAATTTTGATCTGAATCAAATGCAACATGCCCAACTGGAAAATGCTGAAAAACTCTTTGATTTGAATCATGTACAATATTTGGTTCGAATCAAATAAAGCAGAGGTGACCAGTAAGAAATTGATTAAAGTCATGTATAAAAAATGATTAGAATAAAATGGTTAGAAAGTTCCAGTTTTGCCTTTGTCCAACTTGATTTGAATCAGAAAGTGTGCTTGATTTCTATGATTCAAATCAAACACATAAAATCTCAAATTTTCATGGTTTTAAAAGCGTTTTGAGGTTTTCCTTTGTATCTAAC
The DNA here is from genome assembly GCF_024323335.1 of Lathyrus oleraceus. Lineage (NCBI taxonomy): Eukaryota > Viridiplantae > Streptophyta > Magnoliopsida > Fabales > Fabaceae > Lathyrus > Lathyrus oleraceus. Next base: position 13,893,558 of record NC_066584.1, read on the forward strand.
TCATATCGAAAACATAAAAAGTTCTTATTCCACTCACTCATGCAATTGACTAAAAACATTATGATCAAGATCAATCCTAACCAATAGTTTATGCATTCTAAAAACCAATATTTTTCAAACTTGATTCAGAGACGTGCAATTATGAAGGAGACTCAATAATCGAAATAAAATAAAAGATGAAAGCGATAAGACAAGTAACAAAATAACCAGATTGAGGTGCTCCCCCTGAATTAATTAGGGATATGCAACTACATCCCCCCCCCCCTTTTGATGTCTGACAAGCTTTCATTTGGAATTGAGTCGACTTTGAGTATAACGCAAAAAATGCTTATGCTCCCCTTGAAACATTTCACACAATCTCTAAAGAAATGGTGTCGGATCGCAATGTGTTTGGTCCATGAATGAAGTATCATATTCTTAGTAAGGCTTATTGCATTAGTACTATCTCACTTAATCGGAACGCGGTCAAGTTTTAAATCATAGTCTAATAATTATTTCTTTAGCCATAAGACTTATGCACAAAAACTACCAGTAGCTATATATTCATCCTCGACGGTAGAAAGAGCAACACTATGCTACTTCTTATCGTGCTAAGAAACTAAATAACTTACAAATAAGTGACATGTATCACTAGTACTTTTCCTATCAGATTTGCACCCCTTGAAGTCGAAATCAGAATAACCTACTAGGATACAAGCACTACCTTTAAGATACCAGAAACCGTGATGGGAGGTCCCGTTAAGATACCTTAAAATACGTTTTACAGTCTTAAAGTGGAAATCCTTAGGTGATGCTTGATATCTAGCACACATGCACACACTAAACATGATATATGTCCTACTTGTGGTTAAATAGAGCAAGGATCTGATTATACCTCTATATTTGATTACGTCAAAATCCACTCTTCTTTCATGTTTGTCAATAAACACATTTGAATCCATAGGTGTTAAGATACTCTTCGAATATTTCCTATCGAACTTCTTGATAAGCTCTAAACAATATTTCGTTTGACTTATGAAAGTGCCTTCGCCGACTTGCTTGATTTGCAATCCTAAGAAGTATGTTAGTTCTCTCATAAGTGACATCTCAAACTCTCTACGTCAAACTAGCAAAATCTTGACAAATATACCGTCTCAAGTTGTTGTAGTGATGCTGAGGATAGAAAATCCACAACTAGTTATGTGTTTATGCTAGGTGGTACACTAGTTGCTTGGAACTCAAGAAAAGAACCAGTAGTAGTATTGTCGTTGTGTGAAGCAAAGTACATAGATACTTGCCTCTGTGCATGTCAAGCAACATGGATGATGAATTTGGTTGAATAAATTACATAGAAGAATCATGGAGCAATTACCATGAATGAAATTCTAGTTATCAGACTTTAGATGTCACACGGGTTGTTATGACATCCAATTCTGCAGAGACAAGAATTATGCAGAACTTAACAGTAAGTGCAGTAAATAACACAAGTAATTGTTTACCCAGTTCAGTCCAACATGACCTACATCTGGGGGCTACCAAGCCAGGGAGGAAATCCACTATCAGTAGTATTAATTCAAAGCTAAACTCACCCGTTTACAACTTGTCACTTAATCCCTACCCAATGCAATTTCAATCTTACTCTAAGATCAGAGTTCCTACTCACTCCCCCTCAATCACCTCAGTGATTACTACCTTTAATCAATATTAAAGACAACGTTGAAGTCACACTTCAAACAACTCTTGATTGTGCTTAACAGCTTTAATCAAGATACACAACACTCACGCTTAAAAGCTTTGAGCGACACAACACTTACAACTCAATGAACACCCTATACCAAAACAATCATCAACGTGACAATGGCTTGGCTTACAAGATATGTCTAATACAAGACTCAAAAATACAGCAGTGAAGTATGATGGACACACTCAATCTTCACGCCTCAAAATCCCCAAAACTGAATGAAGGAACGACTTCCTTTTATATTGCAGTACCTGGGCTTTTGCACTTGTATTCTCCTGAATTTAAGGTCACGCGAGTTCCCATAAATTCAATATCTAGGTTACTAACAAATAGGCTATTTGTTAGGTTCATTAAATGTAGCTTGGTTGTTGATTTCTTGGTTTTTCTCTAAGCTGTTGACTTCCTGAAGAATAGCCTAAGAAAAAGCTGAAACAGAAAACTGAACAACCTACAATATAGCATATGCTGTTAGGAATGAATGTCACGACATTCAGCTAGACATCAAGGATCATATGCTGAGTCTATTTTTCCAGAAAACAGACTGTACAATTTTACTGACCTGTACATGACCAATATGACCATACTACAGTAACAGCTTACATTAATAAATGTCAAAGTATCCAATTTGACATTTACACATTTGGCCTTAAGTTAGTTCTGTTATCCTCTTGAAGAATAAACTAAGAAACATATTGAAGTGTAGCAGAACACCACTCTGTCTATTATTCAGTATATACTGTCCATGATGAATGTCATAACATCCAGTTTGACATTCATACAGTAGGCCTTATGCCAGGTCTGGTTCTTCCTTGATAACCAGACTGCAAATGAATACTGAGCTCTAACAGAACACCAACTGTTCTATTCCTCAGTATCTGCTGACAGGGATGAATGTCACAGTATCCAGTTTGACATTCAATAAATCCTGTATTAGCTAATCCTGCAGTGACTACTCAAGTGTGTCATGACATCAGTCAAGACATCAGAGTACAGTTAGATATTCTAACCTACAATTGCAGTCACACATACACACCATGTCATGACATCAGTCAAGACATTAGAATCCAGCTAGTGTTTTACCATATAATGCAGCCAATTTAACACCTACAAACCCCCCTTTGGCAAATTTTTGGCTAAAACACTTTGATCCCCATAACAAAGTTCATAGCAGCGGAATCACACATCTAGCAGGAAATAAACCTAGCTAATACACTCAGAGTGGCAGCACACTCACATACATGGAAGTTAAATAAAAACTTCACAAAGCAGCACACATACAGAGGAGCAGAAGTTAAATACAAAACTTCAACACACATCAGCTGCAGGGGAGGAATCTTTGAATCTGTCATGAATGTCTGTTTTCACAGACCAATCTGTTGTCTGGGGTATCATCACCTGTTACTCCCCCTTTTTGTCACAAATGTTGCCAAAGCCAACAACATAACCAGAAAAAAATGACAGACTTACAGACTTGGTTTTACTTCACAGTTTCAACCAAGTTAGTACCCACTTGATCTTGCTTCACAACTTTGATCAAGTAATCACCCACTTTTGCTTTACTGTAGGTACAACCATATCAGATGCCATGACTTTGTTTCTGACATCCAGAACCACTCCTGCATGAACAACGTCCTTGAATTCCTGCAGGTGCATAGGCCTTCTCACGTTAGGGTGTCTCCTTACCCTCTTGTTGCCACACTTGTTGCAAGTGGTAAAGCTATGATCTGTTGACCAATCAGAACATAGTTCCAATAAATACATTCCAAACATCAGTGATTGCTATAAGGTCTCAGAGAGACATATTCCCAGTTTGCCCCTTAAGTTTTCAAATTGAGTAGCATCCAGAGCCTTTGTAAATATGTCAGCCAGTTGAAGTTCAGTGGCTACATGTTCCAAAGTAATCACCTTGTCTTCCACCAGATCTCTGATGAAGTGGTGTCTAATGTCAATATGTTTGGTCCTGCTATGTTGGATGGGATTCTTGGAGATATTGATGGCACTGAGATTATCACAGAACAATGTCATGACATTTTGAGTGACATTGTACTCAGTGAGCATCTGTTTCATCCAAACCAGTTGGGAACAGCTGCTTCCAGCAGCTATGTATTCAGCCTCTGCAGTGGACAGAGATACACAATTCTGCTTCTTGCTGAACCAAGATATGAGATTGTCTCCCAAGAAGAAACATCCTCCTGATGTGCTTTTTCTGTCATCAGCACTCCCAGCCCAGTCAGCATCACAGTACCCAGATAGGACAGGCTCAGACCCATGTGAGTACAGCATTCCATAGTCAAAAGTCCCATTGATGTACTTGAGAATCCTTTTGACTTGGTTCAAGTGGCTCATCTTAGGCTCTGCTTGGTATCTCGCACACACTCCAACTGCATAAGAGATGTCAGGTCTACTTGCAGTTAGATATAGTAGACTGCCTATCATGCTTCTATACAAGCATTGATCAACACTAGGCCCTCCATCATCTTTGGTTAACTTCAGATGAGTAGGAGCAGGAGTCCTTTTGTGCCTAGCATTATCCATACCAAACTTCTTAACGATGTTTTTGGCATACTTGCTTTGGGAGAGGAACATAGAGTCCTCCATTTGGTTGACTTGCATTCCAAGAAAGTAGGTTAGTTCCCCAACCAGACTCATTTCAAACTCAGATTGCATCTGTTGAACAAAATGTGATACCATTTGTTCTGACATACCACCAAAGACTATATCATCCACATAGATTTGAGCAATCATGATTTTGGCGTCTTCATCCTTCACAAACAAGGTTTTATCTATTCCACCTTTTCTGTATCCATTTAAGGTCAGAAATTCGGTTAACCTTTCATACCATGCTCTAGGTGCTTGTTTCAACCCATACAAGGCTTTCCTCAGCTTGTATATATGCTTAGGTTAGTTAGGATCACAGAACCCTTTAGGTTGTTCCACATAGACTTCTTCATTCAAGTAGCCATTCAAGAACGCACTCTTCACATCCATTTGGAATAGTTTAAACTTCAGAATGCATGCTACCCCTAACAACAATCTGATGGACTCAAGCCTAGCCACAGGAGCAAATGTCTCATCAAAATCAACCCCTTCAACTTGAGTGTATCCTTGAGCTACTAGTCTTGCTTTATTCCTAGTAATTACTCCTTTCTCATCAGATTTGTTTTTGTAGATCCATTTGGTACCAATGATGTTGGTCCCTTCAGGTCTTGGAACTAGCTCCCATACTTCATTCCTTTTGAACTGCTCAAGTTCCTCTTGCATGGCATTGATCCAGTAGTCGTCAGTCAGGGCTTCTTTCACATTCTTTGGTTCAACCTTGGATACAAAGCAGGAATTTGAGCTTATTCCCTGTGACTTGGTAGTCACACCACTATTAGGATCCCCTATGATAAGATCCTTAGGGTGGTCTTTCTGAATTCTGATAGATGGCATTTTGGTGGTTGCATCTACTTCACATTCAGGAGGAGGTTCCTGTACTTCTTCAGACTTGAATGGAATGTCAGTTGAACTGTCAAGGAATGTTTCAACATCCTCTATGACATCGATCCCTTCCTCTTTATCATCCACAATAACATTTATGGATTCCATCAGGACATTGGTCCTGTAGTTGAACACTCTGTAGGCTCTGCTGTTAGTAGAGTATCCCGGAAATATACCCTTATCACTTTTGGGATCCAGCTTCCTTCTCTGTTCACGATCTGTGAGAATGTAGCATTTACTTCCAAAGATATGAAAGTACTTCACTGTGGGTTTTCTGCCCTTCCATATTTCATATAGAGTGGAGGAGGTTCCTTTTCTCAAGGTGACTTTGTTGTGGACATAGCACGCGGTATTCATTGCTTCAGCCCAAAAGTGCATGGGGAGCTTCTTTGCATGAATCATTGCTCTGGCAGATTCTTGAATAGTTCTATTTTTTCTTTCAACTATCCCATTCTGCTGGGGAGTTATAGGGGAGGAGAACTCATGACTTATTCCTTCAGACGAGCAAAACTCATCAAACTTGGAATTCTTGAACTCCGTACCATGATCACTCCTAATCCGGACCACACAACTGTCCTTTTCCCTTTGAAGTCTGATGCACAGGTCTTTGAAGACATCAAATGTATCTGACTTCTCTCCGATGAAGCTTATCCACGTGTATCTGGAATGGTCATCAACCACCACGTAGGCATATGTCTTCCCACCAAGACTTTCAACCTGCATAGGTCCCATTAAGTCCATATGCAACAGTTCCAGAACTCTTGAAGTTGTAGGATGTCCCAGCTTTGGATGTGACATCTTGGTTTGCTTGCCCACCTGGCATTCACCACAGACTCTTCCTTCATCAATGAGCAGCTTTGGGATTCCTCTGACTGCTTCCTTGGATATAATCTTCTTCATTCCCCGTAAGTGGAGATGTCCAAGTCGTCTATGCCACAGCTTCACCTCCTGTTCTTCCTTGGCTGAGGAGCATATTGTGGAAAAGTTAGAGACTTTAGGTTCCCACAGATAACAGTTATCTTTGGACCTGGTTCCTCTCATAACTTCCTGATTGTCACCATTTGTCACAATGCACAACTCCTTAGTAAACTGAACATAGAATCCTTGATCACACAGCTGGCTTATGTTGATGAGATTTGCAGTTAGTCCTCTTACTAACAGTACATTATTCAGTTTTGGAACTCCAGAGCAGTCCAGCTTGCCCACACCTTTTATTTTTCCTTTGGCACCATCACCAAAGGTCACATAGCTGGTAGTGTGAGGTTGAATATCCACCAGTAGATTTTCCATACCAGTCATATGTCTTGAGCATCCACTGTCAAAGTACCAGTCTTCTCTGGTAGAAGCCCTTAGAGCTGTGTGTGCTAACCTAGCATACCATTGTTGCCTCTGGCTGGGGACATAGCGCTTGTATGTCTTATGCTTAGGCCTGACATGCGAGGCTTGGTTAGGAAAACCATGAATCCAGTAGCAGAAGGCTTTGATATGTCCAAGCCTACCACAGTGGTGACACCTCCACTCCTGGTATTTCCTCTTCTGATGATTATTCATCCTAGTTCCCCGATGTTGAGACATTGGCTTTGACTTCCGCTTGAACTTCTGAACTTTAGCCTTTGAGCGTTTGTGTTCAGCTGAGGATCTTTTCCCAAATCCTAGGCCAAATTTGGTTCCAGACTTCTGTCCCACCTTTAGAATTTCTTCCAAGGTGTCAGTTCCCTTGTTCATCATTCTGATGGATTTAGTCATCTGATTCAGCTTGGGGGTCAGCAAGGCTATCTCACCATTTAGACCCTCTATGGCTGTCAGATGCTTCTGTCTCTCATCTTCCAGTTCCTTGATGAGTTTCTTCTGTTTTTCTCCTTGTGCACGGACTTCTGCACTGGTGGTACACAACTTCTTATAGGCTGCAGCAAGTTCATCAAAGGTCAGTTCACCTGCACTTGAGTCATCATCAGAGGCACAAACACTGGTTAGTGCAGTGACATGCTTGGCAGATTCTCCTTCAGATTCACTTTCAGAATCTCCTTCAGACCATGTGATAGTTATCCCCTTCTTTTGCATCTTGAGATAAGTAGGACATTCAGCTCTGACGTGTCCATACCCTTCACAACCATGACACTGGATTCCCTTGCCTTGGTTGAACTTTTCTTCAGAAGTTGATCTTTTCCTGATGTCAGACGGGATGTTCTTGACATTAGGTCTCCCTCTTTGATCAATCTTCTTCACGAACTTGTTGAACTGTCTCCCAAGCATGGCTAAAGCTTCTGATATACTTTCATCACCTTCAGTATATCCTGCTTCTGACTCCTCTTCAGCATTGGATACAAAAGCTATGCTTTTGTTCTTCTTTTCAGCATTCTCACACAAGCCCATTTCAAAGGTTTGGAGAGAGCCAATGAGCTCATCCACCTTCATATTGCAGATGTCCTGCGCCTCCTCTATGGCTGTGACCTTCATAGCAAATCTCTTAGGCAAGGACCTGAGAATCTTTCTTACAAGTTTCTCTTCAGCCATTTTCTCACCTAGTCCACCAGAGGTGTTTGCAAGTTCAAGAATATTCATGTGAAAATCATGAATAGTCTCATCTTCTTTCATCCTCAGATTTTCAAACTTGGTGGTCAGCATCTGAAGTTTGGACATCTTCACCTTGGAAGTACCTTCATGAGTTACCTTGAGGGTATCCCAAACTTCCTTAGCTAGTTCACAGTGGTGCACCAGCCTGAAGATGTTCTTACTGATTCCATTGAACAAAGCATTCAAGGCCTTGGAATTTCCAAGAGCTAATGCCTCTTGCTCCTTGTCCCACTCTTCTTCAGGAATCTGCACACTGACTCCATCTTCACCTGTCTTCGTTGGATGTTCCCATCCTTTGTTGACAGCTCTCCAGACTTTGCTATCCAGAGACTTTAAGAAGGCTATCATACGAGGCTTCCAGTCATCATAATTAGAGCCATCCAACATGGGTGGTCTATTTGAGTGTCCTATATCCTTGTCCATGGTACTAGAAAGTAACTTCCCTAGATCTCACCCAGAAATTCACAGGCAGGGTGCCTGCTCTAATACCAATTGAAATTCTAGTTATCAGACTTTAGATGTCACACGGGTTGTTATGACATCCAATTCTGCAGAGACAAGAATTATGCAGAACTTAACAGTAAGTGCAGTAAATAACACAAGTAATTGTTTATCCAGTTCAGTCCAACATGACCTACATCTGGGGGCTACCAAGCCAAGGAGGAAATCCACTATCAGTAGTATTAATTCAAAGCTAAACTCACCCGTTTACAACTTGTCACTTAATCCCTACCAATGCAATTTCAATCTTACTCTAAGATCAGAGTTCCTACTCACTCCCCCTCAATCACCTCAGTGATTACTACCTTTAATCAATATTAAAGACAACGTTGAAGTCACACTTCAAACAACTCTTGATTGTGCTTAACAGCTTTAATCAAGATACACAACACTCACGCTTAAAAGCTTTGAGCGACACAACACTTACAACTCAATGAACACCCTATACCAAAACAATCATCAACGTGACAATGGCTTGGCTTACAAGATATGTCTAATACAAGACTCAAAAATACAGCAGTGAAGTATGATGGACACACTCAATCTTCACGCCTCAAAATCCCCAAAACTGAATGAAGGAACGACTTCCTTTTATATTGCAGTACCTGGGCTTTTGCACTTGTATTCTCCTGAATTTAAGGTCACGCGAGTTCCCATAAATTCAATATCTAGGTTACTAACAAATAGGTTATTTGTTAGGTTCATTAAATGTAGCTTGGTTGTTGATTTCCTGGTTTTTCTCTAAGCTGTTGACTTCCTGAAGAATAGCCTAAGAAAAAGCTGAAACAGAAAACTGAACAACCTACAATATAGCATATGCTGTCAGGAATGAATGTCACGACATTCAGCTAGACATCAAGGATCATATGTTGAGTCTGTTTTTCCAGAAAACAGACTGTACAATTTTACTGACCTGTACATGACCAATATGACCATACTACAGTAACAACTTACATTAATAAATGTCAAAGTATCCAATTTGACATTTACACATTTGGCCTTAAGTTAGTTCTGTTATCCTCTTGAAGAACAAACTAAGAAACATACTGAAGTGTAGCAGAACACCACTCTGTCTATTATTCAGTATATACTGTCCATGATGAATGTCATAACATCCAGTTTGACATTCATACAGTATGCCTTATGCCAGGTCTGGTTCTTCCTTGATAACCAGACTGCAAATGAATACTGAGCTCTAACAGAACACCAACTGTTCTATTCCTCAGTATCTGCTGACAGGGATGAATGTCACAGTATCCAGTTTGACATTCAATAAATCATGTATTAGCTAATCCTGCAGTGACTACTCAAGTGTGTCATGACATCAGTCAAGACATCAGAGTACAGTTAGATATTCTAACCTACAATTGCAGTCACACATACACACCATGTCATGACATCAGTCAAGACATTAGAATCCAGCTAGTGTTTTACCATATAATGCAGCCAATTTAACACCTACAATGAAGATCGACAACATGTCTGCTATCAATCTGGCGAAGAATCTTCGACATATATTTTAGACTTAGCTTTATTTGTTTGTTTTAGCTGAGTTAGTTAGGTTAGTTGGAGATTACTTGGTGTGCACACAATCTCAGCCTATAATTGTAATATGTAGTTACATGAAGAAAAGATTGAATCAACTTCAGTTTGAAGGCATATAGAAACTATACATAAATATTCTTCTTCTTCCTCTTTTCTCCAAAACCCTAATTTCTCTTTTCTTCCCCCAATTCATCTTTTCTTTTCTTCTTCAATAATCGTTGTGCAGCGGAATCATCTTGCAACCACGGTGTGGTTGATTCACTCGAGTGAAGAATACAGAACAAGAGCAGTAATCAACCGAAAAGATTGTTTCTTGTTCATCAATATTGATTCGCAATTCTCCAAGATTTGGTCAATTTTCACATCAAAAATTCGTCGAAATCCCAACAACCTTGTGGTTCGATTTGATTTGCGGTTGAAAAAATGAACATCGTTATGACTAACATAATACTTTTTAAAATATGGAGGGGAATTTTTATTTTATTTTAAGTTTAAGAGACCAAAATAAACCTCAAATATAAATAAGATACACGATGGAAAATTATATTAAGCCTTTATTTTTTTACAAAAACTTTATTATTTTTATTATTGACTATTTTTGTTTATTTAAATGTGGTGCATTTTATTCTTTTTATTATGATTTTGTTTATTGAATTTTGTACTATAATTTATTTTTTCATTTTCATTAATTTATTTAAAATATTGAATATGTTGTGTTAGATAATTGTGTTGTTTTGGGTTGACAAATTTCTCTTTAGTAAAATATACTCAAAATTATTATTATACATACGATTATACGATTTTACTTAACATAAAATTTGTAAGATTTTAAAAATAAAAAAAGCAAATTAATTTTAAAATCTCTTCTTCTTGTAAACAAATGATATATTTAATTAAAATTTATCTTTTTTCCTTCTCTCCTTTCTTATAAACAAAACACATATTTAATTAAAATACTTCATATCCTACCCGAAAGTTCTTCAAAATTTTGTATTGTTTAGAATCAGTCCATCTTATCCTATTTCTTTAGAACGCTTTCACATTGAAAATAAAATAATTTTTAAAGCTTTGATCTTAAAGACAAGATCTAATATAGTGCTTATGTAATGAAATTATTTGAATTCTAATTAACAGAAAAGTGTGTATTGAAAAAATTATATTAGAGTTTTGATATCGTACATCTCATCATACACACTGTTGCTATAATGCACGCTGTCGTTTTGTTCACAATGTCATCATTTCTTTCTCTCTTTTTTGGGTGCAAACAAGGTTATTATTTACACCTTGTGTTCAACGTGTAACTTAAGAGAACAGCAAAAATGTTGGTAGTGTATGAACTAAAGCTTGCCACTTGAGTGCTTTTAAAGGTCTTAATTTAAATCCTTGTTTTATTTTAAAAACACACAGCTAAATACCTAACACGCGATTGAAATAGATATTACTATTGTGAAACTTAATCATTTGTTATCTTTTCTATTGTGATGTCTAATCCGAACAATTTCAACCATTTTTTTTTAGTAATTTGATATGAATAACATAAGAACGGAGGAGGAAAAAAATGAGTTTATTTGTGCATTTAGTATTTCGATTCAATGAGTTGTTGGTTTGTCTACTTGTGTTTATTGGCGTCAAATTCATTCACTAGGTGCTCATCATTTCACAAGCCGATTTATATTTTGCAATTTGGTTTCACGTCTATTTTGTATCGATCGATCCTAAGTCCGTGTCACTACGGTTTTGAGGTATTGTCTGTATTTGGTGGATGACCCTCACGGTTTTATCCTTTAGGAAATGTGTTTCGTTGGATTGAGGTGTTTTAGTGTTGTATATAAACCACCATTAGCCTCGATTCCGAAGTAATGTGGAATTATTTTGGTCAATCCATAATAGTTGCACCTCGGTCGAGGCTAAGGGGCACGATGTGAACTTTGAGTTCCCACAACTGGAGCCATTGTACTAGAATCAGAATTGATCGGTGATTGAAATATGTGGAGTGTGATGGTGGATTTGAGCTTTTGGTGCGGTGGAAGAAGGGCTAACCTTCAAGGTTAGCACTCCAACGCGCAAGTTAGTATGAGAATAAGATAAGTGAATGGAGTTTGAATTTAAAATGTACCTGAGAAATTGCGTGTTTCCCTTTATATAGTAGGGTGATTATAACAACTTGTTACTCTTTAGATGTGGAATGCGGAGATTCGTCTGATGGATCTTGAATTTAGATCACCTACACTCTAGACTAGGACGACGTCCTTATTCCATGAGTGACACGGTGGAACAATGTGTTCTCTGGGCAGTAGCTTTTGAGCCTTCTGGTGTGTGTGCGTGTGTGTGAGCGCATTTGTACGTGTGTGTTTGTTTGTTTGTTGAAGATTTAGATATATGTTTACTTTATTTTTTCTTTGGGATTGCTCTCTATTACCTTTGAGTTGTTTCTTATTTTATTAAGTCAGATTTTATGTCCCCCTTGTCGCTTTTTACTCTTCTCTTTATTTTAATTAATTTATGATGTTGTCGAAGATGATTTACTCACAATGTGCATCCTTCTTGCCAAAAAACAACTGCAGTTTAATAAGTATGAATTCCCTTGTTGTTAAAAGTAGCATTATTTTATTGATTGATCTAGGTAATATTATACAAGAAAGACTTTAAAAGTTTGAAGTCATACACGTTACTTGCATAACAAATTTCTCAACGAACTCTAACTACCTTAAGTTACAACTCAATAAAAATTTAGTTACAAACTTTCATAACAAAGTTACAACTCAACACAAAGTTAGTTACAAGCTTTCAAACCAAAGTTATAACTTAGCACAGTCGAACTTGAGCTCAAAATTAAGTTCGTAAAATAAATGCGTTTTAAGATGAACCAAAATCCTCATAGATATTGAATCTTTCAATCTCTTCACATCTTGTGGCGTCTTAACCTTTACCCCGTGGTGCATCCCTGGCCCCGTTATCCCTATCTACTGCGATTCATTCCTCTCCCTCTCTGTGGTGTCCTTGTTCTTGATTCCCCACCCCCCCCCCCCCACCCCTCCCTCCAAGATTTCTTAACGATATTCTCCTGTTCAATATTTCTTGAGTGAGTGTGGTTGTGTCCACCCTGTAGTTTTTCTCTTAGGATTGTTGCGGTTGTAGCCAAAATAAATCATTGGATGTCCATTACTACTACAAATAAAATAGGAATGTACTTGGCCTCCCTACTCAAGTTTGAAGGTCCAAAGAGAATGAATTTAATTTCATCCTAGAAAAAATTAGAAAATTAATTAATGGCTGAAAGAAAAAAAAACCTCTCATATGTTGGAAAGTCATCCTCATAAAATCCATAGCTCAAGTTATTCATATATATACACCATGAGTGTGCTTAAATTCCATGAAACTATTTGCAATGAAATGGATAGTATAATCCATAATTATTGGTGGGTGTTGAAGTAAAAAAGTAAGTAATTGTTTGTATCATCTCCACAAGAACGGGTGTAAATATCAAAAACCATTCAATCATTTCTATAATTCTAAGATGTTTAAAAAGTTTGATTGTTTGGTAACTAAGTTTAAAATATTAGTAAATGAAAATAAAAGTTTAACAAAATAGAATTGAGATTGTTAGGGTTAAATTTTGTTATCATGTCGTCATGCATTTTTTTGTCAATTATGTACATTTTTAGCCATCCATTAATATTATCATCTATCACTCTGCATTTGTTGTTTATGTCAAAACAACGTGAAATCAGTTTTATTGACTAATAGATAATTTTTCAGTCTGTTAACAAATACGACAATGTTAAGATTTAACAGTATATGTGAATATTAAACCTAAATCTGTTTCCATAGTTTAGCATTTAACAAATGAAACTTTTTCATCTAGTTAAGAAAAGTATCTTTCAATATCATTATAACAAGTTATAAGTAGTAAATTCATAACAAGCATTAAGAACGAAGATAATTGTCACATATCGAAAAATACGAGCACAAGTGCGTCGCACGCTCGCGGATGACTAACAGAGTCGCCACCAAACTTTATTTTTTCCAAAAAAAGAAAAGGGAAAATATCGATAAAAATCCTAAAACTTGAAAAAGATAGTGTCGTTACAACCAAATCGGGTTCGGGAGTGAATTTTGCAAGGGAAATGTATTAGCACCCCTCACATCTGTTGTACTCAACGGGAACCATTTAGTTAGTTTTGCGCATAAGTGTTAGGTTAAAAATGTTTGTTTTCTCGAGTTATTTAAAAATCTAAAGAGAAAAAGAAAGGGGTCACAAAAAGGTTTTTTATTAAGGTGTCTGACAAGATTGCAGGTTTTGCTCCTACGTATCTCCGGGTACGATGGAGAACTCAAGGTTATGCAATTTTGGATATGAAATGTTTGTTTGTTGGCCGATTTTAGCGAAAGTTGTCATTATCGCAATCGAACGGAAAACATTACTTACCCAAAATAGTTAGAGGGGGCATTTGCATCACAACATAATGAATTTTTATATCAACATTCGTGGGAAGACGTCACTTAGCTCACTCACACATATATGGATGAAGTGTTGTTTTGCACCGTCTCAAGACGAAACATCTTTCGTTTAAAAAAGAGTTTGAAGGTGAAATCCAAAAGGCAAAAGTTTGGATGTGTTGGATATATTTTTGGGTGATGATGAATGTTCGGATGGTCAAGATATACATCTCCTATCCTAACCCTCAGGAGATCGTGATATACACCACGCTCCTTTTTCATCTTATTTGTTAAAGGGGTTTACATGTAGTTAGGTATTTTGTTTGGACGACGAACATTCAGATGGTCGAGATATACACCTCGTATCCTAATCCTCTGGAGCTTGTGATATACACCATATTTTTTTAGGCCAATTTATTGAAAAAATGATTTGCATCGATCGCATTGAGAGTTTTTTTAAAGGGATGACAAGTGTTCGAATGGTCGAGATATACACCTCGTATCCCAACCCTCAGGAGCTCGTGATATACATCATGTTCCTTTTTTATCCTTATTCACAAAAAGATGTTTGATAATATTAAGTGTTTTTTTTTTATTTTAAAAATGTACTCGACGCTAATCAAGGTTTGATTTGCGTTGTGAAATGATCTATGAAAAATGTTTTAAAATAGACAGTAAAAATGGTTGAAGAATAAATGAAAGGTGAGAGTCGAAACACAAGGTTGGAATTACATCACGAAAGCGTGATGACGCAAACTCTAGCGTGAGGCGTAACTTAGCGCCGCAAATAAATCAAATTAAAACATTACATATAAATGCAATAGAATAAGAGGATAGAAGCGCATATAAAATAATTACAACACACAATCATCCAATTGAATCGAAAAATAAACAAACACAAAGCATGCACGAATTAAGGTATCATACGCGAGGAAGTGAATCGAGGTCACGTAACGCGAAGACGTGTGATGAAAAGCTACCAAAGTAAAATTTCAATTCGATTTAAATGTAATAAAAATTGAATCGTTGTATGTCAACATAAATTAAATCACAAGTTGCAAATGCATAAGTGCGGTCATCGCAAATAAATCGAAACGCAATAAAATATATCATCACGAAAGCAAAAGTCACATGTCGAAATGCAAAGTGGCGAAAAGCAAAATGCAAATTGTCGTTATGCCAAACAATCAAACGTGCATATGAAACCGAATAAAACGCGACGGAAACCAAATTAAAAATGGCGTACATAAATAAAAGTCACAACAGCTGGCGAATTGCTAACATAAGTGTGGTCATCGCAATAGAAGTAAACGCGCAGAAAACGATGCTGACAAACAAAATTAACCCGAATAGAAGTAAACGCGCATAAAACGATGTTGACAAACAAAATTAACCCGAATACACATAATTCTTTTAATCCAATTTCGATGTAACGGTAGACAATAAACTGAATATTTACATTAATATGTCATTTCATATATAATAACAAACTTTCTCCTTAATTAGGTTTAGAAAAAACAAAGATTGAATGTTTGATAGCATACTCGTTTTAATCCACATTATACTTCCAACTTGAACTATTCACCACCTGTTCAATGCGACTGTGAATTATTAATTTTTATAGTATCTTAATTTTTAAAATTGTGAGGTTTTGTATAGAAGACTCAATTTAATTACAATTCAACTATATAGATTGTCTTGAGTCATACTTAGTTACATTCAATTTGACAAATATTTATAGAGGCTCTATCTAGACACATTGTTAATTGAAAAAAATATAAAATTTTATTTAATCACAGTTCAACGTAATAAATGTGTATCTTTACTTAAATATGAGATAAGCAGGAAAGAATATGAAATCTTCTGATGTATTTCACTTTATACGTTCTTATAGAGATTTTGTGAACTTTTTATATACTTTCAATTTTAAGTTTTATTTTGAAATGCTATTCATATGTAGATATGATATTTTTTTCTAAGTTTTATATGTTAAATTTTATG
This sequence comes from Lathyrus oleraceus, assembly GCF_024323335.1. Classification (NCBI taxonomy): domain Eukaryota; kingdom Viridiplantae; phylum Streptophyta; class Magnoliopsida; order Fabales; family Fabaceae; genus Lathyrus; species Lathyrus oleraceus. The sequence continues at coordinate 13,909,819 of NC_066584.1, forward strand.
TACTATTTCAATTTTAAAATATTTTGTTTTGACAAATTAATTATTAAAAATATGGTATTTTTTTATTAGATTTATACCTTAAGTTTTGTCAAATTTTGGCAAAGTTGAAAAATCCTTTTATAGAAAGTTGACAATATTTTTTCTGGGACTTTGCATTCACTTCTCTGCCTTAAATCTCTTTTATTTATAATAAATATTATTTTTTAATACTGTTAAATCAATTTAATTTTGAGTAAGAATATTAGATATAGAGACATAAGTTCGAACACATTCGAACATATGATATTCTACTCATTTTTAAAGAGTTAGGATTTTAATTATTAAATTATTTGACAAAAGAATATTCACCTCTCTAAAAACTATTTGCTGCATCGATCTATAATCAATATTATACTTTATTTAATATAATATCAATCCTAGTTGATAATATATATATATATATATATATATATATATATATATATATATATATATATATATATATATATATATATATATATATATATATATATATATTAATATTATGCTTAAGTAATTATGTTTAGTTTTACCATTCTTCACGACGGTTGGGAAGAGTCGAAAACATCAATGAGACTAATGTTTCATGACCACAAGAGAGGAAGACGTCACATTTCTATCCAAAATCTTAAGGTATTTCACCAAATCATAGATAATATGAGACTTTAACCACTCACACTTGCACCCAACATTCTCTCCCACAAGTGTGAATCTCTCACATTCTATAACAGGATCCAACACCGAATCCAACTCCCGCTCCTCTAAAACCCGAACTACGGCTCTGATATTATTATTGGGGAGTCCGGGAGAGTCGGGAGCACCAATGAGACTAATCCTCCAGGACCACAAGAGAGAGACGCCACATCTCAACCCAGGACCTTAAGATGTTAGGTAAATGAATCATCTCTCATAAATCCAACATTTCACTCATTCATAAGTAATGTGGGACTTTAACCACTCAGAGTTGCACCCGACAACAATAATATATTTATATAATATTAGTATTAATTTGATACTTTTACAACTCAAATAATGTTAAATATTAGTCTTTTTATCTGGAAAAACTAATCTCTAAAGTTGTACGCAGAGTATAGTAGTTTTTTTTAATAAAAAATTGTTGGAAATCCACCACAATCTATGGAGAATTTCAATCAATCTTGATGAACAAAATTGTTATCAATCACGCAATGATAGTGAAAAGAAAATAATAACTAAGAATGAAAGAAAAGAACATTGGAGAAAAAAAAATTCTGCAGAGTTTTCTCTCTGCCCACAACCTGTGGAAAATTTCTTTATTCACTTTGCAACTGCAAAATTATGTGAATACAATGTTATGACTTCTCTATGACAAGAATAGAGGTTACTCCCTCTATTTATAGATTTAGGTTAGTTTGCTCTCTAATCTAAAATCCAAAACTATAAAAGCCCAAAATAGCTACCACTACTAAAAATAGGCCTAAGTCAAAATCCCGTGTAAAACAACATGCTTCGACACTTAGACACACTAATACAACTTAACACACTAGGTGATTTGACACTTTCTTGTTTTGTTGAGCAACCTGCTTCGACACAAGGAATTAAAATTCAACACATCACCTAATTAATTATGTCTAAGCTATCTACATTCATCATAGCTATTAGTCTTCTGAACACTTTGACATGCACTCCCTTGTCATGATGTCTGTAATCTGATTCTCAGTTCTGCAGTATTCCACATTCATCTTCTCATCTGCTACCTACTCTCGAAGACAATGCTACCTCATTTCGATGTGCTTTCTTCGACCATGTGCCATTGGATTCTTCACCAGATTGATAGCCGACATGTTGTCGATCTTCATGGTAATTGCTCCATGACTCTTTACTGTTATCTCTTTGACCAGATTCACCATCCATGTTGCTTGACATGCACAAAGGGAAGCAACTTGTATTCTGCTTCACACGACAATAATGCCATTACTGGTTCTTTTCTCGAACTCCAAGCAACCGGTGCATCACCTAGCATGAACACATAACCAGCTGTGGATTTTCGATCCTCAACATCACTACGCCAACTTGAGTCGGTGTATCCCACTAGTGTACATTTTTTCCTTCATCATCTGCAGGAAACAAAATGTCATAGTCGAGAGTTCCTTTCATATACCTTAGTATCCTCTTCATCGCTTTTAGATGTGATACATTGGCTTCTGCATAAATCTACTCACCATACCTACACTATATGCTGAGTCAGGCCTTGTGTGACAAAGGTATCAAAGTGATACAATAAGTCTTCTATATTGGGTTGGGTCGACATCATCTTCATCTGAATCTTTCAACAGTTGTAATATGGGCTCAGATGGAGTCAAAGTTGGGTTGCAATCTTGCATCTCAAATCTCTTGAGTATTTCGCCTGCACACCTTCTTTGATGCATCATCAAACCTCTACTACTCTTGTAGAATTCGATACCAAGGAAATATGAAATGTCACACAAATCTGACATTTCAAATTCCTTGTTGAGATCACCTTTGAAGTCTTCGATCTCTTTCTTGCAACTACCTGTTATCAACAAGTCATCGACATAGAGACATAGTATAAGCAATTCACTTTTGCTTCTTCTTACATATACTCCATGTTCAATTTTCCACTTTACAAATTCCTTCTCCCTTAGGAAGCCATCTATCTTCTTATTCCAAGCTCCCGGAGCTTGTTTAAGTCCGTACAGGGCTTTATGCAGCCTATACACCTTTCTTTCTTCACCTTGTTTCACAAACCCAGTTGGTTGTGCAACATAAACTTTTTCTTCTAAGGGGCCATTTAGGAATTCACATTTCACATCCATCTGACACATTTGCTAGTTTTTCATGTTTGCTTGACCAACAACCAACCTGATTGCTTCGATCCTATCAACAGGTGCAAAAACTTCGTCGAAGTCGATTCCTTCTTTCTGAAGAAATCCTTTCGCCATAAGTCCCGCCTTGTGTCGAGTCACTTCTCCTTTGGGATTCAACTTCACCTTGTATACCCGTTTCACATCGATTGCCTTCTTGTATTGGGGCAATCCGACAAGTGACCAAGTGTTGTTGACTTTAATTGACTTTGGTTCTTTGTTCATTGCTTTCACGCACTTTGAGTCTTTCAATGCTTCAACTGCATTGACTGGCTCGACATCTACGTAGAAAACATAGTGTACTAGCCCACCTTCTTCATTGACCATATCATCTGATGTAATCACACATTCTTGCAACCTTCCAGGCATGTGTCTTATTCTTTGAGGTATGCTTGGGCCTGCTTCACCTCCGACTTCTTGTCAAACTTCTCTTTCGATGTCACTATCTAGTTCGTCATATAAGATTCTCACTGAATCCTTCTTAACATTCTCAATCCAATCCCATTCCTTAAGCTCATCTATGATCATGTCCCTGTTGACCACCACCTGCTTGTTCACTAGGTCGAACAACTTGTATCTTCCAATCGAATGATATCCTATCAGGATCATCTGTCTCGACTTGTCATCAAGTTTTCTTCTCAGCTGATCTGGCACATGTCTATGTGCTATAAATCAAAACACCTTCAGATAACTCAAGCTAGGCTTGACACCATACCAACATTCTTCTGGCGTGATTCCTTCTACCTTCTTCATCGAACATTTGTTCAGGATATATGTTGCAGTCGACACAGCTTATCCCCATAATTTTTTAGGCAGATGCTTGCCTTTCAACATGCTTATCACCATATTCATGATGGTTATATTCTTCATTTCTACGACTCCATTCTTCCGTGGAGTGTAGGGTGACACCACCTCATGCACAATCCCTTCTTTCACACATAATGCATCGAAGTCTTTCGACATATATTCTCCACCACCATCAGTCCTCGGAAACTTGATCTTTCGACTGCTTTATCTTTCGATCATAGATTTAAACTTGGTAAATATCTCGATCACTTCACTTTTCTTCTTGATCAAGTAAGTCCATAGTTTTCAACTGAAATCATCTATGAATGTAACAAAGTATTTGTTACCTCCAATTGAGTCCACCTGGATATGACCATATACATTATAGTATATGACTTCAAGAATTGCCTTCGACCTACTTCCTGCATCCTTACTGAAGTTGTTCTTATGATGCTTCACCTGCACACATTATTCACACATTTCATTTGGAATGTCGATTTCTGGTAATCCTGAAACCATATTTTTTCTCTTCAAATTTCTGATGTCTTTGAAATTGAGATGGCCCAGTCTATAATTCCATATACATTCATGCCTGGTATGTACAACACATTTGAAATTACTTACCTCTTTCCATCTTTCCTCATAATCAGAACAACACCTTCAACTGCTAGAGTGTTGTCATTTGCAAATTTTACCATGTTCTTCATTGAGGGCTTTATGTTGACAAACCAATATTTCCTTCCAGACATGTGTGATGAGCATCCTGAGTCCAAGTACCATTGGTCCTTGAATCTCTCTTCATCTCTCGTAGTAACCATCAATAACATCTCTTCTTCTTCATGTTTCGCCAGCTTTGCATAAGTTTCTTGATTCTTCTGCTTTTCTAGACAATCACTAGAATAGTGACCATGCTTCTGACAATTGTAACACTGAATGTGACTCTTGTCTGAATTTTGACCACCACCTCTTCCTCTACCTACAACACCACCTCTTTGGTTTCCTTGGTTCTATGGTTTTCTCTAACTCGACCAGTTTCCTTCTTGCTGATTTTGACTAGTCAAATTGTTGTAGCCTCCTCTGCATTTGTTGCTATTCCAACTTCCTTTGCCTTTCCTTTCTTTTGCTGAATGCGCTTGCAAAGCCATATCACTCTTCGACTTTCCTGCAGCTCTTTCAGTCATTCTTTGTTCATGAGATTCAAACGTCCCTTGAAGCTCTTCCATTCTCAGTTTTGACAAATCCTTCGACTCTTTTATGGCTACTACCACGTGGTCGAACTTTGGAGCCAACGACTTCAAGATCTTTCCAACAACAAATCTTGATTTTAACATTTCTTCACATACCTTGATTTGATTCACCAGTTTTATAACCTTAGTGAAGAAATCAATTATGCTTTCATTATCTTCCATCTGAAGCAATTCATACGTCCTTTTGTGAGTTTGTAATCTCACCTCTTTCACCTTCTCCCCTCCTCCAAACGACTTATCTTGAATTTCCCATGCTTCTTTCGTTGAATCTACATGACTAATCTTTTCAAAGTTATATGAATCAACACATTGATGGATTATACAGAGAGTTTTGTAATCTTTCTTCTTCAATTATTTATGTGCAACTCTTTCTTGATCCATCACGTTTTCTGCAAGCGTTGTTACTCCTTCCTTCACGAGATCCCAAAGATCTTGATAACAGAACACAACCTTTATCTGCTTGCACCGATTCTCATAATTGTTGTTCTTGAGAATCAGAGGATTTGCTGGAAAATGCCCGTTTGGATGATTCATTGCTATGATGATTTTCTTCCTACAAATCGCTAAAACCGGAGCCCTTGATACCTGATGTTGGAAATCCACCACAACCTATGGAAAATTTCAATCAATCTTGATGAACAAGATTATTATCAATCACGCAATGACATTTTGTGAAGCAATTCATACGTCCTTTTGTGAGTTTGTAATCTCACCTCTTTCACCTTCTCCCCGCCTCCAAACGACTTCTCCAGAGTTTCCCATGCTTCTTTTGCTGAATCTACATGACTAATCTTTTCAAAGTTATATGAATCAACACATTGATGGATTATACAGAGAGTTTTATAATCTTTCTTCTTCAATTATTTATGTGCAACCTTTTCTTGATCCATCACGTTTTCTGCAAGCGTTGTTACTCCTTCCTTCACGAGATCCCAAAGATCTTGATAACAGAACACAACCTTTATCTGCTTGTACCGATTCTCATAATTGTTGTTCTTGAGAATCGGAGGATTTGCTGGAAAATGCCTGTTTGGATGATTTATTGCCATGATGATTTTCTTCCCACAAATCGCTAAAACCATAGCTCTTGATACCGGATGTTGGAAATCCACCACAACCTATGGAAAATTTCAATCAATCTTGATGAACAAGATTATTATCAATCACGCAATGACATTAAAAAGAAAAAAACAATTGAGAAGGAAAGAAAAGAACGTTGGAGAAGAAGAATATTTTCTACAAAGTTTTTCCTCTGTCCACAACCTATGGAAAACTTCTTTATTCACTTTGCAACTGCAAAATTCTGTGAATACAACGTTATGACTTCTCTATTACAAAAATAGGGGTTACTCACTCTATTTATAGGTTTATATTAGCTCACACTCTAAGTCAAAGCCCAAAATTATAAAAGGCCAAAATAGTTAACACTACTAAAATTAGGCCTAAGTCGAAATCCTGTGTAAAACAACATGCTTCGACACTTTGACACACTAATACAACTCAACACATTAGGATATTCGACACTTTCTTGTTCTGTCAAACAACATGCTTCGACACAAGAAATTACAATTCAACAAAAATAAAATTGTTTCAAATTAAAATGATTATAAAAAAAAATTCAATTTTATATTTTTAGTTGTATTTTATTTTTTGGTTAAGTAGTTAATTTTTTATATACTAAAAACGACATTCATTAACTCAAATTGATAGAATATATTGAATAAAATAAATTCAAAATCGCTATAAATTGAAAAGAATGAATCTGCAAACAAACTCATAACACCCACACTAATAGAATATAACGAAAAATATCTCCAAATGTGACAAAGTCTACAAATATGACAAAATTGAAATGTTCGAACGTCAAAGTCATTGATTGAATATGCACTGAATTGAAACCAATATGTCAATCTGAACCGAACAAATACCGCACAAAGACGGGAAAACAAAATAACATTGCAATAAGACGACGACCAACACAATGTTGCACTAAGACGACAAAATCACGAAGAACAAACCTAAAAATATATGTGAAATCACTTGTTTAAATGAACAAGAAAGGAAAAAGAATTTAAAATTTAAAATTTAAAAGGGTGATTTTTGATCAAAAAATGATCTTAAAATTACTCATTTTTAGTGGATGAAGAGACAATTTTTAATTGTTGGTACAAAAAAAACAGTCGATTTAATAACACGGGCTGCAATAAGAGCTCGATGTCATTATGTTAATAAAAAATGGCTCTGAGGCATGTTAACGAATTGGTATATTACATAAACGAGACTTGGTAAGTTCAGGGACTTGAGAATGGAGCAAAAGACGGGGAAACTGAACTCTCTTCCAAAAAGAGATGCCGCTATGTTGAAGAGACAATTATCTCATTTCGAAACATATTTAGGCGACATAAAATACATGACAGGGTTACCTGATATTGTAATAATCATTGATCAGCAAAAAGAATATACGACTCTTCAAGAATGTATCACTTTGCAAATTCCAACGATTTGTTTAATCGATACAAATTGTGACCCAGATCTTGCAGATATTTTGATTCCGACTAATGATGATGCTATAGCTTCCATCCGATTAATTCTTAACAAATTAGTTTTTGCAATTCTTGAGGGTCGTTCTAGCTATATACAAAATTCTTGATTAATAATAAGATAAAACCATTTTTAGGTTTGATTAGGCGGTCATAGATTTTTGGAATTGGTTGTTATAGCATTACAAAATTGTGTAAAAAGAAATATTTTGTGATTCGTAGTTAAAATAGAAAATCAAAGTAAAATAAGAAAATTGTTGAATCAAAATAATTCTCTTTCAAGTTATATATATTTTTTTAACTTTAGAGGGAAGGGCAATATGAATGTTCTATTATGTTACATCAACACATTAAACAGATTCTATGATATATCTGCCGTGGAAGTAGGTCAACATTTCTATTAGCAAATAAGGGATTTTCAAGTGCATGTTCAAGTCCTTATTAGCTCTTGGGTTGTAATTGCTATCTTATTAATTTCAATCATTCTAGTTGTTAGAAATCCGCAAACTATTCTCACGTCTAGTCAGAATTTCTTTGAATATGTCCTTGAATTCATTCGAGACGTGAGTAAAACTCAGATTGGATAAGAATATGGTCCATTGATTCCGTTTATTAAAACTCTATTTCTATTTATTTTTGTTTCGAATTGATCAGTGCCCCTTTTACCTTGGAAAACTATAAAATTATCTCATAGAGAGTTAGTCGCATCCAAATGATATAAATACTTTTGTTGTATTAGGTTTACTTAGGTCAGTAACCTATTTCTATATGGATATTTAAAAAAAAAGATTGACCTAAAGATTGACCTAAAAAAGAAAAAACTAAGGTTGAAGAAAGAATGGAGAGTGATGTTTGCTAATTATAAGTTTAATGTTTAAACTTCTTTTTCTAAGATGTTTAATAATTAAAATTCACCTTTTAAGATTTGAGATGTTATGAAATTCAAGATACACTTTTACATTTTGATGTCTACACTAATGTTCAACTATTAGATGAACTAACTTAAAATGATTTATTAATATTTATTTAACTTTTTATATAAGTTAAATAAAATACTATATGTTTATAAGTTCACTTAAATTACAATTAAATTACAGTTGTAGAAATGGGCATTTAGTTGCCATAAAGAAGATAGATAGTAAGAATCAATCAACTAAACTTCAACGCTTCGTTTCAATCTTATGTAAAAAATGGAGGTGCAACAATGGTGGAAGCTTAGATTCTCTTTCAAGAGCGCAACCATTCTCGTCTGCTTCCTCAACATAATCACTGCTATCTTCTTGCTTCATGATTTTTTCACTTCACCCTACACCCGCACTAAACTCTCCACTGCAAATTATAACTCAGGCTAGCCTTCTTCTCTCCCTCCTCTCCAATTTAATTTCCAGATTTTCTATCCTATTTGTTGAAATCGATTATGGTTTTTCTTTTTTAGGGGTTAGATTGTGGGGTAAAGGGGTTTGAATTTGTTAGGTCTTTTGATTTTGACTTTATTTATTGTTTGATATATTGGTGATTTTTTGTATTTGGTGGTTCTTCTTAGACATTGGGGTTTTGAATTTGAGTTGGATTGGATGTTTAATTAATGTATGGATGATGTTAAATTCAGATGAATTTTGATAGTTAATAATTGGCAAATGGTCCTTAACCTAATTGATGAAGTTTGAACAATTGAAGTGATATATTGAATGTGGATACTTTTGTGTTGCTAGAGAGGAAGGCACACATAGATTTGATGTTCCTTACAGAAATAATGGCAGATTCTTTGGCGGCGCCATGTCGTTTTAAGATAGAAATGGCAGCTTAAAATGGCATATTTTTGGCACTCTGCCATCCCAGTCGATCATCTCAAAGTCTCAGGTTTGAGATGATCGATTGGGCTAGTCCACACAGAGTTTTGCTTTGGCTTTAAATGGGCTTCCGCAAGTGGGCGGTGGGATGATTAGTCGGTCGCAAGGTCGGATTGTACTATAACTATTTTTTGTGCCTACCATTCCACTCTCGTGACAAGAGAAAATGTGAGAGAATAGCATGAGAGGATCCAAATCCGAGATCAGACCATAATGCTACTACAAAAATAAGATTAAGGAACAATCATAAGGATGGTAAGAAAACAATTGTATCTTACAAAAGATGTAACAAAACATTTTTGTTAGATTCTTTTTATGTGCTGCAAGCAAATACACTTTGCTTGTAGGTACAATCTTCTCCAATCCTTGTCTCTCATATATCTTCTTGAAGGGTGGGAAATGGAGGCAACATGTATTTAACTGATAGCATGCTTGGTTAAAGAGGCTTCGATACCATGTCGAGGAGCCATTTATCTCAAAGGCTCTATCTGTTATGTATAGGATCTAGAGTTCATTTTCATCACAAAACATTCATTAAATTCACAGGCAGAAGAATGAAAACTTTCTTTTTTTGAGCATTGGACTGTATTGGCATTTCATAATTGACACTGATTCTACTTATGAAATGCTTCGAGTTGGAATAGACTAATATACTCTAAAGTATTTGTTAAACGTGCTTCTGATATGTTTTGATTTAAATTGCAGCTCAACTCATTTACATTAAGGAATCTGAAGAAATCCGTCTTGCCATGCTACCGGTGGAGCTAATAAAAAGAGTGAGCTTCAAACTGTTTTGTTGTTCACTATATTAATTATGAGCATGTTGTTTGTTATACATGAATGCTAGCCAAAATGCCAGAAGCTTAACTTAGAGAGGAAAAATAGATTTTGTTGGAAGTAGTTCATACATTTTTCTGCAAATGATGATTAATTTGACAAGTTTTGGAAGAGACCTTAAACTTTTTTGTGGGTTTCAGTTCATTCTCTAGTTGAAAAACTTGGAGGTAATTATAAAAATTATTTACACACAAACCTGTAACCTTTGACAGTACCTTGCAGTTCACTGACATCATATATCTGAATTTGCTAAAATCTGTAACCTTTTCCTGAAAATAGTCTTATAAGAGGGATAGAAAATGTAGATCTGTATTCTGCAGCTTTTGGTCATGTGGATCGAACATTGTTGAGAGTCCCACATTGGATTGGTAGGGTTGAGTTAAGTCAAATCTTAATTATTGGCTGATATTAGGTCCGTTGAACCTATTACTTGACCACTTGGGCCGCACTCCAAATTTCATTGGGTGCGAGGGGGAGTGTTGAGAGTTATATATTGGACAATAATACGGTCAAAATAATATTTATAACCAGTGGCCGTCGCCTTACAGGTCTATTTTGTGGGGTTGAGTTAGAAGGCACATAATTCTAGTATTTTGGAATGCATTTTTTGTGTAAATCTGAGTGTGTTCTCCCTCAGGTGAAAGAAATTGAGCAGGAAGGCTACACCAAACCAGAAACAGCCCAGAAGAAAGACACTAAGCAAACAGCTGCAGTTGATCTGTCTAAAAGGTTAAAGGATTTCCGTTCCGTGAATGATGCTTCCAGCTTGAAAGGTATTCCTCTTTTCACCCTATAAACCTTTATTAATCATAACTATCTTTTATGTTGCTAACACAAGCAACAAACACAAAAAGCGTGCATGCTCATCACTGCCCTACGAGGAGTACTCCAAACACTCTTTTCAACAGTTATTCTAATATTCAGCAAACATTATAAAGATGTTAGAATTAAGCTGATCCGACATGGATTAATTCTAGTCTAAGGCTAATATAAAAACCATTTGTTCTAATTGTTTTGATTATGCTTTGATGCTTGTGGTTATCAGCTTTGGAGGAATGGCGTAAAAGAAAGATGGAGAGGGCGAAACAAAGAGAATTGGAGAAAAATGGAACAGGATCCTCTCAAGCTTGAAGATAAATGTGTAATGGGGAAATGAGTAGGTCATTAGTGTATACTGCATAGCATTGTCACACCCCTTTGGATCCTTTCCTGCATAAAACAAAGGGAGGGAGGAGAGATGAAGGATATAAAAGAGAGAAAAGAAAACAAAAATAGCTTGTGATTGATACCATGTGACTCACATAATTTTATTTTTCTATAATACTGAGATATAAAGAAATAACTTACCATATATCTTGTTGGATTATTATATCACATAAACAGTGTTTTAAAATATGCATCAGTGATCAATCCGGCCATGGTAACAACTCATTCATAGACAGTTTAAATCCAAAATTTACCCAAGGCGACAGTTTAAATCCAAATTTTATCCAAGGCTCTGTAATCTGTTTTAGATTGATCGTGCGAAATGGTATATCATGGAATTAAGAGCTAAATAAATAGAGATTTTATTTTATTATTTGTATATCTTTTATAATTTGAGGGATTGGAAGAGAGCGAATTAGTTACGGAATGAATTTCATCATGTTCTATTGTTTTATTTATTATTTACAAATTCAAATAAATGGAATATGATTAAATATCATTTCATTCCATCACATTGTTAAAAAATAAGTATGAGTTGGATTGAGAAACAAATGTGACTCCTAAATCCCATATTATTTGGAAAAGTAAAGGTTGAACACTTTATAAATGAGAGGATTCATACCCACTCAAACAAATGAGAGACATCACATATTTACAAAAATCTTTATTTAAAATTGATTTAATTTTTATATAAATTATTTTATATTTTCATGATAATATTTATTGCAAATGAAGTATTTTGATAAATACGAATTAATGCTGATGAAAATTTAAAATAGGTCTTATAAAAAAATAAACAAATTCTTTAAGAGGGTCATCTATTTAAGAGTAGTAGTATTGTAATATAAAATTATATTTATTGATTATTGATTCTTATTAATTGATAGCTATATTATATTACTTTGAAATATAATAATTAGAAAGTAATATACATACTATATAGAGGAAAAAAATGAGAAAAAAAATGTTAAAAGTTAATAAAAATAGGAAATATTATGTAATATATATTTTGTTTGTAAAAAAAAACTCACTCCATCAATTTGATATAGTGTGGTCTAATGGTAAAGTTTTGTTCAATCTTTATATCTTCATCTTTGGTGGATATTCACAAAAATTATTTATAATAAATAAAATAAAAATTCACAAAATGAGGATTAGTATGGACACAAACAATTACCCAATAATATAAATGAATATGAGTGTGGATACGGATACCTTAATACACACGTCGTCCTATATCTGTACAATATATATTTATATATTCTTATTTTTATTATTATATGCACATGATAATTTATCAATTTTATTATATATATCACTATTTAACTTATATGTATTTTAATATAAATGTTTGTTTATTTTTTAACTCAACTATAACATCCTTGAACTTTTTTAATGTTGTTAAAAATTAAAAATGACGTGATAAATTATAGTTGATTGATTATTTTTTTATTAAAAATGCGGGTAAACGGGTTTGAGTATGAGTACTTAGACATTCATAGAATACGAGTACGGGTACAAACGTTTTTAATTCCCATGTGGATATAAGTTCAAGTATGGGATTTTTTTCAAATTGCATGTATGAGAACGAGTACTATAATACTCTATAGAAAATTTTATCCCATACCCCGATCAATTATCCCTCTACCCCTACATTATAACTATTTGGACCAAAATGTTCTCATATAAATAAGCTATATTTATGAAATTTCTATTTTTTACTTCACTTTCGCTTCAAGATTTCCGGAACATCACATTCGTTGTTGTAAATCGAAACTCATAGAGTAAGTCTTCCGATTCACAATTAACATACTGGAACACATTTAATAAGTGTTCCAGTTCGCTCCAGTTTTCAAACGTTGAACCAAAACTCTTCTTAAAAGACTTTCGGTTTTCAAACTTTGAACCGGAACTCTTCTTAAAAGACTTTCGATTTTGCATTATTTTTACCGGAAGTCTTTTTAAAAGTGTTTCAGATTTTCACACAGGAACTCTTTTAAGAAATGTTACATTGCGTTGTTTTTTTATATTGGCTCGAAGACGAGGCAATGACGGTAGAATTCTAGATCATAGTTTAGGACAAGGCACATCTACATCCCCAGCAAAACCGATTGGCTTTCCCGAAGGATCGTACGATAAGTCTCTTTTGGTAAAGTACGAACATCATGTTGTTCGACATTTATGGTTCGGTGAGTAAGTAAACGACGTATATTTGATATTGAATAATATTTGAATATTTTATATTGTGTTTTATAATATGTGTTTTAATTGTTTTTAGGAAAAAGGTCTGAAGAAAGAGTTGAAGGTTGTTGGATACGGGCTTAAGCTGACATCGAGGGTTCCACAAGCTCTTCCACAACAAATGGAGAGTTGGGTTTCTATGTCTGGATTGTCTTCACTTCAGAGAACCAGCTTGACAAAGATAGACATAAACATGGTATCCTCATTTGTGGAGAGATAACATCTAGAGACATCTTCATTTCACATGTCGTTTGGTGAGATGAACATTACTCTGGATGACGTCTCTTGTCTACTTTACTTCCCATCAGGGGGGTGTTCTGGAGCCCTCAAGATGTCACTGAAGAGGTTGTTTTTGAACTTGTTGTTGATTACTTAGGAGTGTCACATAGTGGGGCACAAACACATGTTTGTAGCTGCAGGAATTTTTACTATAAGTTGGAGTGGTTATACGATTTATTCATAGCGCATAAAGTTGCTTCTAGCTGGGCATACTAGAGCGTATTTGTTGATGTTGGTGGGTTCCATAGTTTTTGCCGACAAGACCTTTACGCTTGTCAAGGCACGATACCTCTTACTATTTACAGACTTAGAGAGATGTTCGGGATATAGTTAGGGAGCAACTGTATTGGTTACCATTTACATATATCTCGGAGATGCTTCCATATTCAGTTGCAAGCAGCTCGGTGGATATCCCATTCTCCTACAGATATTTAATTTAATTTTGTTTATTATATGTTAATTACTTTTGTATAGTATATTAATTTAATTTATTTTGTTTATTATGTTTTTATATTGTAACGGTGTTGGATTTACGAGTACTTTCCAACAGTTGGAAAAAGAGGAGAGAATTGGAAACCAACTGATAATTTTGGTCTTCCTCGAGCGATGAGATAGTCCTATAAGCAAGGAGTCCTGAAGGTGGATGACTTGCGACCTATTTTGGACGAGCTGACACCTACCGATGCCATATGGCATCCATTCGAGGATCATAGAGTATGACGTCAGTTTGATGAGTTATGTTTGTACAGGGGGTGTATGAAATGAGGTGACATAGTTGTCCATGCTTTCCTGACAGATGTACACGTCAGTTCGGATATAGGCAGTATGTTCCAGCCCTACCTCCTGATTGTATGATGACTAATGATATTGATATTGAGTGGATTAGTTATCATCAGAGCACTGTTGTTGTGATATGTCCGACAATATTGGCCACCACTCCATCTGATATAGATTATGGATACTTGGAGTGATATTATTGTGTTTCGCATCCTCGTTTGGTGCCGCCCCATCGTGATGAGCTAAGAGAGGTGTTCGTTCCTGTTTACGAAGCAGGACCATATGATCCTAATTGGGCTCGCGTTTCTACATTGATTCATTGTTATCTCAGACAAGTTAATGCTGAAGAGGATGACCCGTAGTTTGCTGATTTATTTGAAGCTTTGCATATTTCTCGTTCACATTGATTTATGTATTAACTTTCAGAGTTATGTTTAATTTCTTATCAATTATGTGATCATGAGACATATGAATTAAAACTGGATGACATAATATAATATTCATATTTTGATTACATATTCAGGCTAATATAGGCATAAGTAATTGTCAATGTTGTAGACGTCCTGCAAATCCTAACATCCAAGACGTTGCTGCTGGACAACGAAACTTCTTCCAATCTAATGGTGGCAACAAAAACCCCCCTTTCATGTTTACCTGATAAAAATAATTAAAACATTAAGTCATATATTTAATAAAGTGAACTAAGTAAATAATTAAAACAGTAAGTCATATAAAATAAAGTACATACTTGAACCCAATGATTTTGGTTTACAAAACCAATGCAATAAATGGAGATATTTGGTGAATGTGAAGTTGTCATAGGAAAGAAAGTCATACACGAATTTCCTAAACACACATGTACAAAATTATAGCGATTCTCTATCAAGTAACCCATATCTGGTAGAGTCAACCATTTTTGTGGTGACTATGGACCAAAGGATTTTATCATTAAAGATTCTCTCACTTCTGCTAACTGATTACAAAATAACTTGTAATACAAACTTGATCTTTTCTTGCCTATTATTTCCAACTCCAAGTTTCAGCGAACCATTGACCAACCATCCTCACCATATCTATGCAATGATGTAATGACTCTAAATCCACAATTACCATCTGATACGATATTAACTACATCTTCAATATATGACCTAATATGATTAGGAAATTGAAGAGTGAAATGTTTCTTTGATTGTGGCTGCTTCTTTGATAATTTCAACTTCTTCGAAGTCTGTGATGGTTGAGATTGTATCTGTGAAGATTGATATGCTTGATCAACATACTCATGATACGAAGGGTCCCTATAAACATCATATACTAATGTTTTTTTTCCTTTATTCTTCACTCCTCCTTCGATTTTTAATTTCTCAGGTGGTGGACACAATGAAGTCATTGTGGGTCAGACAAGTTCACAAATCCTAGTTTTTAATGCCATTTTGCCAACAATATCTAATGACCTAAACTATTTCCACAATTCATCTATTTCACGACTCATATCCACATCCGATCCATCATCTGCATCTACCTCTAACTCAACTTCCATACTTAGTTTCCTCCAATGAACATGAACAACATCTATTGGTATCAGTATACCACCAAGTATGTATCTTTCTAACTCACAAGCATAAGGTAACCCATAATATCTTCTAAGAGTACAACCACATATTTGCCTATTAGTTCCAACATAATCCACTCTCAATAACTCTTCAGTAATACGTCTCAAATCAGCTCGAGACACTGAACTACGCAGATTACCGTAAAATGGACTTATGTGCGCGTGCTCAACTTCGTACAAACTTTTTTGAAAAGAAGCTCTAATGTTTCCCAATTGTAACCTCAAGTTGTTATTCATAGCTTCCCAACATTTGACCATGTCACGTATATTGTTTCCCAACATCTACTTTAACTTCCAATGAGTAGATTCAACCCTAAAAACAATACATATTAAAAATATTAAGAATATCACATATTAAAAAAATACATAGTAAAAAATATAAGACATACCGGTTAGTCATCGTGTTACCTAAATGTAGAACTCGATTAATCCATGCTCCAATAAATCTTTGTCTATGTGGAGTCAACCATGTGACTTTCACATAATTAATAAATCCACTAAAATTAACACATGTCTGCTCAAGTTGATGCAACCGTTGATCATACTCAACCTTATCACTAGCCCAAACAACTTTCATCCATAATGTGTCGATCGTCCTTTGCATGTCATTCACCACATATTGTTTGCATTTTGCACCAACATTTTTTTTTAATGTAAAATCTACATAGCAAATTAATCGACCTAGGAAACATAATTTAAATTGCTTTCATCAAAGCAAGATCTCTATCTGTCAAAATCACTTGTGGACACAAATCTTTATTCACAAACAGTTCTTTAAGTTTCTCCAATATCTAACAAAAGTTCTCTGTCTGTTCAGACTCCATATACGCAAATGCGACAGCAAAAGTCAACTCGGTTGATGTCATGCCAACAATTTCAAACAAAGGTTGTCTATATTTATTTGTCTTGTATGTGTTGTTCATAACTAACACAATAGAAAAAATATATCAACAACTTAACTGAATCGGGATGGGCCCAAAATATCTCTCTCACAAGTTTCGAGTCATCTCTTTTTCTACTTTAATACACATAGCCTACTTCCTCAATAAGCTTAAACAAATGTTGTATCTCACTTCTAGGGCCTCTTATCTCTTTTTCTATCATACTCTTATGCTTGTATATTTGCGTGATTCGTGTGACATTCTCTGGATCTCGGTCTTGCAAGAAAAACAATGTGTGTCTAGGTGGTACATGTCTCTTTGTCAAATCAACGACATGCTGCTTCTCATTTGTGGTCAACCTATCAATAAAGGAATGACCTTCTAATCTATCAGGTAAGCCATGGTTATGAAATCCATATTTTACGTCAATCTTTCAGTCAGACGGGGACAAAGGTATTAAGAAGAAAGGGTAGGCCCATGCCCCCACCACATTCTTTGATTAATATTTAATAATATAAATAAGAGATTAATTGAAATACACTGTCAGTGTAAAAGGATTTTACACCATCACTTAATTATAGACGTTGGATATTAAAAGAAGTTTGATTTTTATTTTAAAAATCTATAAAGTAATACAAACGGGTGATGGTGATGAACCGACGGTGTAAATTTTTTTACACAGACAGTGTATAGTAATTAATCTCTATAAATAATATATTAATATATTTAATGTACTAAAAATTAGGAAGAAAAATTAATAATAGCCCCCACTTAATAAAATGATTAGGAGTATCACACACGTCCATATGCATTTAAAATAAAATAAATTCTTTAAATAAAATTAAAAAATTTAACTCCTATTCCTTTTCATATTCCTATTAATTCTTGTTTACTCTTTCCAAATAGAAACAAAATACTTTTTCGTATTCTTCTTTCTCCCCTTCCTTATTCTCTCACTACAAAATGTCTCTCTATTTCTAGCTTCTTCTCCATTGTTGATCTTTTAAAACGTAAATTTTTTAATTTTAATTTTTATGAATTTATAATTTTTTATTATTATTATAATAAGAGTAAAAAATATATTATTACTTTATTGAGCTTGTGATTGTGTTAATGACAAATAATTTATTTTTAGAGTTTTGTAGTGTTTGTTTGAAATTGTTGTGTTTGTATCAATTTTATAGTATTATTATGAATTTTTCGAATATGATTTTAATTGTGACTTTTTGTTTTGTTTTTAGTAATAAGCAATGGAAAAATATTTCAAAAGAAAATCAACAGAACAATCATCAACTCCTAATCCTCAAACACCTAATGAACGTCGAAGCCTCAAACTGGGTCCTCCCATGAAAAAAAGGTTTTTGTAGTTTGAATTGGAAAAACTTCCTAACGATCCCGATTTAAGGCCAAAAATGTCAGATTATCATCATCCAAGTGATAGAGATGAAATTAGAAGATATTATTTGCAAAAGGGTCCTTGTCAACCAAAAGAAATTATTTTTCCACAAAGAAAATTTGGAGATACCTTTCGTAAGTTTAACTCAGATTGGTATTTAAAATATGGTAGTTGATTGAAATATAGTCAGAGTGAGGATGCTGCATATTATTTATGTTGTTATCTTATAAGATTACATCCTGAAGAACATAAAGGTTGCAGTGATGCCTTTATAACATAAGACTTTACAAATTGGAAAAAGAGTGAAAGGTTTCGAGTTCATCTTGGTGATGTAAGTAACTCTCATAATCAAGCATGGAGAAATTGTCAAGCTCTAATGAAACAAAAGCAACACATTGAAGGTGTCTTGTGTAAACAATCCAATCAAGTTAAAGAGGACTATCGAATTTATTTGACAGGTATAAATTATTGCATTCGATATTTATTAGCACAAGATTTAGCTTTTCGTGGTAATGATTAGTCAATTTCATCCAGAAATATGGAGAATTTTCTTGAACTTATGAATTTTCTCATTAATCATAATGAAGATATTTATAAAATTTAGAAAAATTGTCGTGGAAATCTTAAGTTAACATCTCCTGATATTCAAAAGGATATTGTTAAAGCTGCAACAACGGTCACTACTCAAGTTATACTGGATGATCTTGGAGATGATTTATTTGCTATTTTAATTGATGAATATCATGATATCTCAGTGAATGAGCAAATGGTTGTGGTTATACATTATGTAAATAATGAAGGAAAAGTTATTGAGCATTTTCTTGGTCTTGTTCATGTTTCAAATACTAGTGCTCTAACGTTGAAATCGGGTTTGGAGTCATTATTTGCAAAATACGGATTAAGTTTGTCGAGGATACATGGACAAGGTTATGACGGAGCAAGTAATATGCATGGTGAATACAATGGTCTAAAAAGCTTGATTTTTAAAGAGAATTGTTCTGCATTTTTTATTCATTGTTTTGCCCATCAATTCCAATTAGCTCTTGTGACATTAGCAAAAAAGCATTCCAAAATTGCTTTATTTTTTAATTTGGTTGCTAATTTGTATAATGTTGTTGGGGCATCATGTAAGTGCCGAGATATTCTTCGTGAAAGTTAAGCTACAAAGGTGAAACAAGCATTGGAACATGGAGAAATCTCTAATGGACGTGACTTAAATCAAGAAATAACAATTAAGAAGGTTGGGGAAACAAGGTGGGGCTCACATTATGGTACATTACTTAGTATAGTTTCTCTATTCTCTTCTATGATTGATGTGCTAGAAATGGTTGAGGAAGATGGAACAGATTTAGATAAAAAAGGTGAAGTACTAATGCTAATGAATTATATGCAATCTTTTGAATTTATTTTCATCTTGCACTTGATGAAAATAGTTTTAGGAATTACACATGGTTTATCTCAAGCATTACAAAGAAGTGATCAAGATATTGTAAATTCTATGAAGTTAGTAAAAGTGTCCAAAATAAGGCTACAAGCTATAATAGATAATGGTTGAGATTCTTTGTTGAATGATGTTTCACTATTTTATGAGCATAACGATATTGACATTCCAGATATGGATGACACTTTTCAACCGACGCAAAAAAAGTCAAAGAGAAAAATAGAGGAAGTATCTAATTTACACCATTTTCAAGTTGAATTGTTTTATGAAGTGATTGATCGACAACTTCAAGAGTTGAACAACCGTTTTACAGAAGTGAATACTGAGTTGCTCATTTATGTAGCTTGTTTAAGTCCAAGAGATTCATTTTCTGCATTTGATAAGGAGATGTTGATTCGTTTAGCTCAATTTTATCCTTCAAAGTTTTCTCAAGTTGAATTATTGGCACTAGATTGTCACTTGAAAACTATTTCTTAGATGTATGCTCTGACAGTGAATTTTCAGGATTAGAGGGGATTGGTGATCTTTTTATCAAGCCCGTAGAGACCAAAAAACATGTTGTGTACCCATTGGTATATTTGTTTTTAAGTTATCTCTGATATTACCGGTGGCAACTGCAACAGCTGAAAGAGCTTTCTCTGCTATGAATATTATCAAGAATCGAATGCGAAATCGCATGGTGATGATTGGTTAAATGATTGCTTAGTTACTTACATTGAGAGAAATATTTTTGTTGATGTTGAAAATGAGAAAATTATTCAACATTTTCAGAACATGAAAAATCGTAGAGAACAATTATAATTTAAATTTATATTTTTGAAAATGACATATTATATTTATATTGACCACACTACTAAAAAATTCTAGCTCCGTCCCTGCAGTCAGACCCATTTTTCGCCGGAGTTGACATGATTTTAAATGGGGATCCACATTTTTTGGTCGCACTTTGTGTTCCACTATCAGTATCCTTGTATTTCCCATTTTTATCACAACCAAATATTAATTTGTTACTTCTCTCTTGCCTGTTTCAGTATCTGAACGAGTGATAATAACGATTACTTTATTATGGATTTCAACATCTTTAATCCACCTTATCACCTCTTCTCGTGTACCAAATCTTTGAGTAGTTGAAAAAGCACCAAGAGTATCTACGCATATTTGAGGAAGAATTTTCATACCTGTACAATAAAAAATTATCCAAAAAACTAATAACAATGCAAATCGGAAGACTTTATAAGAGTTATGGAACACATAAATAACACACCAGAAATCTTTAAGAAAAAGTTTTGTATATATTAGTGTGTTAACCCAAACACATATGTTAAGTGTTCCGGAACAATACTTTTTTAAAACTAAATCGGAACTCTTCAAGTAAGTGTTCTGGAACACGTTTCACATTAAATCAGATGTCTTTCACAACCGGTTAAGAAAAAATACATACCAAAAGTATTTTCCAATGTGTTCCGGTACAAGACTGAAGAGTATAATTTTCTAAAGTGTCAATTGAATGGTTAAAAATAAAATAATAAATTAATTATAAATAAATAAAAATAAAAATAATATTTTAAACAAAATATAGAGATATAGATATAAAATTTTCTACTCTACAAAATTTTCTACTCTAATTCATATATTTTATATCCTAACATTTTGAAGAAACACTATGGCAAAATGAAAAGAAGACAAATAATTTAAATAAAAAGTAAAAAAAACTCCAATGGCACTCTAACCGATAAAAAAAGGATGGGGCCATAAGAAAAATTAATTATACAGTTGCTGCCACGTTGTTATTTTTTTTCAACCAAAGAAATAGAAACGAAAAAATGACTAGACAACATAAGCAGGGAATAGAGTAGAATGGAACGCAATAAAAAAAAATCATTTTACTGTTTAATATTTCATGACAAAATAAAATAATTTTGTTTATTTAAAGTAAAAAATATGGAAAAAGTTTCCTCTTCCATTCCATTTTTTTTAATTAATTCAAATAATGAAATATAATTTTATATCATTTTATCTCATCCTATTACATTTCATTTCATCGATCTAAACACATTTTTAAAGATATTTTTTGTTTGTTAATTGAAGAGAAAGAGCCATAGAAGTAGAAATAGAGAAAATATTTGGTTGTTTGTTTCTCTTATACTTGTGGTAATGCCACCAATGGGACTGGATTGTTGTTGCCTCTTCATTCTTTGAAAATTCAATTAATTTTGTTTCTAATGATTTTATTTTCAATTGTGTTTTATATAAATTGAAATATTCTTATTTAGTATTCAATTGTAAATTAGGTTTTGCTCCAATTCTTATTTGATATTTAATTGTAAATTAGATTTTGCTTTCTTTTTCTTTTGATGAGGATTGACGGCAATAACAACAACAACGGCGATGATCAATGTATCTGCACGGTGATGGAGATTGACAGTGACTAGGGAGGGAATAATGATGGAGAATGATTATAGAAACAAGTTGCAATGGTTTTTTTTTAAGGAAAATTTCAATGGGTTTTGTTTGTCACTGCTTTGTTCTTTTGGTTGAAAAAATGACTACGTGGCAACATTTCGACAGTCTAGTTTATCACATTGAAGAAAATGGGTGTAAGTCGAATGTTAGAGAATCCAAATCTCTAGAGAAGTTGAGTTAGAAATCTCATTGTTTTTTTTAAAGGACCGACACGTTGACAGGTTGATACAATAATTTTTTTAATAAAAAATATCAATTAAAATATTTATTGAAATATATTGACAGTGTAAAAGAATTTTACATAATCAGTTAATCATAGATATTAGAATAAATTTGAATTTTATTTTAAAAAGCTATAAAGTAATATAAACGGTGGATGTGATGGTGATGAATCGACAGTGTGAAATTTTTTACATTGATAATGCATAGTAGTAAATCTCCAAAAGGATTTAATTGAAATACACTGACAGTGTAAAATGATTTTACACGGCCAGTTAATCATAGACGTTGAATATTGAAACAAATTTGACTTTTATTTTAAAAATCTATAAAATAATATAAACGACTGACATTGATGAATCGACAATGTAAAATTTTTCACACTAACAATGCATAATAATTAATCCCTTATAAAATTCTAAACTTATCAATTTTTTATGTAAGATTGTTGACTTAATAATAATTTTTATATTTTTATTGAACTCATTAATTATATATTTTTATATCTCTAACAGTCATTACGTTTATTTTTTTTTAAAAAAAATTTATATGATTAATGAGTTCAATAAAAATTTAAAAATTATTATTAAATTAACAATCTTACGTAAAAAGAATTGAAGAGATTAGAATTTGACAAATTATGAGAAATTTTAGGCTAAATTTATGAAATTAAATCAATTATATTAACTCATTTTTCTCTTTACTCTTAGGAGATTTTTTTTAATAAATATTGTAACTTACAAATAAAAGGAAAAGTAAGAAAAAAGTTTTTTTATTTTAGATTAGGATCTCCAAGAATGATGGAGAGTTCGAGAGAGTCGAGAGCACTACTGAGACTAATGTTCAAGGACCATAAGAGCATCTCCAGCGGCAGCAGTACTATGGTTTTTCAGTCCAATTTGCCAAGTGGAAGTGGTTCTTTTACTTTTGAATGAATGGAGTTTGCCATATTGGCAAGACCGGTGCTTCATGAAGCAACGGTTCCTTCTTTTTTCTTCTATTTTTTTATTTAAAAAGTAGCATGTGCCATGCAACGGCTACTTCCTTTTTTTATTTATTTTTTATTTAGAAAGTAGCATCAAACGGCTACTTATTTTTTTTTATTTATTTATTTTAATATATTTTTTATTATAAATATAATTTTGGTTTCCAAAATTTTACCAACACAAATTTCTCTCACTTTTATTTTCTCTTCAATTTGAAATTTCTCTCTCACAATTTCATCATTTTATTCCTATACTTTTAATTTTTTTACAACAATTTTTTCTCATTAGCATTTTTTTTACAAAATATTTAATTCAAAATTTCATCTTTTTACTTCAAATTACAATTGTTTAGGCCAAATGGATCCTAATCATTTTCATTATCAACAAGCTTTTTTCAATTACATGCAAAATTATCAAAATCCTAATCCTCAAAATTCTCAAATTCCACCGGTGCCAACAAACCCCGCCATATTTCTTCCGTCACCAAACAATCCAAATATGTATCCTATACCTCAAATGAATTCTAATAGTATGGAATTCTCTACTCAAGTTCCACCATTTTCTACTTGTCGCGGCGGGATTTTTCACGAGATTAAGTATTGATTGAACTTAACCCGTTTGAAAAATATTTTAAATGCAAGAGTCGCCACCGTCTTTTATTTTATCCAAAAAGAGGAAGGGAAAAATAACGATAAATCCCTTTAGAGTTACGGGTTCGGGGGTTGGTTATGCAAAGGGAAGGTATTAGCACCCTCTACATCTGTGGTACTCCACAGGAACCTTTTTGCTTATGTTTATGTGAATGCTTTGCTTTCTTCGCTTTGATCGTTTGATTGGGGAGATGAGAAAAGAACTTGATTTTATTGTTTTTGGACTCGATAAAGTCGTAGACTTCATGCCTACGTATCTCCAAGGTGCAATGGAGAAATCAGAATCCACGTAGTTCTCCCAAAAGAAAAGGGGAAAGTCTGTTTTGTTGATTTTAGATTTGAACGAGCCTAAACCCTAAAGAAATAAATAAATGGGCTCATTACAGGAAAGCCCAAGAGTAAGCTTATGAGTGTGTGAAAAGGGTTTCTTAAACGGCGACCGTTGGAATCGCATCGGGTTTCTCTTTTTGGATTTTTCGATTTTTAACATAAAACGTGAACAATGCAATTAAACACACAATACAAAAAATAAAAATAAAAATAAAAAATGCGAGAAAGTAAATTATTACAACACAGTTAGCTATGAATAGTTAGTATTACGAATAGTTAGTGGAGTTAATCGAGCTGAAACTGAAACGAAACTGAAACGAAACGGTTAGTAACAACATAAACAAATATAAAAAAACAATATAAACATTTACTTTAGACAAAATAAACATTTGATATAAATAAACATTTAATTAAAATAAACATTTAAACAAATAATTAATTTAACTAACATTTAAATAAAACATATATGCAAAATAATAATAAAAGATAAACAATATTTAGTAAACAAAAGTAATATATATATATATATATATATATATATATATATATATATATATATATATATATATATATATATATATATATATTTTAGACAATAAATATATAGTAGACAAAAATAATATATATATATATTTAGACAAATAATATATAATAGACCAAAAATAATATATATATATATATATATATATATATATATATATATATATATATATATATATATATATATATATATATATATATATATATATATATATATATATATATATATATATTTAGATAAATAATATATAATAGACAAAAATAATATATATATATATATATATATATATATATATATATATATATATATATATATATATATATTTAGATAAATAATATATTAAAACACATGTCGGCAAGCCGGAACTTTGCCGATTTCAGAGATAAGTGAAGAACCTTACCTTGTGTGAAGAGGATGAACTTCTGATCGTCCAAATGATCGACCGAAAGTTGGAAACCGTCACCGACGCACTGCTGGCTACCTTCGCGAGTACCTGACTTCAACGTCACTTTTGATCGGTGAAACGACGCCGGAATGAAATGAACCTTGGATATTTGTGACCTGGACTCGACGAACTTCACGGATATGTTGTCGGTTCTGAATTTCGGTGGATAATCGGGACGATTTTGGGTTACCGAAAATGAAGAACAAGTGATGAACAAGGTGAAAGTGATGGCTTTGGAAATTTTTCTGATATTCTCTTTTTTTTCTACTGATCTTTACCGCCACTACTTTCTTACTTACTGATATCTCCCCCCCACCTTATATGTTAACACTTAATATATATATATTATGTCCAAAAGCAACTATGGCGGTGTAAACGTAACTTAAGGTGAAGGTTTTCTACCAAAATATCTAACAAATAATAATATATAAACTTATATATTAATAATAATAATAATAATAATAATAATAATAATAATATAAACTATAATTAAACTAATTAAACCTAATTAATATCTAAACACAATTAAATACTAAACACAAATAATAAACGGCACACGATTAAAACACGATAAAAATCGAGCGACACGAACGCGATAAAAACGATGACAATTTCATAGCAAACCAGACAAATTGATAAAAACCAGTAAACCAGTAAAATCAACAACACGACACTACCGGACTCGATTAAAACACACGGCACGACACGTAATTAAATAAACAAACCTAGGCAATAATAAAATCAACACGACATCACGAAAACGCTGACAAACACAATCACAAATAATCGGACAATACGAAAACCCTAATATATTCGAAATACAGTCAAAATACCGACAAACAAACAATTAAATAGATAAAAATGCACAAAACCTAATCGAAGCGATGCCACGCACAAAAGAGATAAGCGAGATAAATACGAGGCAACGATATCGGCCAGGTTTTGCTAAAACAACGAAATACAACGCGGTAAGCAACGAAAACACACAAAACCTAATCAAACCAGTTGTCATGCGAAGTTTAAGAAATTGAGATGAATACGAGACAACGAGATTAATCAGGATATGGTCAACAAAGCCAAAGTCAAATTTTGGGGTGCGACAGATGCCCCTATTTAATTAACTTAGGCCAGATAGCCGGAGGCTATCGAATGGCGTAAGGTAATTAAATATGACAAACACCACAAAATTTGACCGCAAATGCATGTATGCATGATGCAAAAGACAGACAGACACAGAGACACAGGAGTGCAAACTCTACTGGGGAAGGACCTACACCGACTCAATGCATGAAGGTAAACACTGAGAATACTCAGCTGGGGAAGATTCACTACCTATTCATAGATGGAAAATAGGAGGAAAAGAGATATCGACTCAATGTTGACGATACATCACTATCTCATAGATGAAAGTGGGAAAAGATCAATATAACAAGAGTACTGATGTGACAGTACATTACCAACTCAAAGATGGAGGTAACAGAAAAGATGAATACCAACTCAAGGATGAAGGTATAACAAGGGCATAATAGGAATCGAACTGCGTTAACTCATGGTTGACAGCTCACTACCCACTCATTGATGAGGTAAACAGGACATGCCAACTCAAAGTTGAAGGCAAGCTTCAAAAGATTGATAATAACACTGCTAGGGAAATCAAATTCCAACTCATTGATGATGGTGTAGATGAAGAATCAGATCTAAGGATCATTGTGCAGACTTACAGTTGAATGCACACTACCAACCCATTGATGAGGTAGACAGAGAAATGCCGACTCAAAGTTGAAGGCAACCACCGATTCATTGACAAAGGTGTTTAAAAGAATTTAGAACATATTCTCCTGGAGATGTTTATCATTACCGACTCAAAGATGACGGTGGAAGGACAAAATGTACCTAACTCATAGATGAAGGTACTCCATCAACTCAAAGACGAAGATGGAATCAGAAGTTATCTGTGCAGACTCAAAGATGAAAGCACACTATCAGTTCAACAAGGATCAAACATACCCTACTCATAGATGAAGGTACTCCATCAACTCAAAGACGAAGATGGAATCACAGGAAAATGTGCGAACTCAAAGATGAATGCATACTACCAGCTCATAGATGAGGGCTCACTATGTACCTAAATCATAGATGAAGGTACTCCATCAACTCAAAGACGGAGATGGAAACATAAGAAAATTGTGCTGACTCAAAGACGAAAGCACGTTACCAGCTCAAAGATGAAGGTAACAGGATAAAGTGTACCTAACTCATAGATGAAGGCATTCCATCAACTCAAAGACGAAGATGGAATCAAAAGAAACCTGTGCAAGCTCAAAGATGAATGCACACTACCAGCTCATAGATGACGGTACTTCACCAACTCACAGACGAAGGTGGAATCAAACGAAATCTTGCTAACTCAAAGATGAATGCATATTACCAGCTCAAAGTTGCAGGTACTTCACCAACTCAAAGACGAAGGTGGAATCAAAAGGAATCTGTGCTAAACTCAAAGACGAAAGCACGCTACCAGCTCAAAGTTGCAGGTAGAACCATGGAACTTTCTGTGAGGATGTTATCAACTCATAGATGGAGATAGTAATTAATTTATCCGAGGGATAACAAAGGTTACCACTCATGGATGTAGGTAACTCAAGTTTGTAATGGGTACCAACTCAAAGATGAAGGTATAAAGGACTTGGACACAATATCTGTCATGTTTGTTTTACTGAATGAGAGTCACAAAGACTATATTGTTGCCTTCTTTTACTGGCAATTTCTGAGCTTTATCTGGAGACACGAGGTTCAAACTAGGATAGAACTAGAATGAAACGGTCAAACAAGACTTCAACTGAAGAGGAATGAACTCATCAGGATTTACAACTGAAACAACCATCTTCCACGAGGCATAGATCTCTGTGGGGAACATGACCAATAAAAGGTATTTTGCTGCTTATGAGGATACTCTATATGGAGAGATTGACTCAACCCACAATATAAACAAGGAAACAAGGTGCATATGAATGCAAGCATGATATGTCATAGATATGCATGAATATTTAGTAATGAATGCATGATGGACAGACAAAACTAGGAATAACTGAAAATGTTAACAGCTGCATAAGGACTTGCTGGAGATTTGCACTGAGACTCGCTGGGGAGTAGTACAAAGACTTGCTGGGGAATTGGTACAAAAGCACCATATCCAGGTTTCTTTAAAAGTTTGTCTCTGCTGAGGATTCCGTAGAAGAATGGAGATGCCTTCTACTTCAAAAATGCAGGAGATTCCCTGTGGTTCTTGAATTTGTGAGGTATATGAGGATTGGACCTTTCTGAGGACTCCGCTGGGGATACAAGGTGTTATCCTCTGGAAATAAGATGATATTGTAAGAGAAGTCCTGCAATTCTTGAATTTGCTGATAATGCAGAAGGGATTATTCTTCTGGAAGACTCCGCTGGGGATAAAGTCCGCTGGGGATAGGTGGTATCTTTCCAGGGAATAAGAATATAGGGGAAATCTATCCTTGATTTTTTTGCTTTAATTATCATGGAGACTTTCTGTATCTGAAGACTCTGCAGGGGATTATGGTGTCTGATATCTGGTTACGAGATCTTTCCTCTAGGAGACTCTGCCGGGGAACAGTGATGTCTGACCTTTGAATATAAATGAGAATTCAGGAGAAATCCTGCAATTCTTGAATTTGCTTAAAATGCATAACACACTCTTCTTTTACTACAAAACATTACTGAGGAGGAGACATATCCTTCTATTGAATGGACAGAGAACAACAGGAGATTCCCTGTAGTTTCTGAATATCAACTTTCTTCACTCGCTGAGGGATGGAAACCTCTGTATTACTCCTGCTCAGGGAAATCAAATCTTCCTTCTCATCCTCTGCTGGGGACATTGCTGATCCCTCCTTAATAAATTACTGGGGAAATACCTGTAGTAATCCCATAGGCCAAATCTGTAACTTAAAACCTGGATCAAAGTCTTCATGACCAATTAACCGGGGAGTCTTCATGATCAATTAACTGGGGAGTCTTCATGCCCCAAGTGAAGGGAATAAACTTCTTGAAATATTTCTTGCATGATCTCTTGAGGAAAACTAGGAAGCATAGCTGGGGATATCCAGAATCACAATCTCTGCTGGAGAAATATTACTGCCAAGACACCTGTGGAGATTTTTTCATCCTATACATATAAGGATAGTAACATGAACATGCCTAGTTGGAATCACATGATTTCAGAATTACTGGGACCACATGTCTCAATCCTTTTATTGATGTCCACAAATCAAAATAAATAATCTTTATATTTTTCAAAAACTGTTTTTAATTCAAAACTTTTGTTTCAAAACATATCTGTCAAAGTAAAAGAACTTTCGTAAATTGAAATGAAAATTAAGAGTGCCAAGAAATATAGAAAGGCTCAAATTGATTTGATAGGATGGTAATCAGCCAACAACGTGATTCCATAGATCTTTACAAATTGGAAAATGGTAATTTCGTGGAAAAAGGGTACGTTGAACTACAATGACATCATTCTCTCTTCCACTTTTGACCTGTATTGCAGCCTTGAGAAAGTTGGAGAACTGTTGAAAATATTCTGATACTTCAATGATCTTATCTCTGTTATGCAGTTACTTGCCTGAAATCCCTAACTTTTGCCTAGATTGCCCTTTCGGGTTTTCAATCTACCGGGATAATATTCTCTTTGTTTTTTTATGTCTCTAATTTTTGCTTGGACCGCCCTTTCAGGTTTTCAGTCCACCGAGACACTCATTTTTGCCTAAGCCGCCCTTTCGGGTTTTCAACTTAGCGAGCTGTTCTTTTCATTTTTTAGGCGAAGTATTTCTTGACTGCATCTGTATTCACGGGACGTGGAAGCTCTTCACCATCCATGTTTGTAAGAATTAAAGCACCGCCTGAGAAGGCTTTCTTGACAACATAGGGTCCTTCATAGTTAGGAGTCCACTTGCCCCTAGAATCATTGTGAAATAGTATCATCTTCTTGAGCACAAGGTCACCCTCTTTGAATTCTCTCGGCTTAACCTTCCTATCAAATGCCTGCTTCATTCTCTTTTGATATAACTGTCCATGGCACAAGGCAGTCATTCTTTTTTCTTCAATCAAATTCAACTGACCGTATCTGCTTTGACACCATTCAGCCTCAGACAACTGAGTTTCCATTAGTATCCTCATTGATGGAATTTCAACCTCTATCGGTAACACAACTTCCATACCGTATACAAGTGAAAATGGGGTTGCCCCAGTTGAAGTACGGACTGATGTTCTATATCCGTGTAGTGCAAAAGGCAGCATTTCATGCCAATCTTTGTAGGTAACAACCATCTTTTGAATGATCTTCTTGATATTCTTATTTGCAGCTTCAACTGCCCCATTCATCTTGGGACGGTAAGGAGAAGAGTTGTGATGCTCGATCCTGAAACTTTCACATAATTCATCCATCATTTTGTTGTTCAGATTGGAGCCATTGTCAGTGATGATCTTGTTTGGAATGCCATATCGGCAAATGAGATTATTTTTGATGAATCTGACCACCACTTGCTTTGTCACCTTTGCATACGAAGCTGCTTCCACCCATTTGGTGAAGTAATCAATTGCCACGAGAATGAAACGGTGTCCGTTGGAAGCTTTGGGTTCAATCATACCGATCATGTCAATGCCCCACATTGAGAATGGCCAAGGAGCAGAAATCACATTCAAAAAGGTTGGTGGTACATGAACCTTATCAGCGTAGATCTGACATTTGTGACACTTCTTTACAAATTTGTAGCAATCTGATTCCATGGTCAACCAGTAGTAACCAGCTCTCAACATCTTTCTTGACATAGAGTGGCCGTTTGCATGAGTACCAAAGGACCCTTCGTGAACTTCTTTCATCAACATTTCTGCTTCCTTTTTGTCAACACATCTGAGTAAGACCATGTCATAATTCCTTTTATAGAGCACATTCTGATTAAGGAAGAAACTGCCTGACAATCTTCTCAAAGTCTTTTTATCTTTTTTTGTTGCTCCAAGAGGATACTCCTGAGTCTGAAGGAAATGCTTGATATCGTGGTACCATGGTTTATCATCAAAACTGGCCTCAGCTGTAAACACATGTGCTGGTCTATCAAGTCGCTTGATCACAATTCTAGGTACTTCGTTTGGAAAACCCACTTGATACATTGAAGATAACGTAGCTAGAGCATCCGCCATATGATTCTCATCCCGAGGAATGTGATGCAATTCAACCTTGGTGAAGAAAGTCAACAATCTTCTTGCATAGTCTTTGTATGGGATCAAGCCAGGGTGGCGTGTTTCCCATTCTCCTTTGATCTGATTGATAACTAACGTTGAGTCACCATAAACAGTAAGATTTTTGATGCGGAGGTCAATGGCTTCTTCAAGACCCATGATACAGGCTTCATATTCAGCAATGTTGTTTGTACATTCAAAGCAAATTCTTGCCGTGAAAGGAATATGAGAACCTTCTGGAGTGATAATGACTGCACCTACTCCATGTCCATAAACGTTGGAAGCTCCATCAAATATTAAACCCCATTGAGAATCTGGTTCAGGTCCTTCTTCAGGAAGTGGCTCTTTACAATCTCTGGATTTTAGGAACATGACATCTTCATCAGGAAACTCATCCTCATTATCATCGTGATCTTCAACGGGTTGGTGAGCAAGGTACTCAGCCAACACACTACTCTTGATAGCTTTCTGGGTATGATACTCAATGTCGTATTCTGATAACAGCATCTGCCATCTTGCAATCTTACCAGTGAGTGCAGGCTTCTCAAAAATGTACTTGATTGGATCCATTTTGGATATCAACCAAGTGGTGTGACTTAACATATACTGCCTCAATCTCTTAGCAGCCCAAGCCAATGCACAACATGTCTTCTCGAGTAAGGAGTATCGTGATTCACAGTCAGTAAATTTCTTGCTTAAGTAGTAAATGGCGTGCTCTTTCTTTCCAGTTTTGTCTTGTTGACCCAGAATACAGCCCATAGAATTCTCAAGCACTGTCAAATACATAACTAACGGTCTTCCAGCAACAGGTGGTAACAAGATAGGAGGCTCCATGAGGTACTCTTTGATACTGTCAAATGCTTTCTGACAATCCTCTGTCCAAACACAATTCTGACTCTTTCTCAGCAATTTGAAGATAGGTTCACAAGTGGCAGTCATGTGAGAAATAAACCGGGATATGTAATTCAATCGTCCTAGAAAACCTCTCACTTGCCTTTCTGTTTTTGGTGCGGGCATCTCTTGGATAGCTTTTACTTTATCTGGATCAACTTCAATGCCTTTTTGGCTGACAATGAAGCCCAAGAGTTTACCTGACCTGACGCCAAATGTGCATTTGTTCGGATTGAGGCGAAGACGGAACTTCCTCAATCGTTGAAACAGCTTCAATAGATCTACTAAGTGACCTTCTTCTGAACGAGACTTCGCGATCATGTCATCCACATAAACCTCAATCTCTTTGTGCATCATGTCGTGAAAGAGCGTTGTCATGGCTCGCTGGTAAGTAGCACCTGCGTTCTTCAACCCAAACGGCATTACTTGATAACAGAATGTTCCCCATGGTGTTATGAAGGTAGTTTTTTCCATGTCTTCGGGAGCCATTTTGATCTGGTTATACCCGGAGAATCCGTCCATGAAGGAGAATATGTCAAACTTTGCTGTATTGTCTACCAACATGTCAATGTGAGGCAGGGGGAAATCATCCTTTGGGCTTGCTCTATTTAAGTCACGATAGTCGACACACATTCGTACCTTCCCGTCCTTCTTAGGAACTGGCACAATATTTGCTATCCACTCTGGATACACTGAAGTGGCAAGAAAACCAGCATCTATTTGCTTCAGAACTTCTTCTTTAATCTTGACGGCCATATCTGGATGTGTTCTTCTTAATTTCTGTTTGACCGGTGGACATTCTGGCTTCAAAGGTAGCTTGTGCTCTACGATGTCAGTGTCGAGACCAGGCATATCTTGATAAGACCAAGCAAACACATCTACATACTCTTTCAACAGGCTGATCAATTGCTCCTTGACCTGTGGGGATAACAATGCTCCAATTTTGACTTCTTTCACATTTTCTTCCGAACCCAAGTTGATTGTTTCCAAAGGTTCCTTGTATGGCTGAATAATGTCTTCTTCATTTTCAAGCTGGCGGGCGACCTCTTCCGGAATCTCATCCCACTCTTCCTCTTCAGCTTCGAATACAGAATGTTCAAAGTTGGGAGAGGGCATGATGTCATTGTGTTCAATGGGTTTAAGTAACCTGCACAAACAATTGTTTTTAGAGGACTGACCATGACATGCAAAAATGTGTTCTTTTTAAGGTTTTTTTTTTTTTGTTACCATTTTCCGAAAAGGCTGAAAAGATAAAAAGACACAAGTGTATGGGAACACAAAAGATCTTTTTCATTGATAGTATGTTTTTGACAAAAGTGCCCATTTTACAAAATTAATGCTTCGCGCTTTGGGCTAAAGCGGAAGATTTTTGAAAACTGACGAGCTTAATTACTTTAATATGTGGACACAATGTGGGATGTCAACTGCAGTCCAGTTCTTCATAACTACTCCTGGTGTCACAAATCTGGGGCCTTCGTCTTCTGTCTTTTTCTCAAAAGTATCCTCTTCAACTGCTACCATGTTGATAAACCCACCGCTGTGAAAGATATCTTTGAAAGGTCGCACCACTGAAGTCTGCACTTGTTTTCCACCAACAAAGCCTAATCCTGTATGGTTAACGTTTTCTGGCAACTCTATCACCTTGCCCCATATTTCTGTAGGACCTGTCTTGACAATCTGCTGGGCGTCTTTGAATGACGCGATTGAACCTTCACTTTTCTTGTGATCATCAATGGTCAGGGTTTGAAATGGAGTTTCAACAGCCGTCTCGTCTACTTCTATCACACTAAACGATGAAAGGTGGCTAATCAGCATAGCCTGCTCCCCATTAACCGTCACTATTTGCCCATTCTTGACAAACTTTAACTTTTGGTGTAACGTGGATGTAATGGCACCCGCCTCATGAATCCATGGGCGTCCGAGCAGACAGCTATAAGCTGGCACTATGTCCATAACCTGGAAAGTGATCTGGAATACGTGTGGTCCAATACCAATAGGCAAATCAACTTCTCCAATGACTGTTTTTCTTGATCCATCGAACGCTTTCACAATAATTCCACTGTGCCGCATTTGCCCCCCTTTGTACTTTAGCTTCAACAAGGTAGACTTGGGCATGACATTCAGAGATGAACCGGTGTCAATTAGGATATTAGACAAAGAATCCCCTTGACAATTGGCTGAGATATGGAGAGCGAAGTTGTGATTCTTTCCTTCTTCTGGCAGTTCTTCATCACAAAAGCCTAAGCCATTGCACGAAGTGATGCTGCCTACAACATTGTTGAACTGCTCTGCTGTTATATCCTGTTCTACAAAGGCTTGATCAAGCACCTTCAGTAGTGCTTCTCTGTGGACAGCTGAGTTCAATAATAAGGACAGGATCGAGATTTTTGATGGTGTCTGTAGCAACTGATCTACCACTTTGTAGTCACTGAGCTTGATAATTCTGAGTAGTTCATCTGTTTCTTTGTCAAGGGTTGAATTGCTTGTTTGCCCTTCTGCTTCTCTTGTCACTGGTACCACGACTACTGGATCTTTCTCAACATTTCTACTTGGGATAACCGGCGGAGCGAACACGCGACCACTGCGCGTCATTCGGCTATTTGCTGCGATATTGGTAACTGAGGCTAAGGTTTTAATCTCGACCTCTTTACCGTTCTCAATAATAGTTGCTGCATAGCGGTAGGGGACCGCTTTATCTGAAGTGTAAGGCATTGGGCCCGGAGGGCAAATCACCACCGACTCCCTCGGATGATAAGCTATCTCTACTTTCTCTGGAATGTTGAAGCAAGGAATGATGACATTCACTTCTTGTTCTTGTGATTCTGGAGAACTCACTTGTCTAGAAATCTGAATCAAACCCTGATCAAGGACGCCTTGCAAATCATCTTGAATCTTCCTACAACCTCTTGAATTGACTGAACATGTACCACAGATCTGGTGGTCATGTTGGAATAGACCATGAGCACATAAAACAGAATGAATTTCAACCAAAGACCGCCGAATCTCCTCTATCTTCGTAACACGTTGTTCATTGAGACAGACTTCTATATTGTTCACTGATGAAGGACCATGACTTGGCATTGGATTGTCCTTCACATTGGGATCCATGTTCTTGAAGGTCAGGATACCTGCTCTTGTCAACTTCTGTACTTCCAACTTTAAAGCAAAACAGTTGTCTAAGTCATGACCTGGAGCATTCTGATGAAAGGGACAAGATACCTCTGGCTTGTACCACCAAGGTAGCACTTCTGGTACAAGAGGTCGTGGTCGTGGTTGCACAAGGTTTTTAGTGATCAAAGCTGGATACAATTCTGCATATGACATTGGAATTGGATCAAAATTGGTTCTTCTTTGCTGCTGTGGTGGACGTTGTTGTAACTGATGTTGATGTTGTTGAGGTTGATGTTGTTGCTGATACTGAGTATTCTGTTGGAAGCGTTTGGTACGCTGCTGAGGGTATTGGACTTGAACTGGAGCGGAAGTGATTACTGGAGTCACGGCTGTTATATGTTGGTGTTGGGAATGGTAAGGATAATTGATCCTTCTTGGATGATTATAGGACACAGCATTAGTTTCTTGTTCCTTCTTTTTCATAAAACCGCCGTACCTCTTTGCCCCGCTTGAAGATGAACTTCCTTCTCTGACTAGACGCCCTTCTCGAACTGCTTCCTCTAAACGGACTCTCATGTTTACCATGTCAGTAAAGTCTGTAGGAGCGCTTGCAATCATCCTCTCGTAATAAAAAGTATCAAGAGTCTTTAAGAACACTTTCGTCATCTCCTTTTCTTCCATAGGTGGAACAACCTGTGCTGCAATTTCGCGCCACCTTTGCGCTTATTCACGGAATGTCTCCTTTTATCTTTGTTGCATGGACCTCAACTGATCTCGGTCTGGCACATTATCAAGGTTGTATTTGTAATGTTTGATAAAGGCCTCGCCTAAATCGTTGAAAGTCTTGATCTGAGAACTGTCTAATCCCATATACCAGCGTAAAGCTGCACCGGTAAGGCTGTCTTGAAAACAATGAATGAGCATCCTTTGGTCGTTGGTGTACATTGACATCTTTCGCACGTATATAACCAAATGGGTCTGTGGACAAGAACTTCCTTTGTACTTTTCAAATTCTGGTAGTTTAAATTTTGCTGGCATCCTTACGTCTGGAACCAAACACATATCATTTACATCTCTGCCAAACAGTTCTTTCCCACGAAGAGCTTTTATCTCTTTTTGTAATTCCACAAACTGATCCTGGAATTCATCCATTCTATCATTGAGACCAGGATCCTCACTTGGGGTAGGGCCGTGATAGACAGGTTCTCCTAGGTGAGGAGTATAGTGAACAACGGGAGGCACATTAGTGAAGACAGGAGCATTTGGTGGAACGAACTCTTGTTGATATCTATCTTGATTAAGATCCCTGGGTATTTCCCGAGGACGGGATGCTGTGATGGTAACAGAAGTGACTGGGACAGCGTTGATTTCTGAAGCGATGACTGTAGTGACGGGTGCTGCTGTTGTCTGATTCTGAATTTGAGGTTGATTCTGTGCCGAAGTCTGTCCTGAATTATGAACTTGAGCCCTAGCCTGGGCTTCCTCTGCTTGTAGACGGGCGGTTAACATTTGGTTGCGCATCTCTGCTGCCTGTGCTTGCGCCTGGATCTGTGCATCTTGTGCTTCGGCAACCTGAGCTTGTGCTGTTTGAAGTTGAGCAGCTTGGGCTGCTTGGTTTGCTATCAATGTCTCGACCATAGCAGAAAGGCGGTCAACCTGAGCTTTCAATTCTCGGTTCTCGTTATCTGTTATCTCCATTCTTCTTTTGTAGTTGGCTCTTGTGTTGTAATTATGCGTCAGCTTGAAATGGATCTGCTGGCGGGAAGCAACTGTTAGAAGACTGGACCAAGACAGACAACCTGTATGCACGTGATGCATGGATATGCAAAATGAATGATTTTCCAAGGAACTCTAAGTGAAGGAAAAGATAGAATTGCAAACATTTTTGATAACAAAACAAAATTTTTCATTTTAAGCATTTTTATCAAAATATACAAAGTTATCAACCCAAAATACAACCAAGAAAACCATTTAAGGACATGTGTCATCAGGACGAGCATAAACAAGTAGGAGTTGTCCTTCAAGTCTCTCAATTCTTTCTTCATAGGCCTTCTGTATAAAAGCTTTCTCCTTCACCAAACTGTCTACAAGACCTTTCCATGCACCTGAGGACGGTGGAATCTGGGAGTAATCTGTTGTGCCTGAGGAAAATAAATCCTCTTGCACCCTTGGACGTTTACCTGCACGATCTTCTCCACTCTGCTTCTTTAACTGTGTCCGAAGTTCTTCATTTTCCATTTCGAGTACCTGGGCCTTATCCTTCCAAGCGTCTCTCTCTTTCTCGACCCTCTCCAAGGTGGCTTGGAGTTCTTCTTTGTCATCTAGCGGAAGGTAGGGGGTCTTCAACGGAGCGGGTTTGATAGGATCATGATGTGGGTATGGCATTTTCAACTGTATAGCTCTGGCTCTGATCCACTGGAGGTACGGCTCATAGGAGGTTGTAACACCTCAAAATTTGCCCTCCTCTCTTGGGACTAGCTTAACATATTGCATAACATTTTTTAGGCCATTAGGCATTGCATATTGCATATCATGTGGTTACATTGTGCAAGTCATCCTCCCAAGTCTTGATCAAGAAGATGAGGAGGTCATGTGCAAGCTAGGGTTTCATTGGATTGGTCATTAATCATCTGAGGATGTGGAGGTCCAAATTAGGGTTTTGTGATTCTCAAGGAGATTGGTCTTCATCTTGTTTGAAATGATTCATCATCATCATGGTTTTTCATCATCAGGAGTTTGAGCAGGATACCTTGAGATTAGGGTTTTGACCACTGGTCAACCCTAATCAGTTGCATTGGGCCAATCAGGGCATATGAAGGAGATGGGGTCTATGATGGAGATGGGGATCATTTCATGGTTATTTTGAGCTTATGGAGGCTAGGGTTTCATCCTTGAGCCATTTCATCAGAGAATTGGGGCTCAGATTGATCAGTGCATTGCCAAATTCATCTATCAGTTGAAAAAGTCAACTGTGGTCAACTGTGCTTGATTTTATGGATTTGGAGGTGGGAGAGAGTTGGATACACTTCATTCATGTTGGAACAAGTGTTATTTGACATGTCAAAGCTCAAGAATGGAGAAAATAAAGTCAGAACAAAAATTGCCAAAAATAGAAAGTGACTTGTAATGGAAGTTTCCAAAAATGGAAAGTTTTTTACCACAAAATTACATGTCCAAGGAAGCTTCAAATGAAAATTTGTTCAACATGAAAGTTGTATATCTTGTTCTCACCTTTCCAAAAAGTCCAAGAACTTGAAAATCCCATGTATGGTTTGCAAGTTATGGTCCATTCAATTTCAAAAATGACCCATAATCAAAGTGGCATAACTTTCACATGGAGTGTCCAAATTGGATGATCTTTTTATGAGCAAACTCCATTTAACATGTACTTTCATGGTGCATAATCAAAATTCATCAAAAATGGTCAATGCAAAAGGTCAATTTTCAAGTGCACTAATTGAATCCAAGGGCAAAATGGTCCAAGTTGAGAAATAATTAGAATTTTGGCATGGGAGTTTTTGCAACACCTCACATATGCCAATTAGAAATGGTTTGAATGGTCATAAGTGTTCAAGGTCCAATATTTGGCTAGGCCATTTTTGAATTATCATTTAAAATGCATTTTTTGGCATAGCATATGGAAAATGAGAATGACAAAGCCAATCAACATGGAACCAAAGCCAACACATCACAAATGATAATTGGAAGATGTCTGAGCTGTCATACAGCTGTCATATGGCCTAATGGGAAATGCCAATTTTGCCCTTGCATTGAAAATGACATTATGCTAATTATTTCATTTTTGGTTAATTGGTGATTAGAAGGTGATTAAGCAAGAGTATAAAGCTTTAATTGTAACAGAATTTGGATAATAATCACAATTCACAAAAGCTTGTAACTGTTTTTCCCTCCAAAGGTGAAAATTCATCAAGAACCTTCATCAACCAAATTCATTGAAACTTCATCAATTCTTCATCATTTCACGAAATTCTTGTTGCTTCACCTTCCTTGGATCAAGATCTCCATCTGTTTTGACTTCTTCATTGCCAAAAGCTTCCAAATCGCAGCTGTCCAAAGTATGTGCATCAATGGCATTTGAAGATTTCTTTCACTTGGATCAACTTTGAGCTTAGCTACGAGTTCCAATCAACTTCCTAAGCCTTCTCCTTGATCTGTTTTGGACTTTGGCATCAAGAAACACGCAAATTCATCACTGCCATCAATCTAAGGTAAATTTTCGAACCTCCTCATTGCTCAAACCATGCTAGGGCTTTTGTAGTGCGTTCATCGTAGATGATCATGATGTAGATAGTTTTGGATTTGGTTAGATATTGAATGAGATATATTGATTTTAGGTTTGATATGTGTTTACATTTTTGCTCGATCCGTGAGTTGTGGTTAGAGTTAGGATAAATCAATCACATATTTGTCATGTACATGAAAGGACGGTTCTAACGGTTATAAGCATGTTGATTTTGGTGAGAATTTGATGTTCATGTGTTCACGCGTTTTCTGGAAATTTTCTGGAGTGAAAGTGATGAACAAGGCGCGTTAGATCTTCGTTTTCGCCTGGCTGTTTGAATAAGGTGTTTGGCGCCTTTGTCAGCCAATCACAACATTTCGTTGCCGCGCCTGATACGACGTCGTTTTGGCCAGTTTCAGCTTATTTTCAAAATTGCCACTGGCGCATTAAAATAAATAATTATTCTATTTTCTTTTTCATTCCATTTTTAATTTTGTTACCAAATCTTAGAAAATTGATATCTCATTCAAAAATAATCCAAATTGAGTGCAATTTTTTACATTATTCTCATGAGAATGTGTAGAATTTAATGATATTTTTTGTGAATTTTTTGCATGTATGGAAAAATAAAATGATTAGGGATTGTTTGATGTGTCACATTTTTGTACACTTTGCCATTTTCAACATGAAATGCTCATACCTTTGAAGAAATGATTGAAAATTTTTATGCTCATTCTGGACTAATTGATGGTGATTTCCATGTAAAGTTTGTGATTTTTGGATAACTGGTTGATTAGATGTGATTTTTTGAATCTAGGTGTGACAATTTGTGTCACACCTAGCTAGGTCAACTTTCTGTTTTTATTTGCATGGCCTAGGATTGTTGAATTCCTCCAATTTTTTGTGTGAATGATCATTGATATGTCAAGATAACATGTGATTTTTGCTGGAATTTTTGATGGAGTTTTCAATTTAATTGATAATTTTCTTCTCTGTATGCTCATTTTGCAACATTGTGTGACACATGTTTGTATATTTTTTGTGAAATTCTCATAGTGTATTGGATGAAGATGAAATTTGGTATGAGCATTCTAGACACATTATAGGACATCATGGTTTTGATCCCATTCATTTCTAATGTGTTGTCACTGTTTTATGAATTATGGAAGTTGATGCTTATGTTGATGTCTTGAATTGGCTTGTATAAATGTGTCTGGACTTCTTGATTTTCATTGACCTACTTTCTTTTGTCCAATTGAGCTGAAAATTGACATGCTATACATTGAATGAGTCCTGTTTAGGTGTGAATTTTTGTGGAATTAATTGAACTGTTTTGGTATGCTTTTGAGTGAGATAGTTCTGTTTGGTCAATTGAAGTTGCAAATTGCATGTTTGATGTTAAATTGTGCATGAAATGATGATGGTGAATGGTATGAGCATGGGACCAATTGCATTTGCTTTTGATTTGTTTTAATTTGATTTTGGATTGGTTTTGCTCGCCGTTTAGATTTTTTTATCACTTTTGGACCCTAGGCTTGGCCTAGTGGTCTTGTTTCTCACATTTGGTTTGACTTTTCAGGATGAAATGCACAATGCTTAAGGAGATTGCTTCAAGTCAATTAAATTGAGATTGTTTGATGTTGAGAACTAATTTGACTTTGTTTTGTAGGTTGTGAGGCATGAGTTTGAGCTTATAGCTTGCACTTGTGTGCATTGACTTGTGTTGTCTGTATAGATTGACTTTTGCTGTTTATTGTTGGTCTGTCTGAGTACTGATGATACTTGATTGATTTCAGGTACATTTAGTCGCTTACAGTTCTTTAAGAACTTGCTTGCTGCTGCTTGGTTTTTAAACCACTTGAGGTAGGACTTCTATTCTTCATGTAGTCTGGAAGACCTGGCCTGTTACTTGGCCAGGCAACTGTCTGAAGTCCTCCTTAAGAGGCGATGTTTGTGGTTGTTTACATTTGTGCCCAAGCAGGTAAAGACCTCTATGAGGCAATTGGTGGATCAAAGGGATATGCAATCTATCCCCCACTATTCTGATGAGTCGTCCCTCTGCTCACACGGCACTGTGTTGATGCATTGGGACACAAACCCAAGATCTTGTGCTGTTGCACAATCGAGTCAGAGTCTTTGAGCGTAGAAGGGTCCCTCCATTATGGACTCACGCTCCTTTGTCTGAAGCTCTCCCTGGTCAGGGATAAGAGTTGTGGAGTCTAATCTTCACTCACCTTTCATCTGCTTCACCTTAGCCTCGCAATGGCAAGGTTAAAAGCGAACAATACCCATGTACAGATGACTGGCTTCGGCAGTCAAACCCATTGTTTGAGCCTCACTTGACTGGTTATAGTGTGTGCTTTGTGAATATTTGTTTGCTCTGTTTGCTTGTATGCTTGTATGCTTGCTTTCTTCCTGGATAGGATTAGTTTGCGGTTGTGCAAGTAGGTAGAAACCTCAACGTAGGGCAATGATGCATGACAACACTAGGCTCGAGTACAGCTCCCTGGTAGTGTGTCTTCCCTTGGTTTCTGGCTAGAATGTCTTTCCCTTTCGGGGGAACTACATCGCCCTGATCCTTGTTCCATACGAGGTATGTAGGCAGGAGACCGTGCGAGGTCTCTCCGGGCACCTTTTTTTCTTTTTGTGTGCGTTTGCTTGTTATCTGTTTGTGTGTCAGGATATGGACGTAAGCCCAGCGATTGGCTGTACGTATCCTGATTATGTTGTTTGGTTCGGAAGCTGACGTAATTCCATCGAGTGGTTGTCGGGTTCCCTGTTTGCCTTTGGGTGTGTGTGTCTTGTTTGGCGTGCGTGAGCCGAACT
The DNA here is from genome assembly GCF_024323335.1 of Lathyrus oleraceus. NCBI lineage: Eukaryota > Viridiplantae > Streptophyta > Magnoliopsida > Fabales > Fabaceae > Lathyrus > Lathyrus oleraceus. The sequence continues at coordinate 13,952,751 of NC_066584.1, forward strand.
ACGGCAACTCTGATTCTCGTTCCAGACGAGATACGTAGGCATAGGATGCGACGTCCTATCGAGCTCTCTTCCCCTTAACCCCACCTGTGTTGTCTTTGGTGCGTGTGTGTGTGATGTTTAGCAACCTTTTTTTTCTTAGAGCGTGGATCCCGTCGAGTACGACGGACGTGAGGGGTGCTAATACCTTCCCCTTGCGTAACCGACTCCCTTACCCTTTCTCTTTGGTCGCGAGACCATGCTTTTTCCAGGTTTCTCTGAGCGTTTCCTTTCCCTATCTTGGGATAAATAACGCGCAGTAGCGGCTCTGTGTTGTTTTTTGTTTTAGCTCGCCGGTTGTTTTTTCGCGGATGCGACAGCTGACGACTCTGCTGGGGACACATCGATGTAGACCTGTGCTGGTCCATCTTCCCTAAGCGAGTCCTTCCTAGCGTTCTAGGATAGTTTAGGTTGCTTGTGATGCTTTATTTATTGCATTTATTATTCTAACCAGTGTATATATCTGCATAAATATTTGCATGCATCATACTATCATGTTGTTGCCGTCCTCTGTGCAGGTGGTTTCTCTGTTTGGGGTGGGTGTTCTGAGTGGGGCTAAAACCCAGGCCCGAGTATACACCTAGGATTAGCGTGGTCTCACGTCGCTCACATGCCGGTTGGGCACATTGTTGCGACGTGACATACACAAGCCGGACGAGGTTCATCTGAGAAGTGCTCTTCCAGTGGGGTTTTCCACTTTGGTTGGGTTATCTCTTTTGAGCTATTGACTCTGGTGACCGATCATTTCCCGGATCTTTGGTTTAGACGATCTCAGGAGAGCTACAATGGCACACCCGAAAGGGCAAACCCATTGAGTATCTCTGCCCGATTGTCGAGACTATTATCCGCCTTAGGATGACCTGATTAGAGTTTACCTGTGAGGGGAGGGTGATTCTTACAGATGCATGTTCTGTTGGTGACTCAGATGGTGACTTTTGTTCCGTGGATCAGAGTCCTATTTATAAGTCGGATTTATGGCCTTTTATTTCTGAGACGCCGGAGTGCTGTCCGTGTATTTATCAGTGGGGATCCGTTTATTTCAGGATTCCCCGGGCCGATTCAGATGATTTTGGGTATCTGTTCGGAGATGGTTTAATGATGATGATGATGTATCTGTCTTCCGTTTATTTCGGAACCCTTGAGATGGATTGGTGGTTACTTGTTCCCTCAGATGGTTATGGTCAGTTCAGAGATCAGGCTTCAGTGCAACAGATGATCAGATGGCTTGGAGGATGGCAATGCATTGCATTCATTCATCAGCATCATTACATAATGCATCTATTTGCATCTAACACATGTTTACCCATATGCAAGGACCCTTTTGATCGAGATCCTGGTTGAGAGACTTTCTGCTCAGACATGAGGAGACCCGGTTTGAAGGATGATGTTGCTTACAGTTTCTTCGACCCAGAGATCAGTGTGCTGAAGGATATGATAGCTTTGATTGCACCCGACCATGTGGGGTTGTTTCGTGAGGTGTATGGGGGTATTCTGAAGATGGTTTTCAGACTCACTGACAGAGACAGGAGTGCCATTCATACTCTTCTCCAGTTCTATGATCCTAGCTTGAGGTGTTTTGTCTTCCCAGATTACTTACTCGGGCCGTTGATGGAGGATTATGCTGATATTTTGGGCCTTCAGATCAGAGATCAGGTTCCTTTCTATGCTACCAAGGAGGAACCTGATATTGGAGGGATTACCCGTGCTCTTTATTTGAGTCCGGAGATGGTGAGGGGTAATCTGAAAGAGAAGGGGAAGTTGCCTGGTTTTCATCTGAGCTTTCTGGAGGCTAAGGCTAAGGAGCAGACGGAGTTGGGTAACTGGAAAGCTGTCTGTGCTTTGATTGCTGCGAGCATTTATGGGATCATTCTGTTTCCTAACCAGAAGAACTTCGTGGATATTAATGCCATTCGCTTGTTTGTTCGAGGAAATCCTATTCCCACCTTGATTGGAGATGTATATTACTCAGTTCATAACCGGAACGAGAAGAGGCGTGGGGGATTGATTCGATGCTGTGCTCAGTTGCTACTCAAGTGGTTTATGGGTTATTTGCCGTCCAAGGGTGATTTTGTTCTTCTGGGCCAGAATGTTAATTGGGAGACCAAGTTGATGGGTTTGAGGGCCAAGGACATAGATTGGACTCACAGTAGTGGGGTTGGACAGGATTTCATCTGCAGTTGCAGGGGTTTTCCCAATGTACCGCTTATAGGAGTTCAGGGTTGCATTAATTATAACCCGACACTTCTTAAGAGGCAGATGGGATTTGCTATGGAGCTTCCTCCGTACAAAAGTGAGGTTCAGGAATCTGTGTACTTCCCAGTTGAGGGTAATCAGGCCCAGGTGAAGTAGGTAGCTGAGGCATGGCGCAACATTCAGAGGAAAGGCAAGGTTTCCTGGGGTAGAGCTAATAACGGATCTTTTCCTCCGTTCGATGACTGGCTCAGTAAGAGAGTGGAGCTTACTTGTCTACCGTTTCCTATGGTTGATCCTTGGTATCCGTTGGTTGAAGAGACTCCTTCTACTATTAGTATGGACGAGTTCTTAGAGATGAAGCGGGAGAGAGATCAGTTGCTCGCAGAGAAGACAGAATTGGAGATGAGTGTTGCTCGGGTTCAGAGGGTTAACCAGGAGATCAGAGTGAAGATGGAAGATCAAGACAAGCGGCATGCCCTGGAAGCAAGGCGTTTTGAGATGGATACTGCTTATTATGGGAAGGTCAGTCAGGCCTTGGCATCTTCAGCAAAGGAGCATGACATCACCAAAGAGAGATTGGCTAGAGCTTCAAAGGTCATTGAAGATGAGAAGAGAAGGCAAATCTTGGTGAGAGATCAGAGGGATGACCGAGTCCGAATTCTCATTGCTGAGTGGGAGGCAAAGCTGAAGGTTAAGGATTCAGAGAATCTGAAGATCATCGCCGAGAGGGATCACTACATGGCTGAGAGAGATCACTACTTCAGACAGATGAAAGTTCACCAGAAAGAAGTGGGGAGACTACAGCAGGAGAATACAGAGCTCAGGTTCGCCGCAGAGTTCGCAAGGATGGAAGATGAGATAGGGCCATCTGTGGGACCCTCATCTAGCTAGATCTTTCATTTGTATTGGATTACCGTCAGGCTTGTTGACGGAATCCATTGGCTTGTATTTCTTTCCCGATTCTGGAGATTTGTATCTGATTTGATGTATGACTATGGCACTTATTGTGCACTTTGCTATGTGATGGGTGTTTTCATTCAGTGATTGATCTTCAAGCTTTATTTGCTTTACCGTATGCACTCACACAAGCACACACATGGTTGGGGGTATTTTGCTGAATCACATATTTCCGATCCGCACGATAAAATTAAATGCTGAATATCACAATATTAATGCCGGATTATTATTTGTCTCAATGATGCCAGGATTAAGAGACAAAGTGTCCTTCATATGGATAAACACTGCATTCATGCATTGATCATAATAACCTGTGTTTTATTTTGCAGGTATCTGTTGCTAACATGCTTGATTGTTACAGGAATCATTGCTCGTGCTCGCAGAACTGTACCTTTGCACTCAACCCGACCTCACAGATACTTCACAAGACGCAATACTCCCAGAATGATGGATCTTCCGAACACAGATCTCCTCGAGCTGAAAGACAATATGAACGAGCTGATCAACATTATGCAAGGCTTTGCGGTTGGTCAGAAGGCGTTGGCTGATAAGATTGAGAAGCTCGAGCGGGCTTCTGCAGCAAACAGCGGTGTAAACCTGGATGGAGTCTCCAACCAGGGGCTGGGGTCTAGAGATGGCGGTAAGAGGACAACTGTTGGTATTGTGAGTAATGCTGGTGGATTTGGTGTTACTGCTGGTGGTGGGCCCGGTCTGGGGCAGAATATGAAGGACGATCTGTTGCCTCCATTCTACGGGTTTGATGATGACAGAGAGGAAGACAGGGAGGCCGATCAGTTTTCAATGCATAATGAGCCTTTGGGTCAGTATGGGGTCCAGCCACAGAACAAGGAGATTCAGCTGCTGGCTGAAAAGATTAAGGTGCTGGAGAGTTATGCCACTCCTGGGGTGGTGAATATGTCTAATATGGGGCTTGTTGAGGGGATTGTGATCCTGCAAAAGTTCAAAGCGCCCACTTTTGATCGTTATAACGGGAGTTCTTGTCCTGAGACTCACCTGCAGGCCTTCGTCCGCAAGATTTCAGCATACACCATGGATCAAAAGCTATGGATGTACTTCTTCCAGGACAGTCTGTCTGGAGGTTCCCTGGAATGGTACACCAAGCTGAAGTCCTCGGATATTAAAAACTGACAGGATCTTGGGGACGCGTTCTTCAAGCAATATCAGTTCAATGCTGACATGGCTCCGAGCCGTACCTAGCTGCAGGGTATGTCTCAGAAGAATAATGGAGGGTTTAAGGAGTATGCCCAATGGTGGAGAGAATTGGCTGCAAGAGTGCAACCTCCCCTGGTTGACCGGGAGATGTCAGATCTTTTCATGGGGACCCTGCAGGGGGCTTATGCTGAAAGAATGGTTGGTTGTCCGGTGACCAACTTTTTTGATATTGTTGTGGCCGGAGAGAGAATAGAGAGCTGGTTGAAGCTCGGAAAAATTCAGGGCACTGCTTCTGCTTCTTCTTCGGGGTCAAAGAAGCCATTTGGTAATAATGGCCAGAGGAAGAAGGAGGGTGACACCAGCGCTGTTTATGCTCAACGAGGACCCAGTAGGGACCGTTACTTCCAGCACACTGCTGCGGTAACCATTCCTGCTGAGTCTCAGCCTGTACCGCAACAGCAGCAGAGACAACCGTTTCAACAAAGGCCTCAGAGGGCCGGATATCAGGTCAGGGGGAAGGCTATGGACAGACAATTTGACAGACCTCCGGTGACCTATGCTTTTCTGTTTAAGAAATTGACAGATTTGGGGCTTGTACAGACACGGACTCTGGCACCTTTGAGACCTGATCAAAGGCCAGCCAGTTATGATGAGAATGCAAAGTGTGAATTCCACTCAGGTGCGCCTAGACATAACATTGAGAACTGTAAAGCTTTTAAGCACACAGTTCAAGACCTGGTGGATTCTAAGGCAATCAACTTCGCACCATCTCCCAACGTCAACGCTAATCCCATGCCCGCGCATGGTCAAAGGGGGGTGAATGCAATCTCCGAGGAGGGCCGAGTTGGGTTGTCTACAGTTGATCAATTGAAGACTCCGTTGGCTGAGGTCAAGGGGCTGTTGTTGAAGAATGGGGTTCATTCGGGCTGTGGTTCTGATTGTGCTGAGTGCACTATTTCTGTTAAGGGGTGTGAATCGTTGAGAAAGACTGTCCAGGGTTTGATGGACAATGGAAATATATTGATTGAAAAGAAAGTTGATAAGGAAAAAGAGGAGGTCTCCACCATAACAATCTACTTTGATCCGTTGGATTTGTCTAATCTGGCTGAAGCGGCTCCAGTTACTATCATGGTACCTGGACCGATTCTCTATGACAAAGATGATGCCGTGCCATGGCATTATGGGGGAGAAGTCTATTGCAATGGTGAGAAAGTAGAGGAACAGACCGCTAGTGAAACCACCATTTCAAAGGTGGATAATGCCGGTACCAGTGGTTTCACTCGCAGTGGCAGATTATTTGCTCTGGAGGCCCTGAGGGGAGGAGAGGGAGAAAAAGAGAAAAAAGAAAAGGCCGAGGCTTTAGCCAGGGCGAAAGGAAAGGCAGTGGTTAGTGATGGTACTCCAGTGGTGACACCGGCGCCTGCGGGGTCGGATGAAAAACTTGATGATGATGCAGAGGAATTCTTAAGGATCATCAAAAAGTCTGAGTACAAGTTGGTTGACCATCTGCAGCAGACTCCCTCCAAGATATCGATCTTATCTTTGCTGTTAAGCTCCGAGGGGCATAGAGAGGCTTTGTTGAAAATCTTGAAAAAAGCCTATGTTCCTCAGGAGATCACAATCAATCAATTGGAAACTGTGGTGTCTAATGTGCATGCCAGCCATGGGCTGGGTTTCACTGATATGGATCTAACTGTGGATGGGAGGAATCACAACAGGGCACTACACATTGCTATGGAATGTAAAGGAGCCGTGCTTTCGCATGTGCTGGTTGATACCGGCTCCTCTTTGAATGTGTTACCGAAGAAGGCTTTAGCTAAGCTGAACTGTGATGGGCTGATTTTGACTCCAACAGATTTGATAGTGCGGGCTTTTGACGGGTCAAAGCGGGCCGTGTTTGGAGAAGTTGAGCTTCCTGTGAAAATAGGCCCGGAGGTGTTTAAGTCGACATTCTATGTCATGGATATTCAGCCGGCATACAGTTGCTTGTTGGGTAGACCGTGGATCCATGCTGCTGGGGCAGTGACTTCGACTTTACACCAGAAGTTGAAGTACATCTGGGAGGGCCAAGTCGTCACTGTGTGTGGGGAGGAGGACATCTTTGTCAGCCACTTGTCCTCATTCAAATATGTCGAGATGGACGGCGAAATCTGGGAGACGCCCAGTCAGGCATTTGAAACTGTTAAGGTGGAAAATGCTCTTTTTGCCAAAGAAGAAGAAAAACCGTCCATTGCTTCATACAAGCAGGCCGCTGAGGTGGTTAAAAGTGGAGAGGCTCCTGGTTGGGGCAGAATGATGGATGTCCCAGCAAAAAAGGATCGCTTCGGAGTGGGGTACCAGCCTGGCAGAGGCTCATCTGGGCAAGGCAGAGGACGTCGTACGTCGGTCACCTTTACAAGTGCCGGAATGCTGGATCCGGATCACATATGCATGATGAGTGAAGATGCTGATAGCGACTGTGACATGGACCGGTGGATAAAGCCGTGCACGCCAGGGATGGGAGTCCAGAACTGGAAGGCTGAAAAGATCATCCGGGTCACTCTGCTGGAAGAGTAATATTTTTCTTGTTTTAGTCTTATATGCATGAAAGCCATACGTGTTGCCCGACACGTAATGGTTCATTGTAAGGGCCACCTCATGTTTAAATTTGCAAATTTGCATCATTAATAAAGGATGTTTTTCAATTAAAAACGGTGTTCCCTGTTTTTTCATTTATTTTTGCAGTTTAAAAATAAAAACAAATAAAAATGGCAATGTTTCATTTTTCTTTTTTCAATTTGTCACACCGGTTCTAAAGCAATGCATGAATCAACATTCATGCAGATGCGATTCTCCTCCGGATCTCATTGATAACAATCCTGTTACACCCTTGTATGACTTCGACAATCCGATCTATCTTGCTGAAGAAGAAGACGAAGAAGATTGTGAACTGCCAGGGGAATTAGCCAGGTTATTGAAACAAGAGGAGAAGGTGATTCAGCCGCATGAAGAGCCGATTGAGATTGTGAACTTGGGTACCGACGAGGTTAAGAAAGAAGTGAAAATCGGGGCTGCTTTGGAGGAAAGTGTCAAGAGCAGATTGGTAGTGTTATTGAAAGAGTATGTCGACATCTTTGCCTGGTCTTATCAGGATATGCCAGGGTTGGATACCGATATTGTTGTGCACAAGCTACCGTTGAGAGAAGATTGTCCTCCAGTGAAGCAGAAATTGCGCAGAACTCGACCTGACATGGCGATGAAAATCAAAGAGGAAGTGCAGAAGCAGTGGGATGTTGGTTTCCTTGCTGTCACTAATTATCCGCCATGGGTCGCGAACATCGTGCCAGTCCCGAAGAAGGATGGGAAAGTGAGAATGTGTGTGGACTACCGAGATCTGAACAGAGCTAGTCCGAAGGATGATTTTCCACTACCTCACATGGACGTGTTGGTCGACAATACAGATCAATTCTCGGTGTTTTCCTTCATGGATGGCTTTTCTGGCTATAATCAAATTAAAATGTCGCTAGATGATATGGAGAAAACGACGTTCATTACACCGTGGGGTACCTTTTGTTATAAGGTGATGCCATTCGGTCTCAAAAACGCCGGTGCTACTTATCAGAGGGCCATGGTGACTTTGTTTCATGATATGATTCATCATGAAGTCGAATGCTATGTTGATGACATGATAGCAAAGTCCCAAACAGAAGAGGGACATTTGGTAGATCTGGCCAAATTGTTCGACCGGCTGAGGCAATTCAAACTGAGGTTAAATTCAGATAAGTGCACTATCAGAGTGCGGTCCGGTAAGATGTTGGGGTTCATTGTAAGAGAGGAATCGAGGTTGGTCCTGTGTAAAAAAAAAATAAAAAAAAAATAAAATAATAATAATAATAATAATAATAGAAGAAAAATAAGAGAAACGCCTGAACCGAGAGGAAAAAAAGAGAGGTTCGTGGTTTCTTAGGTAGATTGAACTACATGTCATGGTTCACATCTTATCTAACAGCCACGTGTGAACCCATATTCCAGATGAGAAAAAAGATCAAACGGTCAGGTGAAATAATGATTGCCAAGGGGCATTGAAAATAAAAGAATAAGTTGCAGGAACCTCTGATTCTGATACCTCCTGTGGAAGGAGCGATTGTCAATCTGGTACCTGACAGCCTTCGAGGGGTCTACGAGGTGCATTGGGTCAGCATGACGAGTCTTGTCGAAAAGAGCATGCAATTTACCTTAGCAAAAAGTTTACCGACTGTGAAATAATACATTCACTGTTCGAGAAAACTTGATGTACTTTGGCATAGGCTGCTCGCCGATTGAGACAGTATATGCTGGTTCATGCCACTTTGTGGATTTCCAAGATGGATCTGATCAGGTAGATTTCTGAAAGAGCTAGCATTGACCGGACGGGTTGCAAGAGTGCGAAAGAATGTTGACTGATTTGTGATACTCTCAGAAAGCAATCAAGGGGCGTATTGTCTGATTACATCGCCCCGCAACCCGTTGAGGATTATCAACCGATGAAGTTTGAATTCCCTGATGAGGACATCATGTTTCTCAAATCGAAAGATTGCGAGGAACCAATCCCGGAGGAGGGGCCTGACCCTGAATCCGAATGGATTCTGATGTTTGATGGGGCCGTTAACGTGAATGGAAGCGGTGTTGGTGCTGTTTTGGTTACGCCGAAAGGATCTCATATTCCTTTTGCTGCCCGGCTAACATTTGAGTGCACCAACAACGTGGCTGAATATGAAGCTTGCATACTGGGGATTGAAGAGGCGATTGATTTGAGGATCAAGAACCTTGTCATATACGGAGATTCAGCTCTGGTGATAAATCAAGTTAACGGAAAATGGTATACGCATCAATCTCATTTAGTGCCGTATCGAGATTATACGAGGAGATTGTTGACGTTTTTCACCAAGGTGAAGATGCATCATGTGCCTAGAGAGGAGAATCCTTTGGCAAATGCTTTGGCTACTCTGGCTGCTTTGATTAAGGTGCAATGGTGGAATCAGTTCCCCAGTGTGGAAGTAGGTCGTCTGGATAGACCGGCTTATGTGTTTGCTGTTGATACAGCGCCTGATGATGGGAAGCCGTGGTATTACGATATCAAGCGCTATCTAGAGACTCAAGAGTATCCTGAGGAAGCATCTAAGAAGGACCGAAAGACTCTGAGGAGGTTGGCCATGGTGTTCTACCTGAATAAGGATGGGGTTCTGTATAAAAGGAATTTTGATTGGGTCTTGCTCAGATGTGTTGATGATAGAGAAGCAAGCCAATTGATGAAAGAGGTTCATGAAGGATCGTTCGGTACCCATGCCAGTGGGAATGCAATGGTGAAAAAGCTGCTGAGAGCAGGTTATTATTGGATGACAATGGAGGCCCAATGTTTCAATTTCGTGCGGAAGTGTCATAAATGCCAGATTTATGCTGATAAGGTGCACGTGCCTCCAAATCCGTTGAGCTTAATGTCGTCTCCATGGCCGTTTGCTATGTGGGGCATTGATATGATCGGAAAGATTGAGCCTACAGCTTCGAATGGGCACAGGTTCATATTGGTGGCTATTGATTACTTCACCAAGTGGGTGGAAGCAGCCTCTTATGCGAATGTGACGAAGCAGGTCGTTGCCAGATTTCTCAAGAGAGACATCATTTGCAGATATGGGGTTCCCGAGAGAATCATTACTGATAATGGTTCTAATTTGAACAATAAGATGATGGCAGAACTGTGCCGGGAATTCAAGATCGAGCATCACAATTCTTCTCCCTATCGTCCAAAGATGAATGGGGTGGTTGAGGCAGCCAACAAGAATATAAAGAAGATTGTGCAGAAAATGGTGGTAACCTATAAAGACTGGCATGAGATGTTGCCGTTTGCATTGCATGGGTATCGAACGTCGGTGCGTACATCTACTGGGGCAACTCCTTTCTCATCGGTGTATGGGATGGAGGCTGTATTACCTGTTGAAGTTCAGATTCCCTCTTTGAGAGTCCTAATGGACGTAAAATTGCAAGAGGCGGAATGGGTAAGGACCCGGTACGAAGAGTTAAGCCTGATAGAGGAAAAGAGGCTGGCGGCCATCTGTCATGGGCAGTTATACCAGCAAAGGATGAAGCGTGCTTTTGACAAGAAAGTACGACCTCGGGTATATCACGTAGGTGATATGGTGCTGAAAAGGATCCTTCCTCCTCAAAACGATCGAAGGGGCAAATGGACACCCAATTATGAAGGTCCATTCGTGGTCAAGAAGGTTTTCTCTGGCGGAGCCTTGTTGTTGACGACCATGGATGGCGAAGATTTTCCATCCCCTGTGAATGCGGACGCAGTTAAAAAATACTTCGTATAAGAGACCCGCTGGACGAAAAGAATAAAATAGTCCAGGCAAAAATGGGCATCCCGGCGAACCAAAAACAGAAAGAGAGGTTCGGGCAAAAATTAGGGATAAAAAAGAAAAATGTACACCCGGCAAGTCGAAAACCTGAAAAGGCGACTTGGGCAAAAAAGGGTATCCCGGTGGACTGAAAACCCGAGAGGGCGGTCCAGGCAAAAGAGGGATTGAAACGAACAACTGCGTCTAGCATGATCGTTTGCGCTTTGGTTAAAGCATCATGGATAATACCCGGTAGGGATCAGTTGGAATCGTCTTGTTCAGAAGGCAGAAAGTATGGAGGGTCTGAGGACATATGGGGTGTAACCGAGTTGGAACTCGGTGAGGTCACGGGTTTCACATTGCCATTAGGACAGATTTTTCCTTTTGAGCAATTACCTCTTTTCAGGAATTGCTTCCTTTGTATTGCTCAGTTTGAGCCACACTTTCCAATCAATAAAATGCATATTCAGTCAAATAATTTTGTTTTTGTTTTTCATTACCGCTTTGATTGCAAAAACATCCAGATTATTGTGATAAAGAATTTTGCATTTTAAGACATACAGGTCCCTTCCAATGCATGTTTATAAGATTGAAAGCTTGAAATCTTATTTGGAAGGATGAGTGACCCAAGTGTTGAAATCTTGACACGCCTGGGGCACGGTTTTATCTGACGATCTGTTTTGCAGGAACTGTTAGGTATTCGTCACTCACTTGCAGGTCGTGATGTGGAAGCGTTTGATGAAACAGATCCCCAGAGAGTTCGCTCAGGAAAGAATGGATGAAAGAACGGCAAAGTGACGTTGAGGCGTACGATGATCCTTGATAATAATCAAGAAGACTCTTCAAAATCGGAAGATTGGAAAGTCTGTAGAAATTCCCCACAGGGTCCAGTCAGGGACGAGGGACGATGATGAGACGTCGAGACATCCGACGACCTTTGGAATTAATCAAGAAGACTCTTCAAAGTCGGAAGATTGAAATTTCTGTATCCCCAGGGGTTCGCTCTCCGTCGAGTGCGGAGCGATTGGGAGTACAAGATGATGGAGCAGAAAAGGTTCAGACGAGTCTGGGAATTCTCAAAAGTGGAAAGTCGGTACGAGATTGGGAGGTGGATACCGTAGTTCGACGAGTCGACGGGTGTTTTGTACCAACTTTTCTCATTTCCCCAGCGAGGTCCCCAAGCAGAAGTAGAGGACCAACTCCCTAGCAGATCCAAGGTTTATGGATTCCTCAGCCGAGTCGAGATGGTTATCCCCGGCAGGTAAACGATGTTCCCTCAGCAGCCAGGTCAGAAGGTTGCTATTCCCCGAGTGGAGCGGGTTTCAATGAAATATATCTCCAGCAATGTTCATCCTACCAGTGGATTGGACGAGTTTCCATAGCAGACTGATATCTGCATCCCCAGCTGAGTTGATTCTACCTATGGATTGCATGGGTAATCCCCAGCGGAGTGGCATTCGCTTCCCTACCAGGGTCAGGATGGTTATCCTCAGCAGGGTGGAGATCGGTGCTTCCCCAGTTGCCAGACCTGGAGGTGGCTGTTTCCCAGCAGAGCTATCTGTGAGCATTTCCCCAGTGAAGTCGGCAGGTATCTGTGAGGGTTCTCCAAGCAGAGTCGGGATTTATATCCTCGGCAAGTCGAAGACTGTTGTATCCCCACAGAGTGTTGGTGGTGCTTATCCCCAGCAGTTTCTCGAGCGGATTGGGTGCAAAGGAAGTTCTTCCCCAGCAAGGGTTGCTTTACCCCAGCAGCAGTGCTATTCCCCAGCAGGGTGGAATCGGAGTATTGACGAGTTCCTCATCAGAGTGTCTCGTGCTCCTCAGAAGAGTCCCTTGAGGGGGATACTTTTTATGCATTCATCATGTAGAATAAGCATGGCATGTTGCATAGAAAAATAATAAATCGCGTAGCATTTCCATAATTATGGAGCATTACGCAGAGAAAAAATCGATCATTCATCATTGCAAGCATAAGCTAGTCTCAAACCGTGGTTACTGTTCGAGAAGTGGTTTTGCCCAAAGGTGAAGAGGTGTTACTCCAAGGAGTTTAACCTCGTGATTGAATCAAGGTATTCCCCAGTAGTGCGATACTGGAGTAAGTTTTCCGTCGAGTAGAGATGGGAAATATTATGCGATCAGCGCAATCCAAGCCGTGGTTACCGCTTGGAGTTTTGGTTTCGCCGGATGGTGAAGATGTTGCTCTGTGGAGTTTAGCATCACAACGTCAGATCAGCAGTGTTCCCCAGTAGTGCGATATTGGAGGAAATGTTTCCGTCGGACAGAGATGGAAATGAAATCAGAGGACGTTACGCGATCAGCGCGATTTCGGGGTTCAATCGGAGAAAAGGAAATGTTGAGGCATTTTATGGGGTTCAAATAGAGATTGGAGTTGAAGATTGTATCCGGGATGAGGTCCTTAGGATTATCTTCTGTTCATGTGTCGCCTTAGACTCTGGCTGAGGCCAATGGAGGTCGTTATAGGTGTCTTCTGAGGAAGAGACGCACATGCTACCTTCCTTTTGTGAAGGTATACCCTCTGACATGTCGCCCTCAGAGTGGTGTTTGGTGTTATTTCCGACGTGGCCAGCGGAATTATCACGGGAGATTAGAGATCGGGGTTCAAACGGAGAAAAGAAGATGTTGAGGCATTTTCTGGAGACGGGGTTCAAATGGAGAAAGGGAGATGTTGCGGCATTTTCCAGAGAACGGGGTGCATATTGGCGATTGCGAGTTATCGTCAGGCGACTGGGGTTCAAACTGGAGAATGAGGTTCATTATTTGGCAAATAGGAGAGCGGGGTTCAAATGCGGTGATCCGAGGATCATTGGCGCAAGAGAAAATTTCGGGGTTCAAGAAAAGCAGAAAAAGAAAATATAATCCCCAGCGGATGTGTGGTGTTCAAGACATGGTTATCCCTGCGTTACCATTTATTTTGGTATCCGGGTCGACGTTCTTTTTCGGTGATCAGGCCGACTTTCTCCGTTCCAGACGGATTTTTCTTTCAAGATTGTGTTCTTCGCCGATTCTGACAGGCATTGTTAATTATTTTCCCATCGGAGTGCAAATTGTTCGTCTGTTCTTGGTATTCAATCACTCTTCATCCTAATCATCTGAAAGCCGAGGCTATTCATATCGACAGGTTCACAGTGGATTGAATAGGGGCAGCTGTAACACCTCAAAATTTGCCCTCCTCTCTTGGGACTAGCTTAACATATTGCATAACATTTTTTAGGCCATTAGGCATTGCATATTGCATATCATGTGGTTACATTGTGCAAGTCATCCTCCCAAGTCTTGATCAAGAAGATGAGGAGGTCATGTGCAAGCTAGGGTTTCATTGGACTGGTCATTAATCATCTGAGGATGTGGAGGTCCAAATTAGGGTTTTGTGATTCTCAAGGAGATTGGTCTTCATCTTGTTTGAAATGATTCATCATCATCATGGTTTGTCATCATCAGGAGTTTAAGCAGGATACCTTGAGATTAGGGTTTTGACCACTGGTCAACCCTAATCAGTTGCATTGGGCCAATCAGGGCATATGAAGGAGATGGGGTCTATGATGGAGATGGGGATCATTTCATGGTTATTTTGAGCTTATGGAGGCTAGGGTTTCATCCTTGAGCCATTTCATCAGAGAATTGGGGCTCAGATTGATCAGTGCATTGCCAAATTCATCTATCAGTTGAAAAAGTCAACTGTGGTCAACTGTGCTTGATTTTATGGATTTGGAGGTGGGAGAGAGTTGGATACACTTCATTCATGTTGGAACAAGTGTTATTTGACATGTCAAAGCTCAAGAATGGAGAAAATAAAGTCAGAACAAAAATTGCCAAAAATAGAAAGTGACTTGTAATGGAAGTTTCCAAAAATGGAAAGTTTTTGACCACAAAATTACATGTCCAAGGAAGCTTCAAATGAAAATTTGTTCAACATGAAAGTTGTAGATCTTGTTCTCACCTTTCCAAAAAGTCCAAGAACTTGAAAATCCCATGTATGGTTTGCAAGTTATGGTCCATTCAATTTCAAAAATGACCCATAATCAAAGTGGCATAACTTTCACATGGAGTGTCCAAATTGGATGATCTTTTTATGAGCAAACTCCATTTAACATGTACTTTCATGGTACATAATCAAAATTCATCAAAAATGGTCAATGCAAAAGGTCAATTTTCAAGTGCACTAATTGAATCCAAGGGCAAAATGGTCCAAGTTGAGAAATAATTGGAATTTTGGCATGGGAGTTTTTGCAACACCTCACATATGCCAATTAGAAATGGTTTGAATGGTCATAAGTGTTCAAGGTCCAATATTTGGCTAGGCCATTTTTGAACTATCATTTAAAATGCATTTTTTGGCATAGCATATGGAAAATGAGAATGACAAAGCCAATCAACATGGAACCAAAGCCAACACATCACAAATGATAATTGGAAGATGTCTGAGCTGTCATACAACTGTCATATGGCCTAATGGGAAATGCCAATTTTGCCCTTGCATTGAAAATGACATTATGCTAATTATTTCATTTTTGGTTAATTGGTGATTAGAAGGTGATTAAGCAAGAGTATAAAGCTTTAATTGTAACAGAATTTGGATAATAATCACAATTCACAAAAGCTTGTAACTGTTTTTCCCTCCAAAGGTGAAAATTCATCAAGAACCTTCATCAACCAAATTCATTGAAACTTCATCAATTCTTCATCATTTCACGAAATTCTTGTTGCTTCACCTTCCTTGGATCAAGATCTCCATCTGTTTTGACTTCTCCATTGCCAAAAGCTTCCAAATCGCAGCTGTCCAAAGTATGTGCATCAATGGCATTTGAAGATTTCTTTCACTTGGATCAACTTTGAGCTTAGCTACGAGTTCCAATCAACTTCCTAAGCCTTCTCCTTGATCTGTTTTGGACTCTGGCATCAAGAAACACGCAAATTCATCACTGCCATCAATCTAAGGTAAATTTTCGAACCTCCTCATTGCTCAAACCATGCTAGGGCTTTTGTAGTGCGTTCATCGTAGATGATCATGATGTAGATAGTTTTGGATTTGGTTAGATATTGAATGAGATATATTGATTTTAGGTTTGATATGTGTTTACATTTTTGCTCGATCCGTGAGTTGTGGTTAGAGTTAGGATAAATCAATCACATATTTGTCATGTACATGAAAGGACGGTTCTAACGGTTATAAGCATGCTGATTTTGGTGAGAATTTGATGTTCATGTGTTCACGCGTTTTCTGGAAATTTTCTGGAGTGAAAGTGATGAACAAGGCGCGTTAGATCTTCGTTTTCGCCTGGCTGTTTGAATAAGGTGTTTGGCGCCTTTGTCAGCCAATCACAACATTTCGTTGCCGCGCCTGATACGACGTCGTTTTGGCCAGTTTCAGCTTATTTTCAAAATTGCCACTGGCGCATTAAAATAAATAATTATTCTATTTTCTTTTTCATTCCATTTTTAATTTTGTTACCAAATCTTAGAAAATTGATATCTCATTCAAAAATCATCCAAATTGAGTGCAATTTTTTGCATTATTCTCATGAGAATGTGTAGAATGTAATGATATTTTTTGTGAATTTTTTGCATGTATGGAAAAATAAAATGATTAGGGATTGTTTGATGTGTCACATTTTTGTATACTTTGCCATTTTCAACATGAAATGCTCATACCTTTGAAGAAATGATTGAAAATTTTTGTGCTCATTCTGGACTCATTGATGGTGATTTCCATGTAAAGTTTGTGATTTTTGGATAACTGGTTGATTAGATGTGATTTTTTGAATCTAGGTGTGACAATTTGTGTCACACCTAGCTAGGTCAACTTTCTGATTTTATTTGCATGGCCTAGGATTGTTGAATTGCTCCAATTTTTTGTGTGAATGATCATTGATATGTCAATATAAGATGTGATTTTTGCTGGAATTTTTGATGGAGTTTTCAGTTTAATTGATAATTTTCTTCTCTGTATGCTCATTTTGCAACATTGTGTGACACATGTTTGTATATCTTTTGTGAAATTCTCATAGTGTATTGGATGAAGATGAAATTTGGTATGAGCATTCTAGACACATTACAGGACATCATGGTTTTGATCCCATTCATTTATAATATGTTGTCACTGTTTTATGAATTATGGAAGTTGATGCTTATGTTGATGTCTTGAATTGGCTTGTATAAATGTGTCTGGACTTCTTGATTTTCATTGACCTATTTTCTTTTGTCCAATTGAGCTGAAAATTGACATGCTATACATTGAATGAGTCTTGTTTAGGTGTGAATTTTTGTGGAATTAATTGAACTGTTTTGGTATGCTTTTGAGTGAGATAGTTCTGTTTGGTCAATTGAAGTTGCAAATTGCATGTTTGATGTTAAATTGTGCATGAAATGATGATGGTGAATGGTATGAGCATGGGACCAATTGCATTTTCTTTTGATTTGTTTTAATTTGATTTTGGATTGGTTTTGCTTGCTGTTTAGATTTTTTTATCACTTTTGGACCCTAGGCTTGGCCTAGTGGTCTTGTTTCTCACATTTGGTTTGACTTTTCAGGATGAAATGCACAATGCTTAAGGAGATTGCTTCAAGTCAATTAAATTGAGATTGTTTGATGTTGAGAACTAATTTGACTTTGTTTTGTAGGTTGTGAGGCATGAGTTTGAGCTTATAGCTTGCACTTGTGTGCATTGACTTGTGTTGTCTGTATAGATTGACTTTTGCTGTTTATTGTTGGTCTGTCTGAGTACTGATGATACTTGATTGATTTCAGGTACATTTAGTCGCTTACAGTTCTTTAAGAACTTGCTTGCTGCTGCTTGGTTTTTAAACCACTTGAGGTAGGACTTCTATTCTTCATGTAGTCTGGAAGACCTGGCCTGTTACTTGCCCAGGCAACTGTCTGAAGTCCTCCTTAAGAGGCGATGTTTGTGGTTGTTTACATTTGTGCCCAAGCAGGTAAAGACCTCTATGAGGCAATTGGTGGATCAAAGGGATATGCAATCTATCCCCCACTATTCTGATGAGTCGTCCCTCTGCTCACACGGCACTGTGTTGATGCATTGGGACACAAACCCAAGATCTTGTGCTGTTGCACAATCGAGTCAGAGTCTTTGAGCGTAGAAGGGTCCCTCCATTCTGGACCCACGCTCCTTTGTCTGAAGCTCTCCCTGGTCAGGGATAAGAGCTGTGGAGTCTAATCTTCACTCACCTTTCATCTGCTTCACCTTAGCCTCGCAATGGCAAGGTTAAGAGCGAACAATACCCATGTACAGATGACTGGCTTCGGCAGTCAAACCCATTGTTTGAGCCTCACTTGACTGGTTATAGTGTGTGCTTTGTGAATATTTGTTTGCTCTGTTTGCTTGTATGCTTGTATGCTTGCTTTCTTCCTGGATAGGATTAGTTTGCGGTTGTGCAAGTAGGTAGAAACCTCAACGTAGGGCAATGATGCATGACAACACTAGGCTCGAGTACAGCTCCCTGGTAGTGTGTCTTCCCTTGGTTTCTGGCTAGAATGTCTTTCCCTTTCGGGGGAACTACATCGCCCTGATCCTTGTTCCATACGAGGTATGTAGGCAGGAGACCGTGCGAGGTCTCTCCGGGCACCTTTTTTTCTTTTTGTGTGCGTTTGCTTGTTATCTGTTTATGTGTCAGGATATGGACGTAAGCCCAGCGATTGGCTGTACGTATCCTGATTGTGTTGTTTGGTTCGGAAGCTGACGTAATTCCATCGAGTGGTTGTCGGGTTCCCTGTTTGCCTTTGGGTGTGTGTGTCTTGTTTGGCGTGCGTGAGCCGAACTACGGCAGCTCTGATTCTCGTTCCAGACGAGATACGTAGGCATAGGATGCGGCGTCCTATCGAGCTCTCTTCCCCTTAACCCCACCTGTGTTGTCTTTGGTGCGTGTGTGTGTGATGTTTAGCAACCTTTTTTTTTCTTAGAGCGTGGATCCCGTCGAGTACGACGGACGTGAGGGGTGCTAATACCTTCCCCTTGCGTAACCGACTCCCTTACCCTTTCTCTTTGGTCGCGAGACCATGCTTTTTCCAGGTTTCTCTGAGCGTTTCCTTTCCCTATCTTGGGATAAATAACGCGCAGTGGCGGCTCTGTGTTGTTTTTTGTTTTAGCTCGCCGGTTGTTTTTTCGCGGATGCGACAGAGGTACAATCTTTCTTACCCAATTCAAGTCTCCCTTTGCGACAAACACGATGCCAAGCTCTTACTACTCTCTCTTTCATGGTAGGGTCCTCCTCGTTATCCCTCAAGAAAATACCTTCTAAAAGAATGTTAGGAGGCTTGTCCTTCATAGGGTAACCGAGTTGTCTCCTAGCAAGTACTGGATTATAAGAAATGATTCCCTTTGTGCCCATGAGGGGCACATTGGGGAACTCCCCGCAACTATCAATGATCTTCACATCGTCTAAAACTCTACTATACCATGCAATATCTGACTGGGTAAGAGACATAATCCTCTGTGACCACTGAAGTCCTGACTTGCGATCCCAAAAAGTAGCTGACTTAGGAAGATGAGAGACAAACCATTTGTAGAGTAACGGTATACAGCAGACTATGGTTCCTCTTCCTTTCAAAGTACGGTAATGGATGGAATGATAGGTGTCTCCGAGCAAAGTTGGAACAGGATTACCACTTAGGAAGATGCGTATAGCATATGAATCCATAAAACCTTCAATATTAGGAAATAGTAACAAACCGTAGATCAACAAGGCGAACAGATGCTCCACAATAATATCACAACCTTGACTGGCAAAATAAGAAACCTTCCCCATTAAGAACTTGGCAGTGAAACCTGGAAGTCCTCCTTTGGTGGTGAAGTTATTCTTGAATTCTGACTTCTTCATGTACAACACTTTTGCAAGAGAACTGTGCTCGGTTAACTTTTCTGAACCAGAGAAAGGTACTGTATCAGCAATTGGGATGTGAAGCAACTGGGCATACTCTTCCAATGTAGGCATGAGTTGATAGTCTGGGAATGTGAAACAGTGATAGACTGGATCATAGAACTGTACTAATGTCTGTAATAACCCTTCTTCCATCCTAAGTGTCAATAAAGATATAAGTGTTCCATATCTGTCTCTGAAACCAATAGGATCTGCGATCGAAGAAACCAGTTTCTTTAGTTCATCTATCTTTGGATTGATGAGATTGTACTTTTTCACACTTCTCCGTCCAAAATCCATGTTTCCTGCAATATTTGCAATCCTCACTTTAAGTTCCTTGGAAAAAGGTTGAAATGATGGGAATGAATGCATGTCATGCATGAATGCAACAAACACAAACATGGTCAAACAATACAAGGCTCAAAATTCATCACCAGCATGGAGTTTAAGACAAAGCCCCAAGATAAGTTCTAAGGTTCACCTGTCAAACGGGTTCTAAAAGTTCCCAAGGTTATGGATCCTTCTTCGGATAATACCGGGTTAAGCAACTGCTCGCTTTCCAATATTATTCTCAAAAGAATCTCGCTTGAGTGTGATATCGCGTATCAACCAAACCAGACTTTTGGTCCGAAGTGGTCACCGCATCACATCCTAAGTAAGGCCAAGATGGGGTAAAGGTAAACTAAGGTCCTTGGCTTCACGGGCCCGTCGAAAGCAACAATGCCTCACAAATGACTTGTTTAGCACTATCACCCTCAAAGAGGCCTCCACCAAGCGGACAAAGGCTCAAGTCAACTCGGTAAGGATTGTCTCCTATCAAGTCAACCTGAATTATCATCCATCCTATCTCAAATGTGCCCCAAATCCGGGTGTAGGATTTATCACAAGTATCCCCCAAAAACCAAAATAACAAACATTACAAACAATACAATTTAGCAAATATTCACAAAGCAAACATATAAACAAGCAAAGATAGGCTAAACCCTCAAATAAGTTTAATCATGATATCCCCAGCAGAGTCGCCATTCTGTCGCGGTGGGATTTTTCACGAGATTAAGTATTGATTGAACTTAACCCGTTTGAAAAATATTTTAAATGCAAGAGTCGCCACCGTCTTTTATTTTATCCAAAAAGAGGAAGGGAAAAATAACGATAAATCCCTTTAGAGTTACGGGTTCGGGGGTTGGTTATGCAAAGGGAAGGTATTAGCACCCTCTACATCTGTGGTACTCCACAGGAACCTTTTTGCTTATGTTTATGTGAATGCTTTGCTTTTTTCGCTTTGATCGTTTGATTGGGGAGATGAGAAAAGAACTTGATTTTATTGTTTTTGGACTCGATAAAGTCGTAGACTTCATGCCTACGTATCTCCAAGGTGCAATGGAGAAATCAGAATCCACGTAGTTCTCCCAAAAGAAAAGGGGAAAGTCTGTTTTGTTGATTTTAGATTTGAACGAGCCTAAACCCTAAAGAAATAAATAAATGGGCTCATTACAGGAAAGCCCAAGAGTAAGCTTATGAGTGTGTGAAAAGGGTTTCTTAAACGGCGACCGTTGGAATCGCATCGGGTTTCTCTTTTTGGATTTTTCGATTTTTAACATAAAACGTGAACAATGCAATTAAACACACAATACAAAAAATAAAAATAAAAATAAAAAATGCGAGAAAGTAAATTATTACAACACAGTTAGCTATGAATAGTTAGTATTACGAATTGTTAGTGGAGTTAATCGAGCTGAAACTGAAACGAAACTGAAACGAAACGGTTAGTAACAACATAAACAAATATAAAAAACAATATAAACATTTACTTTAGACAAAATAAACATTTGATATAAATAAACATTTAATTAAAATAAACATTTAAACAAATAATTAATTTAACTAACATTTAAATAAAACATATATGCAAAATAATAATAAAAGATAAACAATATTTAGTAAACAAAAGTAATATATATATATATATATATAATATATATATATATATATATATATATATATATATATATTATATATATATATTTATATTTTAGACAATAAATATATAGTAGACAAAAATAATATATATATATTTAGACAAATAATATATAATAGACCAAAAATATATATATATATATATATATATATATATATATATATATATATATATATATTTAGATAAATAATATATAATAGACAAATTTAATATATATATATATATATATATATATATATATATATATATATATATTTAGATAAATAATATATTAAAACACATGTCGGCAAGCCGGAACTTTGCCGATTTCAGAGATAAGTGAAGAACCTTACCTTGTGTGAAGAGGATGAACTTCTGATCGTCCAAATGATCGACCGAAAGCTGAAAACCGTCACCGACGCACTGTTGGCTACCTTCGCGAGTACCTGACTTCAACGTCACTTTTGATCGGTGAAACGACGCCGGAATGAAATGAACCTTGGATATTTGTGACCTGGACTCGACGAACTTCACGGATATGTTGTCGGTTCTGAATTTCGGTGGATAATCGGGACGATTTTGGGTTACCGAAAATGAAGAACAAGTGATGAACAAGGTGAAAGTGATGGCTTTGGAAATTTTTCTGATATTCTCTTTTTTTTCTACTGATCTTTACCGCCACTACTTTCTTACTTACTGATATCTCCCCCCCCCCCCCCCACCCCACCTTATATGTTAACACTTAATATATATATTATGTCCAAAAGCAACTATGGCGGTGTAAACGTAACTTAAGGTGAAGGTTTTCTACCAAAATATCTAACAAATAATAATATATAAACTTATATATTAATAATAATAATAATAATAATAATAATAATAATATAAACTATAATTAAACTAATTAAACCTAATTAATATCTAAACACAATTAAATACTAAACACAAATAATAAACGGCACACGATTAAAACACGATAAAAATCGAGCGACACGAACGCGATAAAAACGATGACAATTTCACAGCAAACCAGACAAATTGATAAAAACCAGTAAACCAGTAAAATCAACAACACGACACTACCAGACTCGATTAAAACACACGGCACGACACGTAATTAAATAAACAAACCTAGGCAATAATAAAATCAACACGACATCACGAAAACGCTAACAAACACAATCACAAATAATCGGACAATACGAAAACCCTAATATATTCGAAATACAGTCAAAATACCGACAAACAAACAATTAAATAGATAAAAACGCACAAAACCTAATCGAAGCGATGCCACGCACAAAAGAGATAAGCGAGATAAATACGAGGCAACGATATCGACCAGGTTTTGCTAAAACAACGAAATACAACGCGGTAAGCAACGAAAACACACAAAACCTAATCAAACCAGTTGTCATGTGAAGTTTAAGAAATTGAGATGAATACGAGACAACGAGATTAATCAGGATATGGTCAACAAAGCCAAAGTCAAATTTTGGGGTGCGACACTACTCAAGTCCCACCATTTTCTACTCAAGTTGGTACTGAAAAAGAAGAAAGGGTTGTCGTTAAAAAAAGATCTCGAGAGCAATTTACAAGGGAAGAGGATATACTACTTATCCAATCATGGCTCAATGTTTCAAAGGATCCAATTGTGGGAGTTGATCAAAAGGCTGAGAGTTTTTGGTTAAGAATTGCTGCTAGTTATAACCAATATCGTGGGCAATTGCGGGAAAAGTTAGGGGGACAATTAAAATGTCGATGGCATAGAATAAATGGCATGGTTCAAAAATTTGTTGGGTGTTACAAAATTGCTCTTAAAGGAAAGAAAAGTGGGACATCCGAGACCGATGTCATGGCAGATGCACATGCTATTTTTGCTCAGGATCAAGGTACAACATTCAATCTTGAGTATGCATGGCGATTGTTAAAAGATGAAGCTAAATGGCGCATCGTCGAAGAATCGATTGGAAGTTCTGCAAAAATAACAAAGACTTATGCTAGTGGGGCATCATCGGAGAACCCAGATACAACTTCAACTTATGAGTTTAACTCATCATCACCAATGGAGCGTCCAATGGGACAAAAAACAGCAAAAAGGAAGGGTAAGGCATCCGAAATTCCAAATGCAACGCAAGATGCAAAGAATAAAAGAGCAATAACAATGGACAGACTTGTGCAAGCTAAGGAGGACGAGCTAGAATTAAGGGTAGTGCAAATGATGATGAAAGACACTTCTACTATGAACGATAGTCAACGAGATATTCATGAAAAATATTGTAATAAGATGAAAAAAAAATATGGAATGTAGTTAGTATCACTTATGTAAAATGGTCATTAGTACCACTTTAATTTATCAACACCTATGTAAAATGGTCATTAGTACCACTTTAATTTAAACTAGCCGTTATTCAAACTACCACTTTAATTTAAACTAGCCGTTATTCAAACTAGCCGTTATTCAAACTAGCCGTTATTTAAACCATTATATATACTACCACTTATGTCATTGTTCTCTCATTCTCATCTTATTCTTCTCATTTTTCTCTCATTCTTTACTCACTAAATGGATTCAGACAATTCAGATAATTACGATCAAGAATTTTGGGAGTTGGTTGAAGAAGAATTTATGGACGACAGTGATGAAGAAGAACAACTTCAGAATGAACGTCGATCTGGAAGTTCCTCTAGGCCAAAGAGAAGAACAACGGTAGATCGAGGTCGTGAAGAAGGGCACAATCGATTATTCAATGACTACTTCTCGGAAAACCCAGTATACACAGATGTTCAATTCCGAAGAAGGTTCAGAATGCATAGGCATGTATTTCTTCGAATTGTAGATGCCCTTGGAAATCATGATGAATATTTCCAAATGAGGATCGATGCAACTGGTAAAATGGGTCTTTCACCATTGCAGAAATGTACATCTGCTATTCGTATGCTGGCGTATGGGTCTCCTGCTGACCTTGTAGACGAATATGTTCGAATCGGTGAAAGCACTTCAATTGAGTGCTTAGAAAGATTTGTTAAGGGTGTCAATGTTGTATTTGGCGCTGAGTATTTGAGAAAGCCTAACAACAATGATGTTGAACATCTTTTACAAATGGGAGAGTCACGTGGCTTTCCAGGTATGTTGGGTTCCATCGATTGTATGCATTGGGTATGGAAAAATTGTCCTGTTGCATGGAAAGGACAATTTTGTCGAGGTGATCATGGTAAGCCCACAATCATGCTTGAAGCAGTGGCATCTCAAGACTTATGGATTTGGCATGCTTTTTTTGGTATTGCAGGTTCAAACAATGACATTAATGTGCTAAACCAATCCAACGTGTTTAACGATATTTTGGAAGGACGTGCTCCCAATGTGCAATATACAATCAATGGGACACCATATAATATGGGGTATTATTTAGCAGATGGTATATATCCCGAGTGGGCTACATTTGTCAAGACTATTTCAATGCCACAGGGAGAAAAGAAAAAATTATTTGCTCAACATCAAGAATCGGCTAGAAAAGATGTGGAGCGAGCATTTGGAGTGCTTCAATCTCGATTTGCAATTATACGTGGCGCAGCGCGTGCCTGGCACATGGACACTCTCAAGCATACCATATATGCCTGCATCATATTGCACAACATGATTGTGGAAGATGAACGACATACATATGGAGGTAATTTTGATTACTCTTATGATAATGTGGATATCAATAACTCAACAACTGAAACATTTAGCGGTCCTCATCCGAATCTTGCAACAAGACTACAAAGAAGAGCAAGTATTCAAGAAAAAAAAGTTCATCGTAAACTTCAAGGAGATCTAGTCGAATATATTTGGGAACGTTTTGGACATGAAGATGATGAAATTTAAGTTTGATTAATTATGTGATGTTATTTATTTTTATTGTTTTTAATTATATATCATGTATTTGAGATTAATTTTAATTATCATTTTAAATTATAAGTTTAATTTAATTTTTTTTTTATTTTATATCAAATTTAATTTAAAACACTAAAATTATTATTTTAATTAATATAAAATTTAATATGAATAAAATATTAATATATAAAATAAAACTATGAGATCCAATCTGAGTTCTTCAGAGTTGCACCATTGGAGTGAAAAAGTAGTTGAGTTACTTCAAGCTGACGTGGCTTAATAGGTCCCACAAAGAACCCAAAAATGGGTTCACGGTTGAAGATGCTCTAAGAGAGGAAGACATCACATCTCAATCCAAAATTTTAAGGTGTTTGGTAAATGAGTATTCTCTCTTATAAATTCAACATTTCACTCATTCATATGCGATGTGGGACTTTAACCATCCAACATTCTCATCCAGAAGTGTGAGTCTCTCACATCCTATAACATGATCCAACACCGAATTCAGTTTTTGTTCCCCGACAAAATCTAACCACAACTCTGATACCACTATTAGGGAGTCCGGGAGAGTCGGGAGCACCAGTGAAACTTAATGCTCCATAACCACAAGAGAGAGAGACACCACATCTCAACTTAAAATCTTAAGGTGTTAGTTAAATGGATCATCTATCTTATAAATCCAATATTTCACTCATTCATAGGCGATGTGAGACTTTAACCACTCACACTTGCATCCAAAAAAGAAGTTCACCGACAATAAGAGGGTGTAATTACTAGAAGTAAAACCTAAGAAAATGTTTGGATGAGATAATTGAAAAATTTTAGGGTGTGGTTTGATAAATTATTTTAATGAGAGAAAATTTAAAATAATTTTACCAAAATTCATAACTTTGATTAAAAAAATATGAAGAATCATTAAAATGATGTAAATTTATCAAGTATTTTATTCAAGTTAAATTTAAAGAATTTTAAATTACACAAAAAAACTAAAGAATTTGAAATTACTCATTCACTCTATATAATGAGAATGTTAAGTTGTTTATTATTAATTTTTCAAATTTCATAAGACGAACCTAATATTTTATGAAAAATTCAAATTCATCCCCAAATTTTTTAAAAATTGCAAATAAGTTCTTAATAATTTTTAAAATTTTAAAATTGGTCCATTTAAATTTAAAAAAAATGCAAATTGGACTTATTTTTCATATTTTAAATTTGGCCCAAATTTTTTAAAATTTATGAAAATATCTCAAAAATTTAACAATGAATCATTTTAATATTTCATCCAAACAAAAGAATTTAAAAATGAATGAATTTCAATTGAATCACTTGAATTGCTTAAAAGTTTAAATTTCTTAAAAAATTTCAATTACCTCATCAAAACACACTCTTAAAGAATTTAAAATTTTAAGTAATTCAAATTATTCAATTGAAATTCATTCATTTTTAAATTCTTTTGTTTGGATGGAGTATTAAAATAAATCATGGTTAGATTTTGAGGTCATTTTTATATATTTTAAAGTTTTAAATCCAAATTTTAAATTTAAAAAATAGAGACTAATTTGCAAAATTTTAAAATCATTAAGGACTAATTTGCATTTTTTTTTGAAATTTTGAAGGTCAATTTTAAAGTTTTGGAAAATATGGGGACAAACTTATAAATTTTAAAATAATAACATTAACCAATTTTACATTCAAATTCTATATAATATGAGAGGAGTTTAAAATTATTTGATTTTAGGTATTATTTTAAAATTATAAA
This sequence comes from Lathyrus oleraceus, assembly GCF_024323335.1. Taxonomy (NCBI): domain Eukaryota; kingdom Viridiplantae; phylum Streptophyta; class Magnoliopsida; order Fabales; family Fabaceae; genus Lathyrus; species Lathyrus oleraceus. The sequence continues at coordinate 13,979,954 of NC_066584.1, forward strand.
ATTTAACTTGAACAAAATAATTCATAAATTTCTATTATTTTAAATATTCTTCATATTTTTTATCCAAACAATAAATTGTCCAAATCATTTTAAATTTTCTTAAAACATTACATTTTCTCATTAAAATGATTCATTCAAACACATTCTAAAAAACTTCAAATAGAGATGGGAGGAAAAATTACTAATTTAGCGAATTTCAAACTTGTTGAAGAGTCCAATGAAGATAAATTATTTTAAATGTTGTTTGTTTTTAATTAGGAGTATTAGTTGAAGTGTAGTTAAATGGGATAATAGTAGTCAAGTTCGTGATATGAGATTATATCCATTAAAGCTATTTGATTTAATTGAGTATTATTTGTTTTTAATTGTGACTATTAGTTGAAGCGTAGTTAACTATGAGTATTATTTGTTTTTAATTGTGAATATTAACTTATGTGATTCTATTCATTAACGCTATTTGATTTGCACAAAATCAGATTCGATTTTATAGTAAGGTTATTTCTTTTAATCAAACATGCATTAATCTTTTTACTTATATTCAAGGTTTAATACCATTTTCTTCTCGTATCTTGTACTCAAGGTTCATTCGATCCTTTAAGTTTAAAAAATATTATTTGAGTTCCTTAACTATATAAATTGAACCACATTAGTCATTTTTGTCTATTCTGTTAATCAAAATCAATCATTAAGGTTATGTGGCATTGACGTGAAATATTATGTGGCTTAGACTAATTTTGTGTCTAATTTAGCAATGAAAAAAATCCTGCACTAAAATATTATTTGGATTTTAATTATTGTTCTTAATCGTCTTCCCAAAATCCACAAATACAGATTCAAATTCGTTGTATGGTTTTATTCCAAAGTTAAAATTAATATTGTTTTTAGATTTGTGATAAGGATATTTTGTATAAATCATGCTTCTCCAACCTCACATATTATGATCTTCGAATCAAGACCTAGAAATTCTCTAATCTCAAAACCTATACAATAGATTCACCTTCACATCTTACCACACTTAAAACCTATTATTTCTTTCTCAAATATCAAAACCTCAACAAATTTACCTTCACATATCAAAACATATTATTGATTTCGTTATGGCTGCTTTTTCTGGTTCCGTTCAAATCGAAAACGGATCGTTGCAAGCGATTCATTTTGGAAAGAACAATCAGACGAGTCTCCGATCGATGTTGTCAGACTCGTTCCCGATGTTAATGGCTTTTATTATCAACTCGGAATGTGAGGTGGATCTTCGAATCAAGATTTGGAATCCGTTGTTAATGGCTTTTCTTATCAACTCAGAATGTGAGGTGGATCTTCGAATCAAGATCTGGAATTCTTCTTTTAGTTTTATGAGTGATATCATCTTTGATTATTATTATTATTATTGCGGATTATGTGGAAATTATCCTTTTCATTTTCTTTTACCCACTCTCAAGATTAATAAAAATAGAGGTGTATGCCATTGTGTATTTGCAATGGTGAGGCAAAATCAGACAAGGTTTCAATGTCTTTCGTATTTTATAACTTTGATAACTTTAGTTGATACATTATTCTCTCACATCTATATAATATACATTAATTATTCATTCTTTTATTGTATTAACTAAAGTCACAAAGTCACCTGCTACAGTAAAGTCACCCAAACCATTCTCGACTTATTATATGTTACAACCCTGATTTTATTAAAATAGATTAGTTAGCATCTGTTTTATCTTTTTGATAGAGATAGTTAACATTTCCCTTACAAATGAAAATGTAAATCAGCGTGCTTCTCGTATTTTTATAGAAAACCTAAAAAATGGGTCTCCTTTTTTATACTTTAAAAATCTAGAAAATTCAGAAAACTATCTTTGAAGAGTTTGCTCCTTAACTTTCTCTTATCAGAAATTTCAAAAAATCAAGCATATATTAAAAACCTAAAAAACCCTCTTTTAATGAACGATTTTGTCATTGCTAAATCGGTCACAAAAATTTAAGTTTACACACCACTTGCCACATTAGCGAAAATTGACGTCGTTACTACCATTTGGATAGAAATGACTAACTTGATATGATTTAAAAAGTTGATAGACTAAAATAGTCTTTTTTAAAATTAAAGGAGCAAAATAAACGACTACAGTAGTATAAGATATGAGACAAAAAGGGTATTAAATCTATATTTAATTAAGGAGTAATGCCTCCAAAGGATTTATGTCCAACTCCATTATTGATTTTAAAGTAGGATTTACGTCATTCATATACAATTTTTATCTTATGTTATTTAGAAGTTCTATTTATTTATAAAATGAGATTTAGAGTTTGTATACTAAGATCCAAAAAAAGCTTTTAACTTTTCAGCTCACATTAATGAAAAAACTCTATTTGATAACTATCTTTTAGCTTTTAGATTTTTTTATTAGTTTTTATCTTCTTTTTTTAAAAGTTATTTGAAGTAACTTTTGAACTTGTTGCTTTTAACTTGTGATTTTTTTCTTCCATTTATACTATTATTATTTTAACTTGAGCTTCTTATGTTCAATTTTTTTAAAAAATTAATTATATGTATTTCAGGGGCTGTTAATTAAATCTTATAGCACTTTTTCATGTTAAATATTTGATCAATTGGTCAATAAAGTAATGGAACAAATTGCTTATGTTGATCAAATAAATGAAAATAAGTTACTGACGACTAATTTATTATTATTGTTAAATAATTTTAAGGGTAAAAAAACATGAAGAAGCATTTTGGTTTGACATTAGTTAAAGGAGCAAAACATAAACCTTGTTATGCTGCAAATTAAACATAAGAATAGGAGTTGATTCACGTTTGCAATAAGAAGAAATTCAAAATTTCTATTCAATACCAATATGGAGCTATAAGAGCTTGAGCTAATGCTTTCAGAATTATTGTGTTGGCATTAACTCAAATAAATTCTTGTAATTTCATAAATGATTGGCAAAGTATTAGTAAAGCTACTCATAACGGAAGCATGGTATTTGAGGATTTTTGCAAATGTTTAGAAATATGTAACATGTATTTAGATAAGAAGAATCTAACATAATTGATGAAGACACCAAATGCAAAAACTCACGGGTCTCTTAATACACTTATTTAAGAATCCAACTAGAGTACAATGCAGTAACCCATTATGCTCTCCTTGTGTTTCTCTAAGACTCAAAATGGAGCACAATGGAGGAATCCATCAGACTCTCTTTCCATCTATCTAACACTCCAATTAGAGCACAATGCAGGAATCCATCGGGCTTTCCCTGCACTTATATAAGATTTCAACTGGAGCACAATGCAGGAACCCACCAGCCTCTTCTTTCACTTATCTAAGACTCCAACTAGAGCACAACTCATAAATCCACCAAGCTCTCCTTGCGCTTATCTAAGACTCCAACTAGAGCACAATGCAGAAACCAATCAGACTCTCCATGCATATACTTAATACTCATAAGGGATAACTACACGAGAACCATTAAGCTCTCCCCGCACTTACAAAAGACTCTTATGGAATCATAATGTAGGAACCACCGTGCTCACCTCACGCTTACAAAAAGACTCGTACATAAGCACAATTCAGGAATCCATCAGGCTCTACTCGCACTTACAAAAGACTCATATGAGTGTTATGATGAAACATTGTGGGAATCCTTATGCCTCTGGGCTCCTCCCATTGAGGTACAATCAATGCGGACATAACACCAACATATAACAAAAACTATAAAAAAAGAAGACAAAAAAGCACGATATATAGGGAGTTGCGCCCTTGAAGGATGATCTACCTACACTAAAAGCACTTCACCCTTATACTTGTTTTCTTCTGTTATTTCCAGGACCGGGAAAGATACTCAAAGAACATTACGTGATTTTTTACTAATCTCGATCGTGATTCACTAAGCTCATCGTTACAAAAAAAAAGGCATCCTCCCTTTTCCACTAGGCTAATTCAATAGCAGATGGCCAAGACAACTCATTTTGATTATAGATGTGAAATTATATTTCCAAGACCTTTCACTCAAATCATTTTGCCCCTACACGCATTGTGCTTAGGGGGATTTGTAATGTTAATCTTATTTTTATATGGATACCAACAAAAGGCCTCTATAACATTTTGAAAAAACAATCCAACGAAGAGTCAGACTATAAGATAGAGAGAGTCCACCATAAGATAACAAGGAGGGGCATTATCGTTCATTAGATCAAAAATATTGAGGCCACCTCGATTAAACTAGGTTTGACCCTGATAAAGAGAAAATAAGAATTAAAAGACAAAGTATTCTCAGATCTATCACTTAAAGCATCTCGCCTCTTTAAACCTTATACTTGAGGGACTATATACATGACAACCTCTCTTCCTAAAGCATATCGCCCTATTGAGCATCATGCTTTAGAGATTGTGTACATTATGGTGATTTGGGCCAGGTCCGAACCTGGACTTAACATAACTCGCCCCAGTTTAAGCTATCTGTAGGTTTGGACAAAGTCTGGGAAGCTTAAATGGACCAGGTCGATCAGGTTGACTCATGTTTAATATATCCTATTTTTGATTAATATCTTTTACACACACAACTAGAGAATTTAAATCGGGTAAATAGCCATAAATGGTCAGTCTCAGAAAAAGAAGCAAGAGATTTGAATCTCATTAATTGCTCTCATACAAACATGGAAACACGTGTCTTAATAGCCAATCATTGAGCTTTATAGAGGCGTAGAAGATCAAGATTGCTATAAAAAAGACACGGTCATAGAGGGAAAAACACAATTTTCATACAACTCACAATCAGATAAATATTATGACTCCAATTGGCTTAGCAACGATATAGTTATAAATTAGTGTACCCTGTGTGTACACCATCATAAAAATAAATAAAGCTAACAAACTATTAACATGGACTTAAATATACCATTTACTATTTTTTTCCACGTAAAAGCAAATAAAATAAATGAGGTATTCCCGTTACACCTCCTATATTTTTTAAAAACCTCATAGAAGGCTAATATTGTCTCTCTTCAGAAGGAAGCTTTCGAACACATTTAGTTTAAAAATAATCTTTTAGAGTATATATTTATATGACACGAGAAAACCTCTACATCTCTCATTCTTAATATCTTGTTGAAACAAATTCTAAAATTCCAAATCCTCAAAATTAGAAAAACTCAAGTTTAATCCAAATCAAGTATTGTGACATGCAGTTTATCACAAATCACTAAAAAAATTATAAGATATGTTAAATTTTACAATGTATTTTGTTATTTTGATAATTTAGTTGGATAATATTATGTTTGGTTGTTGAGTTATGTTGCTTGCGCACATCCGAAGAGAAACTTTCAGAGACACCATTCATATCAATATTCACTTCAATTTAATTTATATTAGAGTCATTGTAATAAAATTGTTACTGATTTGAATGTTTTAAACTATATAGAAAAGAGTGATGAATAAAAAATCCATCAAATACATTCATTAATATGATTTTTTTATGCATGGACATTTTCATTCAATGAATTCATTAAAAATATTTTTCAACAACAACCAAAGTTTATCACACTAAATGAGATTGGCTATATAAATCAACTTCTTCCATAATATTTTATCCAAGATCATGCCTCTATTCAAATGATTAATTTAGAGATATTTCTTAATTAATAACATCTCTTATAGTTTTTATAGGCCTTCATCTACCTCTATTTGTTTGACCCCTCTCTATCTAATCTATTCTACTTATCACAAAATCTACAAGTCTTTTTTATAAATGCTCAAACCACCCAAGTCTATTTTCCACTATCTTTTATACCATAAGTGTTACCCCCAACACTTTCTCTAATATTATCATTCATAATCATATCTTGTCTAGTCTTATCAGACATCCAATGCAACATCCTCATCTTTGTTGCATTTATTTTATTCTCGTGTTGATTCTTAATCGACCAACATTATGTCCAGTATAACGTCACATATCTTACCACAGTCTGAAAAAAATTTCTCTTCAATTTGAACAGTTCCTTTGTGTCACACAAAATCTTCAAACCCCTCGTCCATTTCATTCACCCTGTTCAAATTTGATGATTTATATCCCCTTATATTTCTCCATTATTTTGTATTACTGACCCAAGATATTTGAATCACGTGACTTGTGAGATGACATGGTCTCCAACTTTCACCTCTAAGCTAGATGTATTTCTCCTTTTGTCGAACTTACATTCTATATACTTCGTCTTACTTCTGCTTAGGTGAAAGTCATGCATTTCTAAAACTCGCCTTCAAGTCTTTAACCTCTTATTTAAATCAGCATACGACTCTCTAAGTAAAACTACATCATCTGTAAAAGTGTGCATCTCAGTGTTAGATATTGGATGTGTTTCACGAGTACATCCAAAATTAAAGTAAAAAGGTAGTGATTTAGGGTTGAACATTGATGTAAATCTATTTTAATGGAGAAATCGACCGATTCCCTAACCTTCTTCGCACACTAGTCGATACTCTTTCATATATATCTTGAATAACTCGAATATATGTAATTCTAACTATTTTCTTCTTTAGGACTTTCCTTAAAACTCTCTAGTCACTCCATCATACACCTTCTCTAAATCAATAAAAATTAAGTGCAAGTCTTATAATTTAATAAAATTTTTTTAAAAAAAATTAATATATTTTTTAAAAATTTATTTAACAAAATAAATGTGATCTATCGGAATTTAAAAAAAAAGAATAGAATAAATTTATTCAAATTATCAAATGAAGAATTAGATCCAGTACATATACAATTATATTGTATAGTAGATGAATATGATGAATTGTATTTTAATTAATTAAAACAAAAACACAGTTTTTTTTGTTTGAATCAGTGCATAATCTTTAAACATTCTTTTGTACGAAGCATAAACTTTAAACATGTACTTAAATTAATTTTTAAATTGAATGGAGAGACAAGACTGCAACACTTTTAGCACTTTTTAAATTGAATGATTAGAAAAAGTCCAACCAAATATCACATGGGTTTCTTTGACAAACCCAACATCAAATTATATAACAAGAAGCCCAACTTGAATATGAATTTAATAAAAAAAAAAAACGAACTTGGCTCATTTTGGAGTTTAAAAGTGATATGAAATGATAAATATCAAAAATGAAAAAAAAACAGATGCTTAATTAGTTCTGTAAAATTGCTTAATTAGGAAAACCAATATTTATTCAAATATCATTTGTCTAAAATCAGATTCTCAAGCACGACAAGTATTTGATACCCACCTAAAAAAGGTGATTAAATATCTTTAATAACTTCTATTCAAAATAAAATAAATTAAAGTGCACAGCTTTATGGGTTAAAAAAATTCAAATAATAATTAATTAGATTGTGTCGATTTGCATTAGGTGGTGTTTGTTATTACCAATTATTCATGTTCATTTCTTGTGGCCATTTAGCATTAATATAGAAAAGTCATTATAATTTTATATGTATTTACTAGTCAAGTAGTTGTCACTTGACCAATTCCACTTCCTATAGTTCTATAAACACAACCCTTAAGGCCGTTTGCACTCCATGATTCACACTATTGTTCTTATCACTAGTAAATATGAATGGTGACCTTCTCTCTCCCATTTTCTTTTAGGTTTGTATCCTACACTTCTTTAAGGAATTTCTCCTTCAAGTTCATCCTTACCTTCGTTATCAATATGCAATTATTCTAGAAACTGAGTCATTTCCTCCCATTCATCCTCTAATTTTCCTTTGTTTTAGAAATGACAATTATTAAAAAATTAGATGAGAAAAACAATGAAATATAAACTAGTACCCACTAAAGGGTTTGAGATACATGAAAGCATTGCGTTGTCATAGTAGTTTTGATTCCAGTGATCATAGTGATAGTGATAATGATCCTATTTTTTCCGTTCTTTCCCAAAACAAGCAGGATCATCAATAAAGGCTATCATTACAAATTTTGGGAGGGTTGAAGATTTTGAAACCCTCTATACCACTGAGGATATAGCGACCTTGTTTTGCAAGGGCTTAAACTTATCTAATATTTGTGACAAGGAGGATGTCATATTAAAATCATGTATTAAAGATGAAATGGTTAACATGGTAGCTCCTTCTCGATCAGGCAGCGAGTTCTTCCATATGTACCTTCTAATTATTTATGATTTAGGGTGTTAATTCCTTTCACCGTGTTTGAGACCGAGGTTCTTAGGACCATTAACATCACCCATTCCTAAAGGAAACTGAACTACTGAGATTTCACAAGGGTTTTCAAGATCAAATGTATACATTTCGAGATCACGCCCATAAAAAACATCTTTTTTCCATTCTACGTCACCAAAAACTTAGAAAAAGGTAATCGGATATTAATAGGCACTCTTTCCAGGTGGTTAATTTTCACCCTACATTCAAACAACTATAAAAATTAGAAATAGAAACCTGTGAGGGTACGGGGGAGAAGCAACCATTCTCTGGTCATGTTCCAAGTGATCTGTGAGCATCGATTCCTTTTGCAATAGACAAACAACCATGTTGTGAGTCCAACTTTCCGTTAGATGTATTTTGTATGATATCAAAACTAGGATACTCTAGCGTTTATGTATATTGAATTATAAATTGGGTTGATAAAGGTGTTTGGGTGCCATCTAGAATCGGTTGATAAAGTCCAATTTATGTTGATTGAATTGTAAATTGGGTTGAGATCTTTCAGGGTTTCAAATAATAAAACCGGCATGGGATTTTCCTTCAAGATCAATTAGGGATTTGAAGATTTTGGACAAGGTTACTCAATTTGGATCCGATCGAGTGAAGGCTTTGAAGAACGAAAGATTCTTGCAAAGGAGTAGTGTGGGGCGTTGGATCATATTGGTAAATCTTGGGTTACAATAATTCACAATTTGGATTCGATCGAGTGAAGGCTTTGAAGAACGGAAGGTTCTTGCAAAGGAGTAACATGAGACGGTGAATCAAATTGGCATTGTTTGGTTACTTGATCAAGCTTTGATCAAGGGAAGAGAAAGGGTCAAAATCAACACCAAACTTAGGGTTTGTAGGGTTGGGTTGTTGCATTTCTCTTGTATTCTACTTTTGCAAAGGAAGGTTAATTTCATTATCTCAATTCGAGTTTGAATTGAAGGCAGACGTATCCATAGCGAGGTCGATTGGGGAACTGCATAAACAAATCCTTGCATACTCTCTCTTTCTCTCTCTCTCTCTCTCTCTCTCTATCTATCTATCTATCTATCTATCTATCTATCTATCTATCTTTCTCTCTCTCTATCTATCTCTTTTATTTTTCACTTGTAAATTGTTGAATTCATCAATTATGCGATCAATATGTTCAGATAAATTTTTGGTAAACCTTTTGAAAGAGGCTTTGTTGAATAAATCACAATCAATTAGATTGTGGTTGGATTTGAAGATCAACAAAATCATACATATTTCCAAACGAACGGTTGCACATAAGGTGTTTAATAATTTGAATCAATAGTAGTTTTGTGTGTTTTACCATTGGAAATAGTCTCTAATTGTAGCATTGCACTGAAGTGATTGTGATTAAAAGTGTTGGGATTAATTTGTTGTAATTATCATCACTTTGAGTCAATATACGCATATCCAGGTTTTCGATAGCGGTTCAATTAGACAATTCGATCTGGGTCACTTCCGCTATACCATAAAGTTTTTAAAACAATTTTTGGTCAAGTTTTTAACTTGGGATCCCCCCCCCCCCCCTCTCTAGATTACTGCCTATCATCTAACAAGTGGTATCACGAGCTCCGGTTAATTTTGTGCTTCAGTATTCGCTTATTAGAAAATGGATACTGAACCTAAAGGGGCGTACAATAAAGCGCCCATTTTTATGGGTAAAAATTATGGATATTGGAAAGCGTATATGCATATACATATCAACTCGGTTGATAAAGGTGTTTGGGACGTCATCATCAATGGTCCTAATGAAATTACAATGATCAATGGTGAAGGCGTCGTTGTACCAAAATCGGAAAATCAATGGAATGATAATGATCAGAAATTATGGTCATATGATTGGAAAGCACAAAATATTCTCATATCCGCACTCGGTGTTGATGAATTTTATCGTGTTTCCCATTGTGAAACCGCCAAAGCTATGTGGGATGCATTAAAAGTTGTCCATGAGGGAACTAATAAGGTCAAACAATCTAGGATCAATACATTGAACCAAGAGTTTGAACTCTTTCGTATGAAGCATGGCGAAACCATTTCTGACACGTAAAAGGGGTTCACACATCTTATAAACCGGTTGAATGCTCTAGGCAAGCCTATTTCCAATGATATTGCTACTAATAAAGTTTTGTGGTGTTTTAATAGGGCATGGAAATCCAAGGTCACCATAATCAAAGAGGCGAATGATCTTAAAACACTTGGTCTCACTACTTATTTTGGCAAGTTGAAAGAACATGAGCGAGAATTCACTTGCTTGGAAAAACAAGAAAAATAGCATGAGAAGAAGATGAAGATGAAGAAAGGTAAAAGACAAGGAGGTAGAGAAGAAGTTTATTTCTATAGAGACTTCAAACTCAAAGTCCTTAAACAATGAGAAAAGTGATTGTGAAATAAGAGATGACAAGAATTTTGATGATGAAGATATGAGGTTGTTTTCAAAAGGTACCAAAGGTATATAAGGAAAAGAACCTAATAAAATTTAGAAGGCTATATAACTCCTCAAAGGAATATGAGAATAAGAAGGGTAAACTTAGAAGTTCATGCTACAATTATGGAGAACTCTGAAATTATAGGTCGGATTGTCCTATGATCAAGAAAGATAAAGAGAAAGTTAATCACAAGAGATCTAGCAAGTCAAGAAGAGCCTATGTTACTTGGGAGACTGGTAATAATTCTTCAAGTGATGAAAGATCAAATTCAAGTGTCGAATCGGCCATGCTTTGCTTCATGACCAAAAAAAGAAGAAGAATATAAGTCATTCTAAGCTTGAATCTACTAATGAATTATCTTATTCTTAACTATAAAAAGCTTTTGAAATATACATAGACAAGACGTAGACGCTTTTAAAAAGTTAGTTTAAAAAAAAGAATCTTTTCACATTTAGACGCTTCAAAGATGACATTAGACACGGGTTCAAAGTAACAGCTTCAAATATGATCATGTTGCAGATGAACTCAAATGGATCTCCCATATTGTATCAGATGAATATTCACTTCACAAGCACTTGGTTTCATGAAAGTTGGCATTGGCCAAGTCTTTTGCATAGGGAGAGTTGCCTAAATTCTAAGTCCAATAGTCTCAGATCAAACCAACAGTCCACGCAACATGTTTTTTAGGCTTTTTGTTCTTATTATGTACATTAAGGTCAAAATACCACACAAACAAACAAGTATATACAAACACAGAATATAAAAAATTATGGCCCAAGTGGGCAAAGTAAAAATGGCATTAAAATAAACAATTTGAATGGTATGAATAATGACAAATAAATAAAAGCTCAAAATTTAAAGTGCATGAAAGTAAATGACTTGAAATTAAATGTTAGTTTTTAGTTGATTAGAAGTTAGTATTGCTTTTGCTTTGTTTTGATTAAGTCATTCTTTGGAGAACACTCAACCCATTTATCACAAGCATGGATCCTTGAACCAATACAACTTCCAAAGGAAAGAAAAAAGGCCAAGTTTTCATTCAATACCATGAAAGAGAGGAAACTAACAATCTCACTTACTAGAATGCTATGCCTTTTTGTGTCACAAATTTAGCGCTATGTTAAGCAATCGTAATTGGACTTATGTAGAAGTCAGAACTATTTGAGGTCGGGCAATAGAAATTTTAGTGTTAATGCATGTTAGAGACATGGTATTATGAACCATGCTCCTAAAACATACCCCACTTAAAAAGAATATGCAAAAGGATGGACCTAATCTCATCCGCACTCATGTTGATTTTTCAATCAACTAGTCTTAGGATATGGAGATATCATAGGTCCATGATATGAATGAATAAAGAAGGGGAATAAGATGAAGTGGGAGGGAAAATGGAATCAACACAAATTGGTCAAAGGAGGACTTTTACTAAATTAAGATCATTCATTCATTTTGGGAGATGAAATGTATGTTCTATCAATCCCCTAAATCCAATGATCTTAACCTAACAAAGTCAAATCAACCTTGACCAAGGCCCAACAACACAAGTCAAACTCAACAAGTCAATTAAAATGGCTCAACACAATTTATTTGCAATTAATCAATTAAAAACAATTAAAATATGCATTAAATTAAATTATGGTTGGTCAATTTCCTGAAACCTCATCAAAACACCAAATAAATAGCCATGAGATTTATCATAGGTCAAACAAGGTCAAAGGATATTGGAGAAAAAAATTCATCATTTTTGGAAACTTAAAACTATTTTTAAACAATTAAAAATATTCAAAAAATCAATTAAATCATGAAAAAATATTAATAATGATCCAAAAAATGATTTTAATTCAGAAAATGAAAGAGGATTTTATTTAAATTTTTTTGGTGAAACTCTCATTTTTTTGGATCAATATTAAAATTAATATGAATTAATGAAAATAACACAAATAAAATGAAAATTAAAACCAACGCGCGTTCCATGATGGAGTTGAGTCAGCGCGCCACATAAGTGGTAATCAAAACCAACGCTCGTGATTAAAACAATTTGAATAAATCATGTGGCTCTAGACCTTGCCAACTCACCACCGGAGCAAACCTCTGGTCACCTTCTCAGGCGAGCCTCGTCGGACTGGTCTAATCATAACCATCACTAAAATAAAAAAGAAGGACATGATTTTGAAGTAAAAATGACACTGAGCACGAATCTGACCTCAATTTATCCTAACTCCAAGTATATTGAGAGATACATGGAGTTGGAATTTGAGGTGTATGATCTGAGTTGCTTCGATTTGACCTCAAAGCAACTCAATATTCTTGCCTACATTGGTAGGACTTCAGACAACCAAGGAACCTAGAGAATTATGGAGAATTGAGTGAGAATCAAAGAGATGAAAATTTCTGGAAAATACCTTCAATGGAGGTGCGAATTTGCTTGCTCTTGCTTTGATTCATGCTTGATCTCCCTCAGTAAGCTTGCAGAAGTAGACTAGAATCAACCAAAGGCTTTGGATCCCTGGAGTTTTGAATATCAAAAAAGTGAGATTCAAACTCAATTTTCAAAGAAAATTCTCAGGATTATCCTTTCAAATGGAAGGGTTTAGGATTTTGGAGCAAAGCTGGCGCGAAGGGATCCCTATTTTGAACCTAGAGGCCTCTATTTATAGTTGAATCATATGTTATTTGCACCTTCAAATTAAACTTCCAAATTTGGCAATGGATGATGCATGCTTGCATGGGCATGTACAGGCCCATGAAGTCACTCCTTTAGGTCCATAATCAAGTGTGAATGAGTCTGAAATCGACTTGGAATGCAAGGCAAATGTGTACAGTTGTTTGAAGTTTTGATTTTGCCAAATGATGATGCCATGTTCAAGCCATATGCAGACCATCCAAATCTTGCCCAAAATGGATGAAATTGGACTTTTTGGAAAGGTCAGATCAAGAGGAACAACTCTTATGTTTAAAACGTTTCCATTTCAAACTTGTATCATGGTGAATTATGAGGTGGAAGTTTGGAAAGTTTAACATATCAAAAATAATTCTTAGTGTCAAGCCATATGTTCACTTATTCCACCTTGGCTAACTTTTTGTGTAAGCTTCAAATGAGAAAAGTGTCTTCATAAAAGTTGTAGATCTTTCAAAGACCTACAAAATAGTCACAAATTTGACCTTATTTGGATTTTAAATGAATGAGTTATGCATTTTTGAATTTGAGGAAAATCACTTGTTCAATGGCATTGGCCCAAAATGACCTATAATGTATCCTCATATCACATACTCATAAAAGTTGAATTAGCTCTTCCTCCAAACACAAATGTTGAATTAGACACCTTGTATTTGATTGTGAAACTTGGAAATCTTTAATATCATAAAAAATGAGCAAGTTATGGCCTTGGGAAGTTGACCTCCAAATTAGGGTTTAGACAAAATGACCTATAATCTTTCAACATAAAAAATGACTTTCCAAGCAAAACTATATCTATACCTAAACATGAAAGTTATTTGTAATGTCATTTAGAGTAACTTTTCTCTTGGAATAATTTTCATATGATAAAAATTGTAGGAGATAGGGTCTAGGGATCCCAGTTTTGATTAGATGAAATCCTCTGGTCAACCACCATGAACCAACTTGCTAACTTGCCATTCTCTTGACTTTTGGGACTCATGGGAGATCATATATGCATAGGAGGATTAAATTTGAAGTATACCTTGAAGTATTTGATCAAAGGTTGAAGAAGCTCATTGAAGAAGTTACACAAGACACCCAGATAAACTAGGGTTTCCACTGCAAACCAATTCTAAACTCTTGATGATTTCTTGACCAAAATAACATGTAAAGATCACAGGGACTCATATATGATGTCTAAATCCATTGTAGACCAATTCTTGATTGAGCTCTTAGCCATGAGGGTCTTAAACCCTAAATATGAGCTTGATGGATCAAAGGTGATCATGTGCCTTACCGACAAAAGAGTTAGACAAATGCAAAGACATATTTTTGGTATTTTAGTAATTAAAGATGATAAAATACAAAGTAAGATACAATCACATAGTGCTTGGTGATCTCTCCCAATGCAAACCCAATGAGTGAGGGGTAAGGAAGATGCCAAGGTATGATCCCAATTCTAATGCATATGATGAGATAGCATGAGGGATCTTAGGGTCAAAATTAGGGTCTTACAACTGCCCCTATTTAAGGACATTCTAACTGAGGAGGTGAAGGTTAAAATATTCGTATCGATCAGTAGAATGGGCTTAAATAACAATATATAGGAACAAAATTGGGTCCCTAAGAGACCTCATGATGCATATGATATGAATGTTAAAAGAAATCTTTATGGGGAAATGTTACCACAAAGGAAAAGAATTCAGAGAGACCGAAGATCCACAGGAGCGTAATGCATTCCATAAGGAAAACTCACTGAAGAGACAGAGACTCTGAGGGGAGTAAATGGCTATATGTAGGCCAGTCTACGACTTAAAAACTACTGGGAGACACGAGGGATTGCATGAAAAATGGAAAGACTTAGCCCGGGGGACAAAAGGAACATCTACAGGGGAAACGGGTAGATCAGAACAAAGCTGAAATACTCGAACCATGCAGGAACAACGATTTCACTAAGGAACACGCACTAAACTCGACTAGGGAAGAAAATACCTTCAACACAGGAGGAGCAGAGATATATTATCCACTACAAGTTACTGGGTACGGAGATAACAAAATCTGACAGGGAGGACATCCGTTACCGGTTAGGGTAAACATATTAAGGATGACTCGCTGAGGGCCGCCGGGAGGTGTATTCATTACTGGTTACTGGGTAAGAATAGACTTGCTGGGGAAAAGCTGAAAATAGGATTTACAACTACCGGTTACTGGGAAGAAGACCACAAAGAATAGAATATCCATCACTGGTTAAAGTGAACATATCAAGGATAGACTCAGAGGAAAAAAAATCTGTCATCGGTTAAGATGAACATATCAAGGATAGACTTGCCTGGGGATGTTAAGGAGGATACCCGTCATCGGTTAAGATGAACATATCAAGGGTAAACCGCCTGAACAAAAAGTAGGAATTACATCTATCGAATGCTGGATAGAATACCAAAAAGAGAATATCTGTCACCGGTTAGGATGAACATGTCAAGGATAGACTACGTGGGGAAGAATAGGAATTATATCTATCAGTTACTGGATAGAAAACCACAAAAGAATATCCGTCACTGGTTAGAGTGAACATATCAAGGATAAACTTTGCAAAGGGGAGAAAAGCAGGATTTATAACTACCAGCTACTGGCAGAAGACCGCAAAAAGAAGGAAACCCGTCATCGGTTAGGATGAACATATCAAGGGTTAACTCTCTAGGAAACAAAATAGGGATTACAACTACCTTTTACTAGGTATAATACCAAAAAGAGAATATTTGTCACCGGTTAGGATGAACATATCAAGGATAGACTCAAAGTAGGGGAAGAAAATATCTGTCATCGATTAGGATGAACATATCAAGGATATACTTCTTGGGAAACGTGAAAACGAATCCGCTAGGGAAAAAGGGGTTACTTTTGCCGGGTATTGAGCGAGAAGTAACAAAACTGCCAACTAAGAAGAATATTACCAGTTATTGGGTAATGAACTCTTAGGCGACCAAAAGCATCTATCTAGGTAAGATCTAGAAAGAAACGGTCAATCAAGACTCCACCCAATAAGGATTTAACTCAAAGGGAGTGGTTCCATCTAGATAATTAACTAGGGAGGAAACTGAAATAACAATCATCCACGGGGAAGTAATTCAGTGGGGAAAGGAGAAAGGTTAAAGTATTTCTTCTTAGGGGGATGACACTCTACGATTGAAGGAGGATAAACACACCAAACTTGTATGAGGATAAAGTACCACCATAACAGAGGACAAAAACCACAAGATGCAATTACTGCAGTAATGAAGTCATCTGGGTGTATATGTATATATGATGCTCATGCTGACAAAACAATCACAAAGGATACAAAAATATCGCTGATCTGAATCATCGACGCAATTCCTAGCCAATCCACTAAAGAGGGAAACAACTGCTGGAGAAAAGTTCAAACATATCAAAGGCTCAACCCTAGCTGGGGAGGAAACTGAGGAGATCTGTCGAGGAAGTTGCTATCAACTTTGCGGGGAGTTTTAGGTCGACACCATATCAAATGGGAGATAACCCTGCAGGGGATAAACACAAATAGCTGCTCAGAAACCATGATGAAACTCTGACTGGGAATGAAACTGACGGCGACTTGTGGGGAATCAAAATTCTGCCAAAATTTGTTATAATGAAGTGCCTACAACACGAGGGAGGGCAATCACAAACTCAACAGGGGATAATGGTGAATTAACCGGCTGGGGAAATTAACAAACATTGGATGACAGAGGACACATGCCAACTGCTTAGGGAACCCAATAATGCTCCACACTTAGGGCTTACCGCTTTCAAACCACTATTGATATTCCTTTTAATGAAATCAATTGCTTAAAATTAACGCTTTTATACGTTTAAGAAAATATGATTTTGATTAAAATTTAATTTCAAAAAATGATCATAATAAAATTTAAATCTATTTGGCTGCATTAAATAAGAGTAGAAACAATTGGACAAAAGCTCAACTTTATTTAATAGAATGGTAGTCTGTAAATGACAAGACTCCATAGATCTTTACAAAAGTTTGAAAAACGGTAATTTACATGGAAAAGGGCTACACTGAATATAATGATTACTAATCCTTCTACCAACTCTTGATATCCGATGTGCTCTCGGCCGCAACTGGGGATCAGAATCCAGCAATATGCTCAAGAAAGTCCTCAGAACTGAAGATCATCAGGATGCAGTTACTTGCCATAATCCCTAATTTTGCATAAATTTCCCCAGGATGGGATACTCAATTTATCGGGATAATTCTTTCTGTTTTATGTCTCTAACTTTTTCCTGGATCGCCCTTTCGGGTTTTCAATCCACCGAGACACTCATTTTTTCCTAAGCCTCCCTTTCGGGTTTTCAACTTAGCGAGCTGTTCTTTTCTTTCTTTAAGCGAAGTATTTCTTAACTGCATCGGCATTCACAGGACGAGTGAACTCTTCACCATCCATAGTTATAAGAATCAAAGCACCGCCTGAAAAAGCTCTCTTAACAACGTATGGGCCTTCATAATTAGGAGTCCATTTGCCCCTAGAATCTGGTTTGAAATATAGAATCTTCTTGAGCACAAGGTCACCTTCTCTAAACATCTGAGGTCTGACCTTCTTATCAAAAGCTTTCTTCATCCTTTGTTGATATAACTAACCATGACACATGGCCGTTAATCTCTTCTCTTCAATTAAATTGAACTGATCATACCTGGTTTGACACGATTCAGCTTCAGTCAACTTGGCTTCCATCAAGACACGCAATGGTGAGATCTCAACCTCTATAGGGAGCACAACTTCCATGCCATAAACAAGAGAGAAAGGGGTTACCCCTGTTGAAGTGCAGATGGATGTAAGATACCCGTGCAGAGCAAATGGGAGCATCTCATGCCAATCCTATCAATTCCCCACATGGAGAAGGGCCATGGGGAGGAAATGACGTTCAACAGTGTCAGAGGAACGTGAATCTTATCTGCGTAAATTTGACACTTGTGGCATTTCTTCACAAACTTGCAACAGTCAGATTCCATTGCCAGCCAATACTAACCTGCTCGCAGCATCTTCTTTGCCATTGCATGTCCATTGGAATGAGTACCAAAGGAACCTTCACGGACTTCAGTCATTAATAGGTCTTCTTCGTGTCTATCGACGCATCTAAGCAAAACCATATCGAAGTTTCTCTTATAAAGCACATCACCATTCAGGTAGAAGTTGCCGGCTAATCTTCTCAAAGTATTTTTATCTTTCAAAGATGCCCCAGATGGGTAAATATGACTTTGGAGGAAATATTTGATATCAAAATACCACGGCTTCTCATCTTTGATCTCTTCAACAATAAATACATGAGGCGGCCTATCAAGACGCATCACGATCAAATTGGGAACCTTATTCCAATACTTCACCATAATCATTGAAGGCAACGTTGTAAGAGCATCTTCCATCCGGTTTTCA
The DNA here is from genome assembly GCF_024323335.1 of Lathyrus oleraceus. Classification (NCBI taxonomy): domain Eukaryota; kingdom Viridiplantae; phylum Streptophyta; class Magnoliopsida; order Fabales; family Fabaceae; genus Lathyrus; species Lathyrus oleraceus. The sequence goes on from NC_066584.1 coordinate 13,998,652, forward strand.
TCTCGAGGGATATGATGAAACTCAACCTTTGTAAAGAAAGTTGAAATCCTCCTCGTATAATCTCTATATGGTATCAAACTGGGTTGATTTGTCTCCCATTCACCTTTGATCTGATTCACAACCAAAGTTGAATCTCCATAGACATCCAAATACTTGATTCTGAGATCAATGATCTCTTCAAGCTTCATACTCAACCATGTTATTTGTACACTTGAAAGTTAATCTAGCTGTAAATGGAAAATGCGTGCCTTAAGGAGTAATAATCACTGCCCCAATGCTATTACCATACTGATTATCAGCTCCATCAAATACCATGCCCCAAGGGGAACCAGGTTCTGGCCCTTCTGCAAGCAATGGTTCATCACAATCTTTCATTTTCAAGTACAAAATCTCTTCATCAGGGAAGTCGTACTGCACTGACTGGTAATCTTCAATTGGTTGGTGTGCCAAATGGTCAGCCAAGACACTACCTTTAATCGCTTCCTGAGATCAATATTCAATATCATACTCTAATAACAACATCTGCCAACGGGCAATCCTCCCAGTTAAAACAGGCTTCTCAAAAATATACTTGATTGGATCCATTTTGGATATCAACCAAGTGGTATGATTCAACATATATTGGCGCAGACGCTTAGCAGCTCAAGCCAATGCGCAACAAGTCTTCTCAAGCATAGAATACTGAGTCTCACAATCGGTGAACTTCTTACTGAGGTAGTAAATAGCATATTCTTTATTTCCAGTTTCATCTTGCTGACCAAGAACACAACCCATACTCTCATCAAGCACAGTCAAATACATGATTAACGGTCTTCTTTCAACATGCGGAGACAGAATCAGAGGCTCAAGCAGATACTCTTTGATACTGTCAAAAGCGTTATGGCAGTCTTCGATCCAATCACAAGACTGATCTTTCCGAAGAAGCTTGAATATAGGCGCACATGTGGCAGTCATGTGTGAAATGAATCTTGAGATATAATTCAAGCGGCCGAGAAAACCTCTGACTTGCTTCTCAGTTTCAGGCGCAAGCATCTCTTGTATTGCTTTGACCTTGACATGGTCAAGTTCAATACCCTTCTCGCTGAAAATAAAGCCCAACAACTTACCACAACGAACACCAAAAATACACTTATTGGGATTCAGGCGGAGTTTATACTTCCTCAAACGCTGGAATAGCTTCAACAAATGCTCAACATGTTCTTCTTCATCAATAGATTTAGCAACCATATCATCAACGTAGACTTCAATCTCTTTGTGCATCATATCATGAAAAAGAGTAGTCATTCCTCTTCGGTAAGTTGCACCAACATTCTTTAAACCGAAAGGCATCACTCTATAACAGAATGTTCCCCAGGGTGTAATGAATATGGTCTTCTCCATGTCTTCGGGTGCCATCTTGATCTGATTATATCCAGAAAATCCGTCCATAAATGAAAAGACTTTGAATTTAGCTGTATTGTCTACCAACATATCAATGTGTGACAGGGGAAATCATCTTTCAGACTGGCTTTATTCAAATCTCTATAATCAACGCACATACAGACTTTTCCATCCTTCTTTGGAACAAGCACAATATTGGCCACCCACTGCGGATACTCAACAGTAACAAGGAAAACGGCATCAATCTGCTTTTGCACTTCTTCTTTGATCTTTACTACCATATCAGGATGAGTTCTCCTCAACTTCTGCTTGACTGGCAGGCATTCTGGCTTCAACGACAACCTATGCTCCACAATCTCATAATCCAAGCCAAGCATGTCTTGATAGGACCAAGCAAACACATCTGAATACTCTCGGAGAAGATCAATCAACCCCTTCTTAACCTCCGAACACAGTCGAGACCCAATCTTGACTTCCTTCACATTATCCTCGGAACCCAAGTTGACTAACTCAATCTTCTCTTCAAACGACTGAATGGCTTTTCCTTTGTGCTCAAGAAGACGAGACAATTCATCAGATACTTCTTCATCACTTTCCTCTTCAGCCTCAAACACGGGGAATTCAAAATTTGGAGAAGGAGAAGGATCATTGTATTCAATGGGTTTAGAAACCAGCCTGCATAATGATTTGATATTTTGATTTTAGAGAAGTGATTTATGACCAAATATTATGCAGTTGGACTAGTTTGTTTATTTATGTTTTTTTGTGATTACCATTTTCAGAATAAAGCAAAAAGCAAAAATAAAACATCATAGATGTGAATGAATAGAATTATATTTTATTGATGATCAAAATTTGAAAATGTCAAACAATGTTCACTTCTCCCTTAGGCATATGAGAAGGATTTTCAAAAACAAATAAAAGCAATTACTTAGATTGATGCACAATAATAGGAACATCAACAGCAATCCAATTGTTGCAAGCTTTTCCATGCGTCACAAAATTGGTGCAATCTTCATCTTCATCACCCTCTATCACAACAACTAAGTGTTGTTCATTACCATGAATGAACCCTCCGCTACGGAAACTGGGTTGCGCATCTTCAACTTTAGCCACTGATGAACCTCGTTGGAAACCCAAACCGGCCATGCTCTTGTTGTCGGAGACCTCTACCATTCGCCCCCACTGATCAGACTAACCATCTTCAACAATTCTCTGCGCATCCTTATATGAGGACATGGGTGCCCCAACTCTTTTTTCCTCAGCAATAGACAAAGCTTGGAATGGAGTTCCAGCCTCATCCTCAGCTTCTACATAAGAGAAAGATGATAGGTGGTTACCAACAAAGCCTTCTTCCCACCAACAATAACTAGCTTCCCACTTTTGACAAACTTTAATTTCTAATGCAACGTTGAAGTAATGGCTCCTGCTTCATGAATCTATGGCCTTCCCAACAAACAGCTATAGGCCGGGTGGATATCCATTACTTGAAAAGTAATTTGGAAATCACTCAGACCTATCTTCACAGGAAGGTCCACTTCACCGATCACAGTCTTGCGAGAACCATCAAATGCTTTGACGATTACGCCACTATATCTCATTGGAGCTCCTTGATATGACAGCCTGGAAAGAGTTGATTTCGGAAGTACATTCAATGAAGAATTGATGTCAACCAACACATTCGACAGAGCGTCCTCCTTGCAATTCTTCGAAATGTGTAGAGCCAAGTTATGATATCAACCCTCTTTAGGGAGTTCTTCATCATAAAAGTTGAGGTTGTTGCAGGAAGTGATGTTAGCCACAATATGATCAAACTGGTCCACCGTAACATCATGTTCCACATAAGCTTGCTCTAGGACATTCTGCAGTGCTTCTCTATGTGCTTTTGAGTTCATTAGCAGAGACAACACCGAAATCTTGGAGGGAGTTTGGAGCAGCTGCTCCACCACATTGAACTCGTTCTTCTTGATCAATCTGAGCACCTCATCATCATCGTTAGGCTTCAAGCCGCTGGATTCACTAGACTGGCACTTTGGAGCACTAACAGAATCTACCACAGGCACATCAACCTTCTTACTAACAGACATATCTTCCACGTTCTTTGGGAACACTGGCCCAAAGACACGACCAATGCGGGTCACCTTAGTAACATCAGATATGCTCACAACAGAACTAGTCGTAGACAAAGGGACCTCTTGACCATTCTCTAGCATGGTATCATTGTACTAATATGGGACAACCTTACTAGATGTATACGGGATGGGGCCCTCTAACCGTATAACCAATGGCGATACCGGTCTATTGCTGACATTATTACTGCTGCTGATGTCGTACTGGATCACTACTCTTTCTGGAGTTTTGAACACAGGGACTATAACATTCACATCGTCATCCACATGACGGGACTGGGTAATTTGAATCACACCTTCATCCATCAACCTCTGGATATCTCTCTTCACAACCATACAACCTCTAGGATTGACACTGCAAATAGAACAACCATCATGGTCATGCTCACACTCGCTAACCAAGCAAATATCTTTGTGCATCTCACCAAGGACCTTCTAATGAAGCATACATCAAATACCTTAAATTCCCTGGGACAACCGTCCATCATATTAATAGATGAATTTCAATGGGCAGGTAGTGGGTTAGCTTTGACGTTCGGCGCGCGGTCCTCAAAGGACACCATTCCACTCTTGACCAGCTTCTGGACTTCATACTTCAGGGGGTAGCAATTCTCAATATCATGATCGGGAGCTCCTTGGTGGAAAGCACAACGAAGTTTCGGTTTGTATCACCATGGAAGTGGTTCAGGGATTTGAGGTGGGTTTCTTGGTTGCAGAAGGTTCTTGAGAACCAATGATGGATACAATTCAACATATGTCATAGGAATTGGGTCGAAAGGGACTTTCTTCCTCTCAAAGTTGTGTTGTTGTTAATGATTGTTGGTATTGTTGTTGTTGTTGTAGGTGTTTGTTCGTTGCGGTGGTTGTTGTTGACGTTGTTGTAGAACTGGTGTTGATTGACTGTTTGAAAATACCTGAATGACAGATGATACTTGATGATGGTGTTGACAGTTGACTTATTCTTACATGAGGCTTCGTCTGCCTCCCAACAGACACTGCATTAGCTTCACTTTCCTTCTTCTTAGTAAAACTGTTACCATACATCTTGCTAGTAGAAGCTTCCTCCTTAGATAACCGTCCCTCTCGATCACCTACTTCTAGCCTCATCCCCATGTTCACCATCTCGGTAAAGTCACTTGGGGAACTGGCAATCATCCTCTCATAGTAAAATGAGCTCAGGGTCTTGAGAAAAATCTTGGTCATCTCCTTCTCTTCCAAAGGAGGGGTAATCTGAGCAGCAAGCTCTCTCCATCTTTGAGCATACTCCTTGAACGTCTCTTTATCCTTCTGAGACAATGACCTCAATTGGTCTCTATTCGGCTCCATATCCATATTATACTTGTAATGCTTTACGAATGCTTCACCCAAGTAATTGAATGTGAGGATGCTCGCACTATCCAAACCTATGTACCACCTCAATACGACACCGGTCAGTCTGTCTTGAAAATAATGGATTAATAACTGATAATTATCAGTTTGGGTCGACATCTTTCTAGCGTACATCACAAGATGACTGAGTGGACATGTATTCCCTTTGTACTTTTCAAAGTCAGGCACTTTAAACTTCACCAGGATTTTGACATTTGGAACTAAATAAAGTTCCACAACACTCTTACCAAACAAATCTTTACCCCTCAAAGTTTTCAACTCCTTTCGTAACTCAAGGAATTGATCTTTCATTTCATCCATCTTTTCATACACATCGGGGCCCTCAGACGGCTCGGAATAATAGATGGTGTCTTCCACACGGGGTAGAGTATCCACAACTGGTGGCGGCACAGACATGACCGGGCTAGATGCCGGCATGGAAGCAAAGGTAGGTGCAAAACCTTCAGGCATAAAGTTTGGCGACATTCCCCACGGGAATCCGGCAGGCATGTTAGGCGCAAAATGAGCAGCAGTGGAAGGAATGGTAGAGGTAGCAACCTCTGAAATAACAATCCTCTGAGGAGGAGGAGTTGCAGGCGTTGGAGAAGATTGGCTTTGAGCAGCTAAACCTGACTCCATCATGGCAGTTAGACGGGAAATCTCGTCCTTCAAGTCTCTGTTCTCTTTATCTAGATGCTCCATAATCTTTGAGTGATTGGCACGAGTATTGTATCGATGAGTCAGCTTGGCTGAAGCATAGAAGAAATACCAATAAGACATCTGGCGAAAGAGAAACCTGCTATGCAAATGATGCATGAAATGCAATGCTTGATTGTTTTTATTTTTCAAGGAACTTACTATTTTATTTGCAAATATATAATAACAATTGTAACAATTTGATCGACCATAAAAAATATCTTTTATATATATAATTGGAAGGATTACACTAAGTACAATTTCAGAAACCATATAAAAATACAAGAGAAAAAGAGACTAGTCATCCTAAGGATCCCTAATAACAACATCAGAAGACCTAGCTATAGGCACGTACTTCTGTCGAATGCGTCGGATCTCGGTCTCAAAAGAAGTCTTCATCTGAGTCTTCTCAAGGACAAGCTGATCAACAATCTTCTTCCAAGCAACGGAAGGCTGAGGCATACTAGAGGAAGATGAAACCTCCGGTTCTCTCTGTCTCTTCGTTACTCGGTCTTCAAGTAGCTCAATAAGCGCATATTTGTCTTTGGACTCAAGCTGCAACTCCTCATGCTTTCTTCTCAAAGCATGGAAACATTCTTCCCACATATCATTCTCTTGCTTCATCTTGGCGAGCGCGTCTTCCAACTCCTCTACATCTTGGTTAGGGAGAGTTAATGGCTCAACCACAACCGTAGACATAGGTATCTCACAAGCATACGACATCTTTAATTCCAAAGCTCTCTTCTTCACCCAAAGAGTGTAAGCTTCCAAGGCTACACAATTGCGCGGATCAAGCGCGGATCTTCCTTTCCTATGCACATTATGCCAAGCATGCATAATCTTCTACTTCAAACGTTGGGGATCTTTACCCTTTTTATAGAAAAGACCTTCTAACAAAGTGTTATTAGGTTTGTCTCTCAAGGGGAACCCAAGTTGACGACGATCCAAAGCAGAGTTATAGTTAATTCCTCCTTGTGTACCAATGAGAGGCACATTAGAGAGTTCACCATAACAATCAATGATCTCCAAGCTACTCAATGAAGAATCATACCAAACTATATCATCATTAGTGAGAGACATAAGTCTCTGAGACCACCGTAGACATTGTTTGTTCTCCACAAAAGCAGGCGTCTGAGGCAAGTGCAAAATAAACCACTTGTACAGAAGAGGAACACATCACACAATCGTTCCACCACCTTTAGAATTCCTTAGATGCAAAGAGAAGTACATATCTTCTAACAGAGTAGGCACATGATTCCAAATCAATAAAATTCTAATGGCGTTAACATCAACAAAACCGTCAATGTTAGGGAACAAAGCTAACCCATAGATGAGCAACACAAAGATAGCTTCAAAAGCATCTATACTCCCGGCTTTGGCAAAGGCAGTAGCTTCCTTGATGAGGAACTCAGAAGTCAATCCAAACAATCATCATTTCTTCACCCAATGAGCCTCTATATCAGACTTCTTCAAGTGCAGAGCTTCAGCTATAAGATGAGATCGGGGAATCTCTTTCAATCCACTAAAGGGCACTTTGCTAGAAACAGGTATTCCCAAGAGATGGGTATACTCCTCCAACGTAGGCACAAGTTGATAATCAGGAAAAATGAAGCAACGGAAGAGAGGATCGTAGAATTGAACCAACACACTCAAGAGTCCTTCAACCACATCAGCAGATAAGATAGAGAGAAACTTCCCATGACGTTGTTTGAAGTCCAAGGGATCTAATACAAAAGATGATAATGTACTTCTTAGTGTTCCTTCATCCACAATCCATGGTCTGAAAATATTTGCAAATAAGACCTCAGTTCCTTGAAATTTTGGTGTGATGAATGTTATGATGCACATGAATGTATGAATGCAACAATCACAAATAAGGGATCACACACAAGGCAATCAAACAAAGGTTAAGGGATGAATCAAGTCATTGTCAAGATCAATCATCCATTTTGGTGGATTATGGTTTACACCTTATCAACACCCAAGTCCCATTGATATTGACAAGACTTGATTGGATCAACCAAGAATCAAGGGCTTGTTGTGAGTCACGAGCATGGAGTCTGGGTAAGAACCATCCCAAAGGAGTGAACTAAGGATAAAACCTGTAGATCATGTTCTAAAAAGTTCCCAAAGTCTTAATTCCATCTATCGGATATTACAGGTTAGGATGCCTGACTCATCAACCCATAATATTCTCAAGAGAAACTCGTTTGAGTGTAGTATCACGTAACAACTATTATCAAGTCTACACTTGAACAGTCTCCGCACTACGTCCTAAATAGGCCAAGAGGGGTTAAATGTTCTATGATCCTCAGCTTATCGGACCCCAAATCAGAGATAATGATGCATAACCACAAATAACTTGTGTGACATCAATAGCTCCAAAAGGGTCTCCACTGAGTAGATGGGTCTCAAGCCAACTTGTTAAGGACTACTCCACAAAAGTCTAACATGACTATACCATCCTCCTATCTTAATTGCACTCAAGTTCGGGTTAGAACTTATCTCACCACTCAGAGATCACCAAGCACAACAAGCAGATTATATCATGCAAACAAATATACAAACATCAAATATACAATTATATACATACAAAAAAGTAGGCTAAACCCACTGGAGACTACTCCCCAGCAGAGTCGCCACTTAATTTCTGTAGTGGTAAATTCATGATCATCAAGCTATGGATAAGCTATACATCAATTAAACCAGAGTCGCCACCGCGCTTTTATTGTTTCCAAGAAAAAGGGAAAAGTACGAACAAAACCCAAAAGTAAGAAGTTTTCAACTCAAAACTAATAAAATGCCAGAGATTACAGGTAAGGGGGTTGATTACATAGAGGGAAGGTGTTAGCACCCAAAGTGTCCTAGGTACTCCTAGGGAGCCCTTTCTTGTGTGCATATGTGTTTTTGTATAAATGATGTTTGTAATAAATAGAATGGAGGGATGAGAAAAAAATTCATTAATTATATTTTTATGTTTGGCAAGACCTTCAGACTTGTGCCTATGTACCAACATAAAAATGAGGGATCAAAACCTCGTAGTTCGTGGTAACAATTTCAAAGTGAATGCATTGCTTTTAACAAAAGTTTAAGTTTAACAAAGGCACAAAAGGCCTAAAAAGGTTTGAATGAATGTTAGTTCTTTCTGTCTTTTGAAATTTTAAGTAAGTATAGTTAGGTTTACTTACAAGTTTGATTAAGAAAATAAGTTTGAAAATGTAATGGCATAAGACCAAAGTTTCTAATTTGCAATATGGTCCAAGTTTAGAAATCACAAACAAAGAAGATTTTTAAAAGGAGGGAGGGATTTTTGAAATTAAATAAGTGGGGAAGAGATGAAGAGACTAATCCTAAGCACAAATTTAAAAGTTGGGAGTTGAAAAGATCTGATCAATGGGCTGCAATCCAAAAGACAAGAATGTCATATAGAAATCCAAATTTCCCTTGGACTTTAGAATCAAGCAATATTAATACACAAATATCAAGATGAAGAGCAAGGCATCAAATAAAGATAGCCACATCCAAGCTTAGCAACTCCATGATCTTCTTCCAAATTCCCATGTATCAGATGACTTCAAAGATGACATTAGACACGGGTTTAAAATAACAGCTTCAAATATGATCATGTTGCAGATGAACTCAAATGGATCTCCCATATTGTATCAGATGAATATTCACTTCACAAGCACTTGGTTTCATGAAAGTTGGCATTGGCCAAGTCTTTTGCATAGGGAGAGTTGCCTAAATTCTAAGTCCAATAGTCTCAGATCAAACCAACAGTCCACGCAACATGTTTTTTAGGCTTTTTGTTCTTATTATGTACATTAAGGTCAAAATACCACACAAACAAACAAGTATATACAAACACAGAATATAAAAAATTATGGCCCAAGTGGGCAAAGTAAAAATGGCATTAAAATAAACAATTTGAATGGTATGAATAATGGCAAATAAATAAAAGCTCAAAATTTAAAGTGCATGAAAGTAAATGACTTGAAATTAAATGTTAGTTTTTAGTTGATTAGAAGTTAGTATTGCTTTTGCTTTGTTTTGATTAAGTCATTCTTTGGAGAACACTCAACCCATTTATCACAAGCATGGATCCTTGAACCAATACAACTTCCAAAGGAAAGAAAAAAGGCCAAGTTTCCATTCAATACCATGAAAGAGAGGAAACTAACAATCTCACTTACTAGAATGCTATGCCTTTTTGTGTCACAAGTTTAGCGCTATGTTAAGCAATCGTAATTGGACTTATGTAGAAGTCATAACTATTTGAGGTCGGGCAATAGAAATTTTAGTGTTAATGCATGTTAGAGACATGGTATTATGAACCATGCTCCTAAAAGATACCACACTTAAAAAGAATATGCAAAAGGGTGGACCTAATCTCATCCGCACTCATGTTGATTTTTCAATCAACTAGTCTTAGGATATGGAGATATCATATGTCCATGACATGAATGAATAAAGAAGGGGAATGAGATGAAGAGGGAGGGAAAATGGAATCAACACAAATTGGTCAAAGGAGGACTTTTACTAAATTAAGATCATTCATTCATTTTGGGAGATGAAATGTATGTTCTATCAATCCCCTAAATCCAATGATCTTAACCTAACAAAGTCAAATCAACCTTGACCAAGGCCCAACAACACAAGTCAAACTCAACAAGTCAATTAAAATGGCTCAACACAATTTATTTGCAATTAATCAATTAAAAAAAATTTAAATATGCATTAAATTAAATTATGGTTGGTCAATTTCCTAAAACCTCATCAAAACACCAAAGTAATGGCCATGAGATTTATCATAGGTCAAACAACGTCAAAGGACCTTGGAGAAAAAGTTTCATCATTTTTGGAAACTTAAAACTATTTTTAAACAATTAAAAATATTCACAAAATCAATTAAATTATGAGAAATATTAATAATGGTCCAAAAAATAATTTTAATTCAGAAAATGAAAGAGGATTTTATTTAAATTTTTTTGGTGAAACTCTCATATTTTTTGGATCAATATTAAAATTAATATGAATTAATAAAAATAACACAAATAAAATGAAAATCAAATAATCAGAAAAAACATGGACTAATTGATCTCCCTCATTAATTGAGGTGGAAGATCAAGTGGCCACAAACGCGCGTTCCATGATGGAGTTGAGTCATTGTGCCACATAAGTGGTCATCAAAACCAACGCTCGTGATTAAAACAATTTGAATAGATCATGTGGCTCTGGACCTTGCCAACTCACCGCCGGAGCAAACCTCCCGTCACCTTCTTAGGCGAGCCTCCCCGGACTGGTCCAATCATAACCATCACTAAAATAAAAAAGAAGGACATGATTTTGAAGTAAAAATGGCACTGAGCATGAATCTGACCTCAATTTATCCTAACTCCAAGTATATTGAGAGATACACGGAGTTGAAACTTGAGGTGTATGATCTGAGTTGCTTCGATTTGACCTCAAAGCAACTCTATCTTCTTGCCTACATTGATAGAACTTCAGACAACCAAGGAACCAAGAGAATTATGGAGAACTGAGTGAGAATCGAAGAGATGAACATTTCTGGAAAATACCTTCAATGCAGGTCAGAATTTGCTTGCTCTAGCTTTGATTCGTGCTTGATCTCCCTCAGTAAGCTTGCCGAAGTAGACTAGAATCAACCAAAGGCTTTGGATCCATGGAGTTTTGTATCTCAAAACAGTGAGATTCAAACTCAATTTTCAAAGAAAATTCTCAGGATTATCCTTTCAAATGGAAGGGTTTGGGATCTTGGAGCAAAGTTGGCGCGAAGGGATCCCTAATTCTGAACCTAGAGGCCTCTATTTATAGTTGAATCACATGTTATTTGCACATTTAAATTGAACTTCCAAATTTGGCAATGGATGATGCATGCTTGCATGGGCGTGTAAGGGCCTATGAAGTCACTCCTTTAGGTCCATAATCAAGTGTGAATGAGTCTGAAATCAACTTGGAATGCAAGGAAAATGTGTACAGCTGTTTGAAGTTTTGATTTTGCCAAATGATGATGCCATGTTCAAGCCATATGCAGACCATCCAAATCTTGTCCAAAATGGATAAATTTGGACTTTTTGGAAAGTTTAGATCAAGAGGAATAAGTCTTAAGTTGAACGCCTTTCCATTTGAAACTTCTATCATGGTGAATATTGATGTGGAAGTTTGGAAATTTTAACATATCAAAAAAATTTCTAAGTGTCAAGCCATATGTTCACTTATTCAACCTTGGCTAACTTTTTGTGTGAGCTTCAAATGAGAAAAGTGTCTTAATAAATGTTGTAGCTCTTTTAAACACCTCCAAAATGGTTACAAATTTGACCTCATTTAGATTTGAAATTAATGAGTTATGTATTTTTGAAGTTAATGAAAATCACTTGTTCAATGGTATTGGCCCAAAATGACCTATAATGTATCCTCATATCACATGGTCATAAAAGTTGAATTAGACCTTCCTCCAAACACCAAAGTTGAATTAGACACCTTGAATTTGATTGTGCAACTTGTAAATCTTTCATCTCATAAAAAATGAGCAAGTTATGGCCTTGGGAAGTTGACCTCCAAATTAGGGTTTAGACAAAATGACCTATAATCTTTCAGCATAAAAAATGACTTTCCAAGCAAAACTATCTCTAGAAATCAACATTAAAGTTGTTTGTAATGTAATTTATAGTAACTTTGATCTTGGAATCATTTTCATATGATAAAAATTGTAGGAGATGGAGTCTAGGGATCCCAGTTTTGATCAGATGAAATCCTCTAGTCAACCACCATGAACCAACTTGCTAACTTGCCATTCTCTTGACTTTTGGGACTAATGGGAGATCATATATGCATAGGATGATGAAATTTGAATTATCCCTTGAAGTATTTGATCAAAGGTTGAAGAAGCTTGTTGAAGAAGTTACACAAGACATCCAGATAAACTAGGGTTTCCACTGCAAACCAATTATAAACTCTTGATGATTTCTTGACCAAAGTAACATGTAAAGATCATGGGACTCATATATGATGTGTAAAGCCATTGTAGACAAATTATTGATTTAGCTCTTAGCCATGAGGGTCTTAAACCCTAGATATGAGCTTGATGGATCAAAGGTGATCACGTGCCTTACCTACAAAAGAGTTAGACAAATGCAAAGACATATTTTTGGTATTTTAGTTAGTAATGATGATAAAATACAAAGTAAGATACAATCACATAGTGCTTGTTGATCTCTCCCAATACAAACCCAATGAGTGAGGGGTAAGGAGGATGCTAAGGTATGATCCCAATGTTAATGCATATGATGAGATAGCATGAGAGATCTTAGAGTCAAAATTGGGGTCTTACAGTTATGAAATTAGGTCATCAAGGCATGACTTTGAGAGCACAGGTGGTGGTTTTTAGAGCATTTGAAGCCATTGGAGGTCATTCCTTCAAGGGATTTCATATGTTATTTTCATCTATCAATTATGGTATTTTTAATTGCATTATGAGTAGCTAAGCTCCTCTAGGTTAGGTTGTGTTATGATGAACCTATTTCTATATTGTTGGATTATATGTTGATTTGACCATTGTATGAACCTTTTGGTCTATAATGTCATTCAATTGCCTCTTATTCTTAATGATTTTTATGTGAGACACTCTTTTAATCTGATTTTGGGCACATAGGGAATACTGACCATTAATCTATAATGGAATTCAATTGCTTCTTATTCTTAATGCAATTGTTGTACTTACGTTGGTTGAATAGGAATAGGAGACCATTACTTAGAGAATTAACTTTCTATACATCGTCTAACCTTGCTTATACTAGAAGACTAGGGATATAAAGCTCCAAGTAGTGGTTAGCGAGTTATTTCGTAAGGGGTCAACAATAACGGTTTTATTAATTCGTCGTGGTGTTATAGTGATAAGACCATTCATGCAAGGCATTAAACATCAATAATAGAGGAATAGGGTATTCTAGAACAAAACCTGGCCGCTTTCGTGATATTGTTAATCATTTATTTACTTTTCGCATTGAAACTCGAAACCCCCCATATTTACTAGTTTTTATACATTGCACACATTTTGACTTGCTTGAAGGCAGTCCCTGTGGATTCAATCTTTTTATTATTTCGAAGTTATCGGTATACTTGTCGAGAAGTCATCAATCGTATTGGTAAATTTTGGGTTACAACAATTCGTAATTTTGATTCGAACGAGTGAAGGCTTTGAAGAACGGAAGGTTCTTGCAAAGGAGTAGTGTGAGACGGTGAATCAAATTGGCATTGTTGGGTTACATGATCAAGCTTTGATCAAGGGAAGATAAAGTGTCAAACTTAGGGTTTTTAGGGTTGGATTGCTATATTTCTCTTGTATTCTACTTTTGAAAAGTAAGGTTAATTTTATTATCTTAATTCAAGTTTGAATTGAGGGCAGACATACTCATAGTGAGGTCGATTGGGGAATTGGCTAAACAAATCATTGTGTACTCTCTCTCTCTCTCTCTCTCTCTCTCTCTCTCTCTCTCTCTCTATATATATATATATATATATATATATATATATATATATATATATATATATATATATATATATATATATATATATATATATATATCTATCTATCTATCTATCTATCTATCTCTTTTATTTTTCACTTGCAAATTGTTGAATTCATCAATTGTGCGATCAATACATTCAGATAAATTTTTTATAAACCTTTCAAAAGAGGCTTTGTTGAATAGATCACAATCAATTAGGTTGTGTTTGGATTTGAAGGTCAACAAAACCATACATAATTTCAAACAAAATTGATTGCACACAAGGTGTTTGATAATTTGACTCAATATTATTTTTGGTTTTATCATTGGAAATAGTCTATACTTGTAGCATTGCATTCAATTGATTGTGATTAAAAATGTTGGGATTAATTTGTTGTCATTACCATCACTTTGAGTCAATATACACATATCCGAGTTTTTTGATAGCGGTTCGGTTAGACGATTCAATCCGGGTCACTCTCGTTACGCCATAAAGTTTTTAAAACAATTTTTGTTCAAGTTTTTTACTTGGGATCTACCCCCCTCCCCCCCCCCCCCCCCTTCTAGATTGTAGCCTATCATCTAACATATGCGTCAATATATGGCTTCCTTCATGATTTCGTGAATGATTCGGAAATAGAGGCCATTGAGCTTTTGGAAGAGTTTTATGTCAAAAGCTTTAGGGAAAAACTAGAGTATGACTGACGTGATGATGGTGATAGGAAGATTTATGATTATTTGAGTAAATCTTATGCACAATTAAACATTGTTTTTCGTGTGATTCTTTTATCTAGCCTTTCTTTGCAGGGAGGATGGGCTCCTTTAACGTTGGTGAAAAAAAAGCTCCTCACACGAAGAAAAAGGTCGAACATGCAAGGCATGGTGTTTACTGTGAATTTTAGTAAACAAAAACAAGTTTCGTTTTACTTAAGGGATAAAACTCGAAAAGATCCCATGACATATTTGTGTGAATCATAAGTTTTAAACAAGTTTAACATCAAAATCGAAATGTAAGATTTGAGAATAATTACTGAAATTAATATTTGAAATCGAAATACAAAGGAAACTTAAGAATGAATGAAATTAAATTAAATTCAATAAATGACTCGAAAATAAAGATTTCAATTTATAAAGTGGAATGCATACGAACATTCTTGACTCTTATCTCACAAACACACGAATACTTTGTGTTTTGCAGAATTTGTGTACAATTGCGGACCCTCAAAACTCAAAGTGAATGCTACATATATACTAATCCTAAGTTAACTATCTACAATAGTTGACTAAGCAACACATGCCACATCTTTGTCTCCATACAACCTTTGTCTTCGACAAACTTCCACGTGTCTTTGAATAACTGCTTGATCTTATCCAATTACACCTCATTTGACTGTGTAGAGTAAACATCTTGGGCACTCTGAATTTTACTAAGTCTTAAAACCAACAAAACTCCCTAGTCTCTGTTTAATTACAATTTCGACTAAGGTTAATGCTCCTTTTCGATAAATCAAGTTCGACGAGATCTTCATGCTATAACTAACCATTTCTACTTTTCAACAAAAATCATTATTACATGATCTTTATCACATTTTTGTAATTTAATGCTGGTGTCAAAAATTGAGGTAACAGTTTCCAATTGTTGGTAACTCTGATTCGTGTTTTGAGTCAATGGGTTAAATATAATACAAATTTGTTGAGTAAGCGTGTTAACCATATCATGGTTAGTTTCGTCCATTCGTTGTCTCATTGTATAACAAAATTCGTAGTGAATATTGGCATTGCTTGGGAACCGAATCCCACCCCCACTTGGGGTTGCATGGTCCAACCAAGGTTACCTATGGCCGATCTCAATGCCAATAGTAGTGAATATGCACTTGTAATGTTGTCAGTGAATCTCGAAGGGCTAGTATGCAAGTTAGCCATCATTGATGTTTGCATACCATTTGGTTGTACACGCCCAAACATAGGCTTTGTGAAACTTGTTGCAAAAGGCCTAAAATTTGTTGCCATAATCGATCTAGGATTCATTGGCTGACTTTGTATTATTGAAGAGGAAAATACTATCCTTTCTTGGGCCATTGAAGATACAGTCTAGGTCAACGACATGATCGTGGTTGACGGTATGGTTGTTGTCCTAGCAACAGAGGAAATTGGTTTAGTCGAAATTGCAGTGATTGTTTCTGCCCCTGTGCTATTGGATGATTGTTCTCCATTGTTGTTATTTCTGGGATTAAACATTCTCCTAACGTATATTCTATTTGGGTTTCAAACTTCTTTTTTGGTTATCCTACCACTCCTCAATATCATGCACACTCATAATATGAGAAGTTTCTTAAATGAAGAACTTTGAAAATAATTTTTTTTAGTCAACCGTTGTAGATGGTTAACTTAGGATTAGTATATAAGTATAAATTCACACAAAAAGGATCCCACCAGGTGTGTCAATTTGTTTACTCTACGCATTTGGATGAGGTGTAATTGGATAAGATCAAACAATTATTCAAAGACATGTGGAAACTTGTCGAAGACAAAGGTTGCCTGGAGAAGAAGACATGTCATGTGTTTCTTAGTCAACCATTGTAGACGGTTAACTTAGGATTAGTATATAAGTAGCATTTAGTTTGAGTTTTTGGGCTCCGCAATTGTACACAAATTATGCAAAACTCAAAGTATATGTGTGTTTGTGAGAAAAGAGTCAAGAATGTATGTATGCGTTCCACTTTAAAATTTGAAATCTTTATTTTCAAGTCATTTATTGCATTGAATTTAGTTCCAGTCATTCTTTAAATTTCCTTTACATTTTGATTTTCAAAGATTAATATCAGTCATTATTCTCAAATCTTACATTTTGATTTTGATGTTAAACTCGTTTAAAACTTATGATTCACACAAATATGTCATGGGTTCTTTTAGAGTTTAATCCCTTAAGTAAAACTAAACTTGTTTTTGTTTACTAAAATTCACAATAAACACATGGTTTATTGAACCTAAAAGTAACTATGTCAATTTGATAGCCCGAGGAAAAAGGAAAACGACTGACGAGGATATATTCACCCACCCCTTCTTAATATTGTAAAGCCAAGGGAGGGGGGGGGGGGGGGGCAATCCTCTCTTCATTTTGTGCTAAGAGGCACAAGACCACCAAGTACAAATATACATTATATGTGGATACCAAAAATTGCGTGGATGATGAGGATGTCTCGTTCCTTGGAACCTATTCATAAACTCCTTTGTGGAGTAAGGTGGGACCCTCTCTCTTGAACAATGACTTTGAAGGAGCACGTCGATTTCCCACACCATTTTTTTAATGAACAGAAAATGGTGAGGCATTTTGGGGAAAAGAAAATGGCTAACTTGTGTGAGTGCAACTTCCATTAGATGTGTTTTGTATGATGTCAAAACTAAGATTAGGAAGCATAAAAGTATTTGGAAATAATGTGGAAAAGGTCTCATGCATCAAACATGCATGAAAAACCAATTTTTATGAAAAATATCATTACAAGTCAACACATGCAACTACAGGTCGACTTATGGAAAACTTTTTCTGGCTATAGGTCGACACTATGTTGTTGTATTAAATCTTGTAGCCTTTGTCTCATGTGTCGAGTCTTCAAGTCGATATATAGGGAGCGCATAACAGTCATATGTCGACACATGACTTTGGACAGGTCCACTTATGCATAGAACATGTCGACACATAACTTCTATAGGTCGATCTATCTGATGTAATTTTTCAAAAGTTCATATTTTTCTCAAGTACTTTGCATTTCCTTTGGCCCTAAATCACCCATGCATATAAATACTTCATACATGCATCTTTCTCTAGTAATGTTTCTAGAGTGAGTAAAACCTACACAAATCCAGGATTTTAAAGCATCTCATCATCTTCAATTCAATCTACGCATACACATAATCATTTTTTGATTGGGTGCCGTCTAGATTAGGATTGATAACGTCCAATTAGTTTTGTTGTACCGAGAATATTGGGTTGAGATCTTTGAGGGATTCAAATACGAAAACTAAGGTGGGGTTTTCCTTCAAGATCTTTAGGATTTGAAGGTTTTGGACAAGGTTGTGCAATTCGGATCCGATCGAGTGAAAGCCTTGGGACTAGGTGTGTCGTGCAAGGGAGTAGCGTGAAACGGTGGATCGTGTTGACAAATCTTGGGTTCACAAGTGTGCACTTGAGATTAATTCAGTCGGGTGAAAGCCTTGAGACAAAGAGGTCGTGTAAGGAAGTAGCAACAACATGTGAATTGAAGCGGAAATTTTTGCACTCCGAGCAAAATTACAATTTCAAAACAAAAGGAAAGAAACACAGCATGCACTTCCAAAAGTTTTCAAGATACAAGGTATAAGCATAATTCTAATTCTTAACTTCAAGAATATGGTGTTAGTAAGCAATTTTTTGTGACATTCAAAGAAGATAGAAAAACAGATTACCAAAAAGTACATCAACAGCAGTGAGATCCTCACAGGATATAATTCACTCAACTCTCAAGTGTTTAGATTAACTGTTTACACTCAAAGCACAACATGAAAATTAATACTACCATAAGCTTGAAAAGACTCTAACATCCATAGTTGAAATACATGCACACAAAGATCAAAAGGACTTTTATTTGGTTGTAACGTGGCCAAGGTAAGGGTGAGATAAATCCTAAGGGGTACTAGGCTAAAATTCAAAGAGATAAAAGAGACTTGAAAGAAGCTGCAGGAGTTGAATTTATAAAATATTTCATTCACTTGAACAACTCTATAGCAATTGTTTTCTATTCTTCTTTCTCTTTTTATTCTTTTTTTTTAAGGAGTATGTATTGACATGTATTGAAATATTACAAACATAATTCCCTTTTTTTTCTTTTCTATTTTTTTTTCTTTTTCTGCCAACTTATGAAATATTACAAACATAATTATTCAACCCCACACAACTCCAAACAAGACTCTTTCAACCCTTTGAATAGGGTGATAACATTGTTTTTCACTTCTCGACTTGTAATGACTTTTAAATTTAAAAAAAGGATAATAGGCTCAAGGGGGTTTCAAACAAGGGATGCAATTATTTTAGGGTAGACTTTTTTGGCTAACTGGCTAAAAAAATAAAAGAAAACAAAATTGCCTTTATCATATCAGTGTGCACAAGTAAACAACATTATCAACAAGAGTCAATTCAAGTTCTAGAGACCAACAAACATGAGTGAATCACACAAGAAAGAAAGAGATGGATTTTTGTATGTTATCCATATAAGGCTCAAAGTTCACCAGGGTTAATGATCTACTGCTAAAGATATACAATTTTGAGTCTAGTCCTACCCATCATACTAAAAATGCACAACAAATTTTTCACATCACACCACAAGACTTTAGTCAAGAGAACTAAGAAAAATACTCATAATTGTAACTCAAAAACCAAAGGAAAAAGCATGCATTTTTTTATAAAGAAAGCAAACAAAAACCACAACAGAGGAAAACTGAAAACAAACCAAAGAAAACAAAACAAATAAATGGTTCCCTCCCCCCACTTAAAACATACATTGTCCTAAATGAAAGAGCATAAATATAAAATAAGAGTGAGAGAAAGGAAAGAACACACCCGAGGAGTCAAGGCGGATAAATGATCGCATAAGCAGCCTTTCCCAAAGAGAGCTCTTCTAGAGTCTCTTCTTCCAAAGTCGGGTTCTCATGGAGTAGCTTTGGATAGTGTCTATTGACCTTGAAATTTTGATTAGTGCATTTGCCTTGTATTCCAGGATCAAAAAAGTATCTTCGATAAGTAAAAGTGTTGAATGGGCACGTGAAAGTGATCTCCTTTTTCACAACATCAAGAATTAAAGGATTACGGGGTTGTCTCACTACTTTTGTTTCATCTTTAAGTGAGATCCTATGCATACATATGGATGAGCTAATATCACGAGTGTCAGCCAAGGTCCATCCAATTCCCTTCTTATATTTCTGCTTAAGTTGAAGCTTTGATGAATAATATGAATCTTCGGGAAGTGGTTTAAGCTCTAAAGAATGTGGTTGTTCAATGGATGGTATGTTTGGGGAAACCAGAATGTCAAGAGCTTCAGCCACATAAATAACTTTGTTTATACTATCACCTTGCAAGACAATATCAATCTCAGCACAAACAACATAAAGGTTGGTGTCAGTACAATCATCACATGAATAAACATCATCAAATGGATAAACATCATCAAACCCAGATAGAGATGAAAAATCAAGTGAAAACAATTCAGAAAAAGTGTCATCAACCAACTCAGAGATCAATTCAATATGAAAAATAGAATGCTCCTCCAAGGGATGTTTCATGGCATTAAAAATGTTAAATTTTGCGATAATGTCACCAAATTCCATGGACATGGTTCCATCGTCGACATCAATTTTTGTTTTCGCCGTTTTCATGAAAGGTCTGCCTAAAATGATGGGTGATCTGCTTGAATTTGTTTCTCCATACATGTCCAAAATGTAGAAATTTGTAGGAAAAATCAAGTCATTAACTTGAACAAGCACATCTTCCACTACTCCAATAGGGCGAGCATTACTTCTGTTCACTAGTTGAATGATTAAACATGTATGCTGTAAAGGACCAAGATCAAGGTTATTATAAACAGAAGTAGGCATAACATTAATGCCTGCTCCTAAATCAAGCATGCAATTGTCGATTTTACTATCTCGAATGGTACATGGTGTAAGACCCCAATTTTGTCCCTAAGATCCCTCATGGCATCATAACATTTCATTGCATAGCCTCAAGGATCATTGAGCATCTTGGCTCCCTTTCCCTTTGGGTAGGGATCTCTTATGAGTGGTTTGAGATCACCAGGCATGCTTGAATTGTATATCATTGCTTTTCTCATTTTGTTTACTAACCAAAAGCACAAAAATATGTCACTAACATCTTTTGTTGTAGCTTAAAGCAATCACCAGGTCAAGAGCTTCAAGAAGATCCTTTGTGCAAGAGATGCGGTATTTTCTTAGGATGAGGACCACCATGATTATTATAAGGAGCTTACATGAGCTAAGGTTTCATTTTGAAGCAATTTCACCAAGTGGTAGAAGCTCAAGTTCATCAAGACATTTCAAGGTCATCTGAGGACCAAAAGTCAATTGTGCAGTCAACTGAGGACTATGAGGTGGGGGAAATGAGTTGAGATACCTCAATCATGTTCAAATAAGGTCTATTCTTCATTATAAACATCCATCTTGAAGATTCAAAGGTCATGGCAAAAGTTACTAAAAATGGAAAATGACCTATAATTCAAAGTTTCCAAATTTGACAAGTTTTTGGTCCATATTCAACTTGATTTGTCAATGTCAAAGAAGTTTCAAATGGATTTTTGGTGAACATGAAAGTTGTAGATCTTTGTCTCCCCTTTCCAAAAAGTCCTAATTCATGTCCATATGATGAATGGTTGAGAAGTTATGGTCATTTGATCACAAGGTGGGCATGGAAATTCAAAATGGCATAACTTTTGATACAATGCTCCAATTTGGTTCATTCTTTTTGCAAAATGCTTCTCATGTTCAAGGCATCTAAATTGACATTATTTGGCTCAATTGTGCAAAGGGATCATGGTCAAAATTCTCATTATTTCACACATGTGCAAATTGAAGAAAAAATTCACAATTCATTTTTGGCTTGAGATGCAAGCAAATTGATCATCAAAGCATGACCATTGGATGTTTTTAAGTGAATTCCAAGCCTTGCATGAAGATGAGCACGTGGATTATGGCTTTGTGAGCTTCATTTGCATTTTTGCATTTTGCTTCATAACTCCTTAATCATGATTAACCATTGGCTTAAGTGATTAGCATTGTGATTAGCATGGAGTATATAAGCTGAAACCCTAATCATAACTGCATGAGAGAAGCATTTCAGATCCAAATTCAAAAACTCCCTCCAATTTCTCTCTCTTCGAAATTTCAATCTCTTCACACAAACACCAAAAATTCTTGCAGATTCTTGATCATCATGATTCATTGAGCAAGAGTCAACCACTGTTTTGAGCAATTCAGCTAGGTTTCGAGCAGTTCATGTGTAATCTCATGTTGATGGAATTTGAAAATTGAAGAAGATTCAAGTGGTTTCAACTGATTCTCTTTGCACAAAGCTTCAAGGCAAGGTCAAAGGAGTAGATTTGGAGCATTAGAGCTTGAGAGATCGTGAATTCAAGAAGCTGCAATTTCAGGTGAGTTGAAATTCATCCTCTCCTTTTGCTGTTTTATGATCATAAATGTGTAGATATTGTTTAGTAGAGAAGGTAGATATGTTTAGAATAAAAAATGGTTGAGAATTGAGCATGTATGATGAACTGGAAGTTTAGATCTAGGAAATGTTTTCATTCGATCTGGAAAATATAGGAAGAATTAGAAGATTTGGATATGATATTTGGATTCTACATTGAATGGCGGTTCGAATGATGTATGCCTTGCAAATTTCTGGAAATTTTTGGTCTGAACTCGCCGGAATCGCGCCGGAGAAGACGAACGGAGACTGTAGCTCCGGCGTCTGAGTGAACTTAGGGTTTTGCCATGTGTGTTGCCATGTGTTTGCTGCGTGTACGAATGATTGGTAGCGATTGCTTTGACCATGCCATGCATGTTTTGACTGCTGATGTGTGTATGCTGAGTCATAAATGAAACGGTGCATTTCAGGCTTTTCAATGTGGACCTTTGATTTGTTTTACGCGCCAGATCGTGTGGATGTGATTATTCTGATTTGATTCAAATAAAATACATTTCCCTCCATTTTCTATTTTCATTTCATTTGTTTAGTTCATTTTGTAAAATTCATAAAAAATTCAAAAATGATCCAAATGAGCTCCATTTTTTTTTCATAGTTTTGTTTTGATGTCTAGTTTTTTTATGGTATTAATTTCATGAATTGTTGATGTCTGGTTTGTGATGTGTGAATTTTTGAATCCATGTGGTGTTAATTTGATATGTTGCATTAAATGCATTTTGAAATTCTCATCTTTGAGCCATTTGATCCAATTTTTTGCATGATTGACATTTACATATGATATGAATTTTTGATCACTGGTTTGGATTTTTTCCCACGTGTTATCATTGTTTTTGACACATAGAGAATAATGTGACAATTTGTGTCACATTTTTGACCTTTAATTGTTGCATTTTTGTTCATATATCATTTGAACCTTTCTGGATTTGATCTTTTGCATATTGTTTGTTCATGACATAATGAACTTGTACAAAACATTTCAAAGTCATTGCATGCATTTCTGATTTGATGTGAATTTTCTAAGTTGGAAGTTCATTTTGTGCACATTTTTTGTCCTTGCATGACATAGATCATTTGAGATACTTGCTTATTGATTTGATGTTGGTCCTTTTGAGGACATTAGATGGATTATTTGAATGTGCATTGCATAAAAGATTGGGTTATGTTTTGGTCATTTGATTTGGTTTTGAATCTAGTCTTTGCACTAGTGTTTTGTACATAAACTAACTTTGTCTTGTGTTTCAGGTTTGGACATTTAGCATTGATGGTTGATTTGTTCTCACTTGTGAGATGCAAATGCATTTAAGTTCTAACATATGTTTGTTTTGTAGGTTTGTTTTGATGTGGTGAACTCATGAGCTCATTTGAGTGCTAAGGCACTTATGCACTGAATTGTGTAACTGTTAGGTGGTTTCACTGTTTGTATGTTGGTTGTATGACTGAAGTATTAACTGTTTAGTCTTTGTACAGGTACCTTCGTTGCTTGCTTGCTTTAGCTATTGCTTGAGCTTTGGATTGTGGTCGATACACCACTCAGGTAGTTAGCTTCTTACTTCATGTAGTCTGAAGTCCTGTCACCTTTTTGGCAGGCGTTTTGCTGGCAAGTCCTCCTTCAGAGTCTCTGTTTGTGTTTGTTTACAATTGTGCCAAAGACCTTCAAGATGAGGCATGTGCTATCTGATAAGACCTCCAAGAGTAGAGGCAATTGACGGATAAAAGGGATTAGTAGCCAATCCCCCGTTATTCAGTGAGTCGTTCTTTATGCTCGCACTGCATGCTGATGCTTCTGAACATATATCCAAGATCTTTGTCCAGTGTCTGTCAAGTGGAATAGGATCCCACTTTCTGGATCCCCACACTTTCTTTGTCATGAGCTCACCCTGGCCAGGGTTAAGAGCATGAGGTCTCATCCTTATTTCCATTTTGATCAGCTTCACCCTAATGTTCAATGTTAGTGGTTAAGAGCTACAGATTACCCATTACAGTTTTGGCTTGTTTGTCGAGGTTGACATGACCCCTCTTGACTAAAGCCCACCCATTGTTTGAAGCCTCTTGTATGTATATAGTGTGTGATGTTTGTTTGCTTGTGAATTTTTGATGTGTGTGCTCTTGAACTAGGAGTTTCCATTTGAGCTTAATTGAAAGATCATTACCATGTTCATCTAAATGGAAGATACAAGATACATTGAGGATCTCTTATGAGACTTGTTTGATTACTTATGCCTTGTGCTTGCTTATTCCAAAGGATGGGAGCCACTTGGATCATCTCTATGATCTCAAGAGAGGAACTCCTAGTGTGGTTTCATTTCTTAACCATCACCTTTTTGTTTTCCTTAGGACTTACCCCTCCTTCTTCATTTCTCCACTCTAACCCAAGCCAAAATCTTTTTGTGCAAACATTTCATTTGTTTTCAACATTAAAAACCTAAGCCTTATGCTTTTGATTTTCAAACTTTCTTTTCATAATACTCATTTTGAATTGAATCTTTAAGTCAACTTTGACCATTTTTGTGTATACTTCTAATTGGTAAATATAACCCATTCAAATGTCTTTTTGTGGTTTCAATGACCACTTCTTAATCAAATTTTTCCATAACCTTTAGCTATTAGGATTGAGTTATCTTTGTGGTAGATATAATACTCACCTTTATTCTTAGTGATGGATAATGAGTCTTCCATGCTTATTATAGGGTTAACCCCTCACTAGCATGTTGAAGCTATCCTCACATGGTGGATTTGTGGTTTTAGGTTGAGTTTTCTCCCTTTGATAACAAAAGACCTTAAGGCTTTTGGACCAATCAATCCACTCATTTGTTTTTGAGATTTTTACCCCGAACTACGAGGTTTTGATCCTAATCTTTTTATAAGAGGGTACGTAGGCAATGGGTTTATCCATTCAAACAAAAATGTAAATAAATTTGTATATTCTTTTCTCATCTCTTCAATCATGTTTGCACAAATAAAATTTTCACAAAAATAACAACCTTCAAAAGTATGAAAAGGGCTCCCTAGGAGTACCTAGGATGTTTTGGGTGCCTAACACCTTCCCATTGCATAACCAACCCCCTTACCCAGATCTCTGTTTCTTTTACTAGTTTTTGTTAAAACTTTTAGGTTTTTGTTCGCTTTTTAACCATTCCTTTGGATAAATAGAAGTGCGGTGGCGACTCGACTTTGTATGATTTACCTTGGATTTAGTCAATATCTCCAATGGTAACGAATACACCGCTACACATGGAATATAAAAAATTCCTGGATCCTTGCACTTTTGGGGTATGGCCTGATTGAGGGATGAAACAGTAGCTTTTTCAGGTGAACGTTTAGGCTAGATAATGGCTGAAATGTTTCGTCCCAAATTTACTCTCTCATTGCCCTTCAACCTTTTCTTACTTGTGCATAAGTCTTTTAGAAATTTTACATACTTTGGAATCTGCTTAATAACATCAAGAAGCAGAATATTTAGCGCCATTTTTCTGAACACATCTAAAATCTCTCTCTCATTGTCTCCATCATCAGTCCTTTTATTTTTCAGTATTCTATGTGGAAAGGGAGATGGTGGCACATACTCCTTCTCTTTTTCTTTTTCAGTTTCTACCACAACAGAGGGTTCAGTTTCTATCACAACGGAAGAAGATTCAGGTGTTACCTCAAGAATTTTTTTATTTTTTTCTGGGGATGGTGTCGCAACCTGAAAAATACAGTGCGCGAAAAAACAACCGGCGAAAGAAAAAGACAGGAGAGTCGCCACCGTGCGTTATTCATCCCAAAGGAGGGAAAGGAAACGCTCGAAGTAAACCTGAAAAAGGAAAGGATAAGACGGGGTCTCGCAACCAAATCTTGGGTTCGGGAGTCGGTTATGCGAAGGGAAGGTATTAGCACCCCTACGCATCCGTAGTACTCTACGGGATCCACTTTTGTGGTTCTTGTCTAAAGGGTGTGGGTTTTCCTAATGTGTTTATTTACTAAAAAGGTTAAGAGAAATGACTCGCGCGGATGTCGCATCCACTGCATACGTATCTCATCTGAATATGAGAATCAGAGTCTTCGTAGCTCGGCTGACCTATGGGTTGGGGGATGTGTGCTCGCTAAGACATCGCGTCTTATGCCTACGTATCTCATCTGGAATGAGAATCAGAGCAAGTCGTCGTTCGGCTAACTACGGGGTTGTGGATTGGGTTTTGGACGAACGACGTCACTACGCAATCTACCGGATGCTCGACCTTTGGAGACTTACTCGCCTGTAGTAGAAGGAGTAAACGTGTTGCTTTGGGTTTTAGGGTTTGGGATGCTCGAGGGCAAACAGGCAGTCCTTGACGAAGGAACCGCGCTACATGTGGGGATATGGATACAAAACACAAAACATGTATCTCAAAGTAAAATGCCACCAAGGGGCTCAAACATTGCCTCCTATCGAGGTCTTCCAGCTAAGAAAGCGATAAAGTACGAGAAAAGGAAAAAATTACCGCACGGATAAAGATCCGAAGTTACAGCAATTAAAGGATTAGCAACCCTGAGATCTCTCCAGCTAGACCATCAAAGAAAATCAGTCAATACGATTAATCAGGATAAACCTCCGGATGGTATCCCTGCAAGAGTATGTGAGCCCTCACGAAAACTCAACAGAAAGGTTAGACAAACAAGGTGAAATCCAGGGAAAACAATGCCATGGCAACACAAAGACAGGTTAGAGAAACAAAATAGGGTAACCAAGAGTTGCCCCTAAATCAAAATGTAACCACATGAATAATTCCATCAAAATTCACAAAAAGCTCACAAAAAGCAATCAAGGGTAGGAGACCTAAACCTCTTGTCAAACACATGCATCAAAAGGGTATCAAATTCACCCATAATACCTCATACATTTAGAGCATTCAAATTAAAGGCATAAAGATGATGGATATATGGCAAACCTGATTGGAGAGATTGATTAAGATTGAATGGTACGGTCGGATCTGCAAAGTAATACTAGGGTTTGTGTGAGGCGGAGTGAACTTCTCAGGGCTGCCTGAAGGTCGCTGCAGAGTAGTTCCTAGGTTTCCTTCTCTCAAAATCTTTCTCCAGTGAATCTCCCAGTGTAACTCCAAGTGTCTTTTCCTCTACTGAAACTTCAGTATTTATAGACTGATTTTCGTGGGTAGTGGGCTCAAATGAGGGAGACCCAAGTCCAAAAAAATTTGTTATATTTTATTTATTTATTTATTTTTAACTTTTTTTTTTCGTTTTTTTTTTCGTTTTCTTTTTTTTTTCTTTTTTTTGTTTCTTTTTTTTTTAAGTTTCTTGGATCTAATTCTGATTGACATGATGAAATGCAATGTATCTAATGTTAAATGACCTAAAAATGAATGCATGCATGAGGTGTAAAGCGTATGCTTCCAGGAAAAATGAATGGTAAATTTTGGGGTATTACAGATGGTTCTGTTACCTTTCCGGATCTCAATGAAATTGCACTCACATTAGCATTAGGACCTTTTGGATTCACAACTGTTTGGGCAGGAAGTTGGTTTGATCCTTGGGCTTACTGCATGGAATTCATCGAAGTGGCAAGTTGTCCAATTTGTGTCTGCAAAGTTTGAATACTGGAATCTGTTCGTTGCTGAGATTGGAGATTGTTCACAACCATTTATTTGACAAGATCCTCTAATGAAGGTCCGGAAGGTGCAGAGGTGGAGACTTGGGGAGTGATCTGTGGCAGGGGTGTGACTAATTGTTGTTGGGTGGGTTGCTGGTTTTCATATCGAAGGTTTGGATGGTTCCTCCAATTGGGGTGATATTTGTTGGTGGACAAGTCAGGAATGTTGTACCATTTCTGATTGTTGCTTTGGTTGAAAAAGTTAGTTGCATATGCTTGAGGCAACTGAGTGACCGACTCATCTTGAATAATAGGACATGTGTCAGTTGGATGTTCAGTAGAAGTACAAATACCACACAACTTTGTTGTTTGAGGTTTACTCACTGCCATTTGTTTCACTAAAGAAATAAGCTCTTCAATTCTGGTTTCTAAGACCTTGTTGGAAGAGGAAACCTGAATGTCATTCACACCTTTTGTTTGGACCATAGAATTATTTTTTGTTGTGAATTGTTGGGAGTTGAGTGACATGTTCTCAATCAGGGCTTTAGCAGTAACTGGAGTTTTATCGAGAAGTGCTTCACCACTAGCAGCATCAAGAATGTTTCTATCCATTGGCAACAATCCCCATAGAAATACTGAATAAGCAGTTGTTCGGTAATTTGATGTTGAGGGTAGCTGGATACTAATTGTTTGAATCTCTCCCAATACTCAGCCAATGACTCATTTCCCTGTCTAATACCACATATATCTTTTCGGATTGATGTAGCCCTGGAGGCAGGAAAGTATCTCTCTAGGAAGATTCTCTTCAAATTATTCCAAGTTGTGACAGAATTCGACTCAAGATAATGTAACCAATCCTTGGCAGCACCATGTAGTGAAAACGGGAAGGCTCTCAGCTTGATGTGATCTTCGGTGATTCCTTCAGGTCTCAATGGTGTAGAGCAAACAACCTGAAATTCCTTAAGATGCTTATGCGGATCCTCACCTGCAAGACCATTAAACCTTGGCAACAAGTGTATTAAACCAAATTTCAACTTAAAAGGAATAGTAACATCAGCATATTCAATACATAAACCATTGTAATTCATATCAGGAGCAGCAAGTTCTCTCAGAGTTCTTTGGTCAGCCATATTAAACTCAATAGAAAAAAATCAACAAACAATGAGAAAACACATAATTAATTCAGCAATGCAGCAACAAATAGGAAAATACTGACAATGTCCCTATTAAGAACAAACAATCGAAATACGAAAAAAAACGATTAAAATAAAATACAAAAAATACAAAAATACGAAAATTAATCTAATAACCTTAATTAATAATTTTGAGAATTTTTTGAAACTACCAAAATAGAAAATAAATCATAAAAAATAGAAAAATAGGGAATTTTGATTTTTTAGGGTGGCGTCCACTATTTAGTCCCTAAATAAAGGCTTTCGATCCTTGATTTTTTCCTAATAAATCGATAAATAATCGGAGTAATTGTTGAAAAGTATATTTTCGGCAAATATTTTTATATCGTATCCACAGAGATTGGTTGTTATTACCGCCGTTCTATAATCCAAATTGTTATAAGTTTAAAAAGTAACCAAGTTGTTTTGTTTGAAAAATTATCTTTTGAGTAAAATATCACTAAAACAATAAAACGGTTTTAATCAAATGTAAAAGGCTTGGCAAGATTGGAGTTCACTATTCAAATTGCTTATGATTCCTTATGACAACTATATAGATTCAAGATTATTGATGATGTTCAAGTATCCTCTCAATATCATTTATGTCTAAATGATATTGTGATAATCACTATATTAATCTTTAGACGATTTCTCCACCTAACTATCAATATAGCAATCTTTAATGGTTGATACAAAAGAAGAGTAGTGAATAAATCTATTTCTACAACTTATTCACTACTTGAAAATATATTTTATGTCAAGACTTAAATAATCTCTTTCAATAACTACTCAAATCTAGTATTCAACTTAGGGCAAAAATATCATTCAATACATCAACAATCTTTTATCATATATAAGAGTCAAATGAAATACATAAACAAATAGGAATAACTACTACCTCCAATCTTGACAAAATGGGGTTTAGCTCCTCATCATCATTTTAGAAAGCAAAAGGCAATGGAAGAATAAACTATGTTTTTTTCTTACAAAACTATAAAACTATTAATGAATGAATGAACAATTTCCATTCTGTTTTCTAAAAGGGTTGACCTTTCCTAAAATGCTCATTTTCATCTAAAGCTGAAAAGCCCCCTAAAATAGATACAAATTTGGCAAAACACAGTTGGCCTTGAAAACAGCACACTTGGCCAAAACAGCTTGCTGGATTCGCAAGGTTCGCGGCGCGAAGGGAGATCGCGACTCGAACTGAAGCTACTTCAGCTTCCTTGCCTTGCAAGCTTCATCCAATTATTCTTCCAAATGTTTAATCTTCAAAATTAGGCCTCCAAAGTGCATTCAACACTTCTTACAAAATATGGTCGTGCATTCTGAAGCTGTCTTGCCCAAAAATTCTACAAAACTAACAAATATGTGAAATAACTACTCAAAATAACATAAATTAAACCTAATTGCATTTATACAAAATAGTGAGAATAAAAGTGTGTAATTACATCAAAAATTGGTAAAAGGGACCAATAAAATTATATAAAAAGTAGTACTAATTGGTCCCTAACAACTCTCCCCAACTTAACATTTTGTTTGTCCCTAAACAAAAGTTTCCACCATCACAACCAAAGCAATGACACAAAAGATTGAAACAAGGATTAACCAAGGACATTCAAATGGTTCAAAAGTGTTTGGCACTTTCTCAATCCACCTATCTCAATTCTAGACAAAACATGAATAATAGAAATGGTTGAGTGCAAAAATCATACCAAGGAATTCAAAGGCATATATGTCAAAATTGAATCAAACTTACACACACATCATATTAATGATGAATAACATGAAGGTTTACTTTCACTCATCCAAGCAATTCAATCAACAACAACTCAAATCATGCGGTCATCAAATCAAATACCAAATCATGTGAAAAATGAGAATCAAGAGGTCTTTCAAGGGTTGTAATGTCGCTTGGGTTACAAGAAAGGATATGATTAAGAGAATTTAACAAAATTGCCTATCTTAAGGGAGCATTCCCAAACATTCAACTCTACACAATTTCCATTTCTTTGATCCCCATCTTTTTTCTTTTCTTTTTCTTTTCACATCCACACAACCATGAGCCTTTTCTTTGTTTTTTCTTTCTTTTCTTTTTCTTTGCTCTATGGTTTCAAGGGTGATTTCTTTTTCTTGTTTCTTTTCATATTTTCACCCTTTCATAAGAACTCACTTCTCCAAGTTTCTAATCAACTCTTTTTACTTTACTCTCCCCAACTTAGATTCCAAAACCAAATTTATTCAATAATGCTCCCTACTTAGACATAAGCAAAAGGCAAAATTTGCAAACAACTCGGTTTGAGGGTTCAATTGACACGAAAGAAATTAGGATTCATTTATTCACAAAATTTTCAATTGATTTTACACTTATCAATCAAATGAATCCTAAAGTAAGCTCAAAGGGGGTTAACTAAGGATTACTCCTCACAAGGTTAGTTGATTCAAAACTTTTTGGTCAAGTGGTTTTTCTCATAACAAACAATGCCTCTATCATTTTCAAAATTTTCACACAAAAATAGATTAATGCATGATTTAGCATGATAAGAATGAGTTGAAATAATGCTCGGTTTCCCGCATTTTAGTGTACAATGGAAAACTTTCTCACAATTGGTTAAGTCCTATTTTGATTCAAAAATGACATATATTTCAATGAATTTATGATATGGAATTTGCACACACCATCAAACTACTCATGTTAAGTCTAGAAAGCGATAAAGTGTACCTTGAAATGTCGACACTAATTCTTATCATCACCACTCGAAGTGTCCTATGCTTCTTTTTTTGCGAACATTTCTTGGTTGCTTTAAGCTTGACTTAAAGAGTAAGAACAATTAAACAAAAAAAATGTTGGTAAACCAAATTGATTGTAACACACTTAAATCTCAAAGAGTATTCATGCAATTAACAAAACAAACTAACAAACCAAGGTTTTGGTGAACTAGAGCCACCCAAAAGTACAATCAAAATTTTACAAAAGCACTAATAATACAAAGAAAACTCAAAATAAAAACAACTCTAAAATTCACAAACTCCTCAATCTTCCTCCTCTTGGCCACCACCAACAAATCCAAGGACGTCCTCCATCTCATCGTCATGGGTTGCATCACCTCCTGCACCCCCCATAAAAGCTGGCCTGCCCTCAGGCCAATTAGCATAAGCAAGATATTTCGCCTGGGAAGGAAATGTGTGGGCTTCAGGTGCAAGGAAAGTGTTCTGAAATTGTTGCTGCATAGCATCAAAGATAAATGATTGAGACCTCCTAGAGGCCTCAAAGCTCTCACAACAATAATTAGCAAATGCCATCTGATCGAAAGCTGGAGTAGTGCGGGCTCGGGGTCTAGAGGACGAAGTCCTAGCTCCTTCGGCTATGTCCATCTGGCTTTGGCAAAACCTGTTCAGATAAGCATCATTAATAACACTAGTGATAGAGAAATGTACTTCATCCGGAATGGGAACATTTGCCCGTCGGCAAAGTCCCATAATCAGCCCCGGGTATGCAAGAACACATGCTTTACCACCAAAGTTTGTTCCGCTTATAGCCATCTTGCGCATTTCCCCCGTGTAGCACCTCAAATTTGCACCCCCCCATTCATGCATACATTTCATTTTTTTATAGGTTATTAACATTACATCTTGCATTGCATCATTGCATTCAACATTGACATCAAGAGGATTCATCAGGGCAAGAGACCAAGCATTTCCTTGAGATGAAGGCCATATGGTTGTTCTAGAGAGTTTATATGAGCCAAGGCACATTTTGAAGCAACTTGACCAAGTGTTAGAGGCTCAAAGTCATCAGTGCAGTTTCAGGTCATCTGGGGCCCATAAAAGTCAACTGCGAGTCAACTGAGGGCTAGGAGGTGGAGAAATGGTTTGAGACACTTCATTCATGTCCAAAAGAGGTTCATTCATCATGGCAAACATCTACCTTGAAGGTTTTGAAGCCAGATCAAAAGTTTCCAAAAATGGAAAGTGACCTGTAATTTCATGTTTCCAAAAATGGCAAGTTTTTAGACCACTTTCAACTTGACTTTCCAACATCAAATAAGCTTCAAATGAAATTTTGTCCAACATAAAAGTTGAAGATCTTTCTCTCCCATTTCCAAAAAGTCCAAGATCATAAGCATCTGATGAATGGTTGAGGAGTTATGAGCAAATGATCACCAAGTGTTCATGAAACTTCCAAGAGCCATAACTTTTGATCTAAAACTCCAAATTGAGTGCCTCTTTTTGCATAATGCATGTCATGACCTATATTTTTCAAAACCCTCATTGCATTGCATGAAATTTGTTCACATAATCATTTGGCCATGCATGTGATTTTTGGAGGGAAAATCATGAATTTAAAATTGGTACATCATGTGAGTTTTTTAACCATTCTATCATGTGCATGGGATCATTTTAAGGGGAAAAATACCATGCATGCTACTGTTCACGTTCATAATGGTCATGCATAGGGTGAAATTTCCAATTTGGCATTACACCTCATATCTCATTAAATTTTCATTAGCCATGCCTAAGTGTAATTAGCAATGTGATTAAGACATGGTATAAAAGGCTAATCCTAACAGAATTTTTCAGATTCGTTCATTCTAGATCTAGATTTGAGTTTTCCCTCCAATATTGCTCTCAATCATAATTCAAAATTTCTCCACATAGCATATGATTTTGATTGTAGATTCTTGCTCCTGGATCAGCATTTGGTAGGATTCAAGCCCTTGATTGAAGAATTTGGACCAGAATCAAGGTGTGCAAGCTCAAGAACATGACAATGGAAATTGAAATCTGAGCTAGATCCAAGCATCTCCAAGCTTCAATTCATGCATCAAACTTCAAATCATCATCTCAGGAGTGAATTTGGACACGTGCAAGGCCTCAAATCCATCGTTTCATTGTTCTGCTCTCCAAGAAGGTTAGAAATCGATGCTCTTAATTCATGATTTTATGTGCATAGAGTTGTAGATCTTTGAATGCTGGTTGCACTGATATAAATTTCGTGAAATTTGGTTGAGAATTGGCTGAGTTATGTGGAATTAAAGTTTGTGTGTCAAAGTTGTTTTTGTTCGATTTGCATGATCCATAGGCTTTTAGGCCAAGATAATGCTGAATTTGGAATGTACATGTGATAACCTTTCCAATGGTATATGATTTGCATGTTTCTGGGATTTTTTTTTTAGCATGCGTATTGTAGCAACCACCGTCTTCACGAAGAAGACGGTGGAAACCACCCTGCCTCGTCGCGTGAGCCGCCGTCTGCAACAGACTGTGCTGGCTAGGGTTTTGTACACGTAGGCTTCCACGCGAGCGTCCTCGTGGCCATTCTATTGGCCTACATTCTTTTGACCTTCGCCACATATGCATTGACCGTGACTGGGCGCCAACACTTTAAATGAAACTACTGCGTTTTGCCTTGCATACACCATTCGATCCTTGGCTCCAGCACTTTGTAGATTTATTTCATTTACCAGCGCATTTTGGTTGCTACACGGTTCGATTCCAGCTGAGACAATGTTTTCAAATTAATTCACATTTCTTCTTTCCCTCCAAATATCATGTACATGTTTCACATTTTATTTCATTATTTTCTTCCAACTTCGAAAAATCACTAAAAATTGAAAATGATTCCAAATAATTCCAAATTTTTTCTCACATGATCTTTGAAATGTCTATTATTTTTTGGTTGTGATTTTATGATTTTATCATTTCTGGATTTTGAATTGTGGACTGTTGATTGAACATGTATGCAAAATGTACCATGCTTCATTCATGCTATTGTGAAATGCTCAATAATGATCCAATTGCCATGAAATTTTATATGCTGATTCCCAACATGTTGCATGATTTTTGAGGCTTGGTTATGCATTTTTAGCATTTTTCATCTCTGTTTTAGACACATGATTGTATGGTGTGACAATGTGTGTCACACAATTTGATGTCATACTTGTGCATTTTCATTTCTAGGTCAAATGAACTCTGTTGATTCTAATTTTTGGCATGATGATTGTGTCTGACATGTTGTATGCACATAAAAATTTCCAGGATTGTTTGGGTCATTTCTGTTTTAATATGGAATTTTCATTCTTGATGACCAATTGTGTGCTTTGAAATTGTCTTTGCCATACCTTGCTCATATGATGACTTTGCTTGATGATTTTGACTTGGTCCTTTTTAGGACATGTTCTCACTTGTTTAATTGAGCTTCATGTTGAATATTGGTTGGTGTTTTGACTTTTTACTTTGCCTTTGACCCTAGCCTTGGTGCTAGTGGTTTGTACTCACAATTTGAGCTTTGCCTTTCAGGTTCAAGCTTATAGTCCTAATGGTTGATGCAATCTCATGACTTGAGATGCAAATTCTTTGTCCACTAACCTTTATTGTGTTGTAGGTTCCTTGGTGATGAACTCACTTGAGTTGTTGACTTGCATTGTGTATATTGGTTGTCTCACTGTTGACTGTCTGTTTGGTTTGTCTGAATGTGAATATTGACTTGTTTGATTTTCTTACAGGTACTTTAGCCGCTTTAACTCATTGCTTGAGTTGCTTTGCTTTGCTTGTGGTTGGCATACCACCTAGGTAATCATCCTCTAACTCCATGTAGTCTGGAAGCCCTATCGTTTCTGTTTGGCAGGCATTTGGCTGAAGTCCTCCTTAAGAGGCAATGACTGTGTTTGTTTATATTTGTGCCATGTAATTCAAGTCCTCCTAAGTGAAGAGGCAATTGGCAGATAGAAGGGATGTGCAATCCATCCCCTGCTAATCAGTTGAGTCTTTCATCTTGCTCGCACTACATGCTGATGCATTTTGAATAAACACCCAAGATCTTGTATATAGAGTCAGTCAAGTGGAGTAGAGTTCCCCATTCTGGACTCCCACGTTTTCATTGATTGAAGCTCACCCAGGCCCGGGTTAAGAGCTATGAGGTCCAATCCTCATTACCTTTCATCTGCTCACCCTGACGGTCAATGTCAGTGGTTAAGAGCCCTCAGATACCCTTCCAACCGGCTTGTTTGTCGAGGTTGATATGACCCCTTGACTAAAGCCCAGCCTTGATGTTTGAGCCCCTTGTTGGTGTGTTTACTTCATGTTGTATGTGTTTGTGTGGTGTGATTGTATCCCCATAGGATTGCTAGACTTCGCATAGTCTCTCGTTTGCATGTCAATTAAGGTAGCACGGTTCCTTCGTCTAGGACTTCCTTTCTTGCGTGAGCTTTCCTAAAACACAAACCAACATTATCCCCTCTTAAGGACACGTTGACTCCTTCTACTACAGGTGAGTAAGTCTCCCAAGGTTGAGCATCTGGTAGATTGCGTAGTAACGTCGTTCATCTAAAAAACACAAAACCAATAGAAATAGTTTAGCCGAACTACGGCAACTCTGATTCTCATGTCCAGATGAGATACGTAGGCACGAGATGCGATGTCTTGTCGAGTTTGACTAACAACTAACTTTGATCCTTTTCTCTCGCCCTCGTTGCGATCGAGACCTTCCTTTTCTCTTGCCCTAGTCGCAATCAAGACCCTTCTGCTTGGTGTGTGTGTTTGGAGTCTGATGTAAGTCTAGCGATTGGCATTCGGTTTCCCGTTTGTTTGTTGTTTGTTCGGAGTCTGATGTAAGTCCAGCGATTGGCATTCGGTTTCTTGTTTGCGATCCTTTGTTCGGAGTCTGATGTAAGTCCAGCGATTGGCATTCGGTTTCCTGTTTGCGTTCCTTTGTTCGGAGTCTCATGTAAGTCCAACGATTGGCATTCGGTTTCCTATTTGCGTTTGGTTGTCCGGAGTCAGATGTAAGACCAGCCATTGGCAGTCTGTTTTCGTTGGCATGTTTTCTTTCGACGTCTCAACGTCTTTGGTTTAGCGTTTTGTTTCGGCGTGCGTTAGCCGAGCTACGAATGCTCTGATTCTTCCTCTGGTTAGAGAAGATACATATGCATAGGATGCGATGTCCTAGCGAGCATGTTTCCCGTTTCCCCGAACTACGTCGACTCTAATGTTTGTGTCTGACAAACTACGTAGGCCTAGGATGCGACATCCTGCCGAGTCCGCTTTCTCCGTTTTCTCTCGCATGTGTTTTAATCCAGTGTGTGCAGTTTTGAGTAGTTTTTTTAGCAACCTTATTCTATTCTTTCGAGCGTGGATCCCGTTGAGTACGACGGACGTGAGGGGGTGCTAATACCTTCCCCTTGCGTAACCGACTCCCGATCCTTGCAATCTCTGGTCGTAAGACCATTTCCTTTCCAGGTTTACTTCGAGCATTTCCTTTCCCTCCTTTGGGATAAATAACGCACGGTGGCGGCTCTGTGTCTTTTCCCGCCGGTTGTTTTTCGCGTATGCGACACCCCGCAATAATGGATGCTACATCAACAGGTTTGTCTATCATGATGTAATACAATAAACACCCTAGATCCAAAGGGATAATGGTGTTGTGGCTCCTTGGACGGATATTGTTCAACAGCAGCACTAGAAATGCCTTTGCCTCCAGATTCAGATTTTCTCTCTTCCATGACTTTGGGAGTCCTTGATCATTTAAGTCAAATGTCTTTCCTTCAAGGCATAAGGTAGCGCTCACCGCTGGAAGATCCCAAACGTTGGCCAATTCCTTGGTACGATACTCGCACCGCTCATTCTCTCCCAAGGTGAGAGGATTACCAAGATATGTGTTAATTGCGTCTCTGCTGAAAGAAATAATCTTGCCTCTCACTCTTGTTTGGTAGTGGAAAGCTACTCCCTCTTCAAGATGCAGAGCATTGGCATAAAACTCTCGCACAATGTCGTAGTTTATTGGTGACTCTGGTTCACACAGTTTGCTCCATCTTCTCCTCTCAAAATTTGATACCAAATTCCGATAAGTTCCACCCGGTGAAAATCGGATGAATCTCTCGGGTTGGATGGTCCGCTTGATTAATTTTTCAAATCTTTCTTCATGTTCATCACTTGTGAACCGCCTCAATGAACGAGAAGGACCGGAGTACATGGTTTTTGTTCTCTTAGACATCTGCAATAAAAATCAGAACAACCACACAACAAACCATAAGGGGAGTTAGCACTCAAAAGCATAAAACATGAGACTGGAATTTCTCAGTTCGCAGCGCGAAGGCCCGTTCGCGGCGCGAACCCTGCGAACCAGGAAAATTCTAGGAGCCTTCTAGGGTTCCTAAGGTTTGCACCACCACAGTCATAATCACAATCCCTATCCTAATCCTAATCTGAATTCACTTTAGAAATGCAAGGTTATTTTAAGTATCACATTCCAATCTTTGCAAAACCCTATTCATACCTAAGTGAGAAACCCAAAAGGAATGGAGAGGAAATGAAGAGAATAAACATACCTTGTTGAAGTTAACTTGATTCTTTGTTAACAAATTAGGATTTGGGAGATGGAGAGGAAAAATTTGAGTTTTGGAAGTGGGGCAGTGGGAGTGTTCAAGAGAAGTTGCTGTTTGTGAAAATAGGAATGACTTGAAAATAACCTAAATAGAACTTAAGTGGTTCTGCCACGCTTTGGTCGCGGCGCGAACTAAAGCTTTCCATTCAGTTCGTGGGGCGAAAGATGATTGCGTAGCGAACTGAAGGAATTTCTGAAAAAATTAATTTGCAGTGGACAGAACTCAAGTTTCACAAAAATTAACACAACAGAATATCAAAACAATCAGAATTGACGAAATATAAAATGCAGACTTACAACGTTGGGTTACCTCCCAACAAGCGCTTTGTTTAACATCGTCTTGAGCTCGACGGTTCAATGATTCTCTTCACGATCCGGCTTTGTTGAGCAACTTACTCAAGGGCTTTGTTGTCTTTAAGAGGTTCTTGATGAACCTTCGATGAAATCCAATACCATCCTTTTCCGGAACTACTTGCACCAGACTCACCCATTCACTATCGGAGATAGGACAAATCATCCCGACCTCTAATAGTTCGACAACTTCCTTCTTTTTCATCACTCGTATCAATTGATTCTCCTCTTTTGTGGACAAGGTATTGCTAATGATCACTGGTTTAGTACAATCATCACCAAGGAACACATACTTCAAGTGTGGCTCTAGTTTTGGATCTTCCACTTTCTTTGTCATATCCAAGCCTTCGTTTGTCTCTTCATGATAAACAAACTCTCCACAAGACTCTAATTCATGCAACATTGCTTCAATCTCTTTTCCTTCATTTTCGGTCGAAACTTTGTAGATTCCGATAAGAGATCTTCTAATGGATTAGATTGGAGTTCCACTGGTTCCTCCTTGGTGGCATCGATTTGGAAAGAATCATGCTTATCATTAGGATGCTTTTTGGCTTCAAAAAGATTGAAGGCTACCTCTTCATCTTGCACCCTTACTTTCATTAGTCCATCATCAATGTCAATCATCATTCGGGCCGTTTTCATGAATGGTCTTCCAAGAATTAGAGGAACATCACGATCCTCATCTATGTCTACTATCACAAAATCTACCGGAAACAAGAATTTGTCCACCTTCACTAACATGTCTTGAGCAACTCCATATGGTGAAATGGTAGACTTATCAGCTAGTTGTAAAGTCATCCTTGTAGATTTGATCTCAACATTTCCCAATCTTTTAACAATGGATAGGGGAATTAAATTGATGCTAGATCCCAAGTCAATCAAACCATTACAAATGTAGGTGCCTCCAATGGTTATCGGTAAAACGACTCGGCTCGGATCGGATTCCTTCCTTGGAAGAGTCTTTTGAATGATGGCACTACAACGTGCATCAAGCAAGATGGTTTCGTCTTCCACATGTCTCCTTTTCTTTGTGATAATATCCTTCATGAACTTTGTATACCGTGGCATTTGCTCTAATGCATCGGCAAATGGAATATTGATTTGAAGTTGTTTTAATATGTCCACAAACCGTGCATAGTGTCTAGCATTATCCTTCTTTGATGGTGCGTGCGGATAGGGTAGATGTTGAACTGGAATGACACCTTTTTTTTCTTTCTTGGTTCGATTTCCTTCTTCATTTCCGCTTCACATTGTTGTTCTGCTATCAATGGCTGGTTCTGCTGTTTTTGCGGCGCGAAGGAAGATCGTGGCGCGAACTGAGCAGTTTCTGCCACTTTCTCCTTTTCACAATCCACACCCTCATTTTCCAGCACAACATCCATATCATTCTCTACTGTAATTTCCTCACTTTTTCCACTTGTCAACTCTCTACCGCTACTAGTAAAAATTGTTTTACAATGCTCCTTTGGATTAGTTTGAGTGTTAGCGGAAAAAGAGGATCCCGCAGTTTGTTCCGACAATTGTTTCGCAAGTTGACCTACTTGGTTTTCCAAATTCTTGATTGCTGCCTCGTTGCTCTTCTGATTTGCCATGGAGGCTTGCATGAATTATTGGAGAGTGTCTTCTAGCTTTGAATTTCCTCCTTGCGATTGTTGCTCTTGAGAGTTTGGGTGTTGATAAGGACTTTGTTGCTGAAAATTTTGGTTATTGAACCTTGATGGTTGATAACCTTGATTGTTTCTTGGATATGAGTTGTTGGGAGGTTGTCTTTGATAGCCTTGATTTTGATTGTTCACATAACTCACTTCTTCTAGTGGAGGGCAAAAACTGGTGGGATGATCTCCTTGACATAATTCGCAACATGCTACTTGATGTCGAACTTGAGACCCTTGAATTTCCTTCATTTGCTGTGGTAGCTTGGCCATTTGTTGAGTAAGCAACTCCACTTGTTGAGAAAGTAGCTTGTTTTGAGCAAGAATGTCATCATTGGTATTTAACTCAAGAACTCCCGGTTTACATTGTGAAGGACTACGGTCATGTTGACTTTGACGATCATTGAGTGCCATCCGGTCAATAATGACTTTAGCTTCTTCTGCATTCTTCGACATAAGAGAGCCACCCGTGGTAGCATCCAAAAGTGTCTTGTGAGTTGATTGGAGCCCATTTAGAAAAATATGGATTTGAGTGAGCTCATCAAAACCATGACCCTTGCATTTTCTCAACATTGACTTGAATCTTTCCCAAGCCTCATTTAGAGACTCGTTGCTTCTTTGAGTGAATACCGCAATAGCCGTTTTGACTTCCATGAATCGGGATTGAGGGAAATATCTTTCTAAGAACTTTTCTTCTAGCAAATTCTAATCCGTCATCACTCTTGGTGCTTGATCAAGGTACCACTCTTTTGCCTTTCCCACTAAGGAGTGTGGGAACATCCTCTTGAATAATGCTTCTTCACCCGTTTCATTAATTCTCGTAGAACCCGCAATCTCATAGAATTTAATGAGATGGGTGAACGGATCTTCATGGTCCATTCCGGTGAATGGATTTGCATAAAGAAGTTGGAGGATTCCGGTCTTCATCTCCGTATTCCTTCCTCCACGAGCAAATTGAGCATTCCTTCTTGGACTATTAGCGGACATTTCGGTAGGAGTGTCATCCGCCATGTTTCCGTCACAAGCCTCTACAACCACTTCTTCAATTTGAACAAGTGCGGAAGTAGATGCTTCTTCTCTCCGGTTCCTCTCTTCGGTTAGTTTCCTTTTTCTTCGTGTTTTGCTATTGAGCTTTCGAAGTGTTCTTTCAATTTCGGGATCAAATTGAAATTGCTCTTCGATAGCTTTTCCTCGCATGCACTAGAATCTACAAAACTAACAAACCAAGTGAAACACAAGAGGGATAGTAATAAAAGTAACAAAACTTAGAACAATGAATTATTGCAATGCTTGTAATATCGAACACCAATCCCCGGCAACGGCGCCAATTTGTTGAAAAGTATATTTTCGGCAAATATTTTTATATCGTATCCACAGAGATTGGTTGTTATTACCGCCGTTCTATAATCCCAATTGTTATAAGTTTAAAAAGTAACCAAGTTGTTTTGTTTGAAAAATTATCTTTTGAGTAAAATATCACTAAAACAATAAAACGGTTTTAATCAAATGTAAAAGACTTGGCAAGATTGGAGTTCACTATTCAAATTGCTTATGATTCCTTATGACAACTATATAGATTCAAGATTATTGATGATGTTCAAGTATCCTCTCAATATCATTTATGTCTAAATGATATTGTGATAATCACTATATTAATCTTTAGACGATTTCTCCACCTAACTATCAATATAGCAATCTTTAATGGTTGATACAAAAGAAGAGTAGTGAATAAATCTATTTCTACAACTTATTCACTACTTGAAAATATATTTTATGTCAAGACTTAAATAATCTCTTTCAACAACTACTCAAATCTAGTATTCAACTTAGGGCAAAAATATCATTCAATACATCAACAATCTTTTATCATATATAAGAGTCAAATGAAATACATAAACAAATAGGAATAGCTACTACCTCCAATCTTGACAAAATGGGGTTTAGCTCCTCATCATCATTTTAGAAAGCAAAAGGCAATGGAAGAATAAACTATGTTTTTTTCTTACAAAACTATCAAACTATTAATGAATGAATGAACAATTTCCATTCTGTTTTCTAAAAGGGTTGACCTTTCCTAAAATGCTCATTTTCATCTAAAGCTGAAAAGCCCCCTAAAACAGATACAGATTTGGCAAAACACAGCTGACCTTGAAAATAATACACTTGGCCAAAACAGCTTGCTGGATTCGCAAGGTTCGCGGCGCGAAGGGAGATCACGGCTCGAACTGAAGCTACTTCAGCTTCCTTGCCTTGCAAGCTTCATCCAATTATTCTTCCAAATGTTTAATCTTCAAAATTAGGCCTCCAAAGTGCATTCAACACTTCTTCCAAAATATGATCGTGCATTCTGAAGCTCTCTTGCCCAAAAATTCTACAAAACTAACAAATATGTGAAATAACTACTCAAAACAACATAAATTAAACCTAATTGCATTTATACAAAATAGTGAAAATAAAAGTGTGTAATTACATCAAAAATTGGTAAAAGGGACCAATAAAATTATATAAAAAGTAGTACTAATTGGTCCCTAACAGTAATCTGAGACGATTTTCTTAAAAACAATTTTTTTCCCTAAACTGCAAAAAGACCCGAACGCAAGAAAGTTAAGGCAAAAATGCTAAAAAAAACACCTATGACTATAATAATGGTTAGACTATAATAATGATTAAAATCTACAAGAGTCCCCGGCAACGGCGCCAATTTGATCCACTGTCGCACACGGGTCAAAAAACGAGTAATAAAAGTGTAGTAAAATGGAAGCGACACTCGAATATCGTATCAAAAGGACTCTCGAATGTTATAACCAAACGAATGGAAAGAAGGGGGATTTTTAAGGTTCAAAACTTAAATCGAAGATGATTAAAGGTAAAAGCAAAATTGATAAATAAGTTAATCTATTGTATCGATTTCCGACTTATCATCGATTCTTATAATTTCAATTCCCTAGCGAATTCAATCCCATTCGATTACAATACCCACTGACACGCAAATTGGTATTATATGATGTATGTTCCTAATTTCCGAATTAAGCAAACAGATTTAAGCAAACGCGAATTAAGCAAACACGACTTAATCAAACACGATAACGAAAAAGCTACGCTAACGTGATTATAGTTAAGGATCATACACACAATCAAATTTAATCAACTCTTTCCTATAAGAAACAATTGAATTAAGCAAACGAAAGTAATCGAATTAAGCAAACGAGTTTATAGGAAG
This sequence comes from Lathyrus oleraceus, assembly GCF_024323335.1. Taxonomy (NCBI): domain Eukaryota; kingdom Viridiplantae; phylum Streptophyta; class Magnoliopsida; order Fabales; family Fabaceae; genus Lathyrus; species Lathyrus oleraceus. Next base: position 14,042,344 of record NC_066584.1, read on the forward strand.
AATTGAAAAGAAATTGAAATTAAACCGAAATTAATAAAAACCTCAAAGTGGAATTCGAATACAATAGACCAGCTCTTTGGGAATTAGCTCTCCATGAACTCTTCTAAGAAATATTGTATCATCAAAATTCAGAATTAGGATTCATGTAGCAGTGGAAGACCTAATATAATCAAAGGGAAATTCGGGCTCTTATGGGATCCGACCCGAAAATTACAAAAACCGGTCAAAACTAATTATTTTAATTAAGTTTGGAACTTCAACGAATTACTCGATCATTCTTCATTCCGAATATGCTTTTGACTTCAACATGAAACTTATAGTTCTTTCTCTTAGCTTTCCAACGTATACTAGAACGCGTCAATCTGAATCCTATAGCCCAAGTTATGATATGAATAGTGACAAGGTATCAAATAACTAATTATGCTGAAAATAAAGTACGAAAATAAAATAAAGTCAAAAATAAACTTAAATATAAAAACACACTAAAATAGTAAAAATAATAGAATAAATTATAGAAATTCATAAGTATAATTATAGAAGAATGTGCATCAAAATGCACTGATCAATCATGTTGACAAATCTTGGGTTCACAAGTGTGCACTTGAGATTAATTCAGTCGAGTGAAAGCCTTGAGACAAGGAGGTCGTGTAAGGAAGTAGCAACAACAGGTGAATTGAAGCGGAATTGTTGGTGACTTGATAAATCTTTGATCAAGGTTTTTGGAGGTGCTAGAGTCAAGAACAAACTTAGGGTTTGTGGGATTTGATTTCTCATCTCTTGTAATCATACATTTGCAAAGTAAGATTTATTATATTAATATCTCAATTCGAATTCGAATTAAGGGCAAACATACTCAGAGCAAGGTCGATTGGGGAACTTCCTAAATAAATCCTTGTATACTCTCTCTCTCTCTCTCTCTCTCTCTCTATATCTATATATATATATATATATATATATATATATATATATATATATATATATATATATATATATATATATATATATATATATATATATATATATATATAGAGAGAGAGAGAGAGAGAGAGAGAGAGAGAGAGAGAGATATCTTTTATTTTTTGATTCGCAAATTGTTGATTACTTTGATCTCTTGATCACCATTTGGTAGTGATTGAATTTCTAAGAACTACAAACACTATACTAATATCCAAACTTTGTTGATTGCACAAAAAGTGTTCGACAAAGTGTTTCAACTAGTTTTCTTTGTGTTGTTATCATTAGAGATAGACTTTTACTACAGTGGAGTATTCAATTTGTTGTTTAAAGTGTTGTTAATCAACTTGTGGATTATTATCATACCATTGACACCTTTACGCATATCCGAGCTATTCAATAGTAGGTTCGGTTAGACGATTTTTGGTCTGGGAAATATTTGAAACTTACTTCTGGCCATAAATTTTTCTAAATCACATTTTTGAATAAATTTTTAACTTGGGATCTATTCACCCCCCTTTAGATCTAGGCTTATCGTCTAACAACTTGGTGGAGGCTAATCTGCTTAGGGTCTCTTTCTATATCAGATACTTTTTGACGCCTATGACTAGTCATACAAGAATGTGAGTCCACCCCGTCCAACACATATATTTTTCTTATGTCAAGATTTTTGTAATGTTGACCATTGGAGGCCATTTTTACTATATAAGCTACTTGTAATATTGCCTTTTGTAGGGCTTTGTAAAATTTACATTTAGGATATAAAGTAAAATGTTTACGCAAGCAATATGTTTATCAATTTTTCGTGTGATAAATAAATATGACTCCCTTTTTCTAGCTTTTATAAAAGTTGATTTTCTTTCATTATGTTTCCCATTATGACAGTGAAGATTCCTTATCAAGGGTTGAAAGAAGTTGACTCATATGGTGACAATGGCTCCTCATCAGGGATCATGCAAAGTTGCCTCATATGGACACAATGATTCGTTATCAGGGATCCATCAAAGTTGCCTCATAGGGTGATAATAACTCCTTATCAGGGACCCGACAAAAATGGTTTCTTATTGGGGATCAAATGGGATTTCCTTATAGAGCGACAATGATTTATTATCAAGTATCAATCAAAATTGGCTTGTAGGTGTAACATGTAGAGATATTATTATACAAACAAGTTAAGAAAATAGGGTGTCTCATTAAAAACTCCTTTCTTTATAGAGGATAAAAGTTCCATCCCACTTTTGGTATTAATTGAAAGAGTTTTGAAAACACATATATTGGAAACCTCTTTACTTTCATCATTATCTTCGACTTCACTCTCCTTTTCTATAACTTTTGGATCATACTAGAACATTTGCAATTATTAGTATGATGAATAGTCAGGTTGAAGAGATAGAAAACATTAATAATGGTTTAAGTTCGACCTAAACTTGAGTTCTTTCACTGTCGAAAGCGACATGTGGTTTTTCTTTCCTTGTCTTTTTTCGACTTGTAGTAGTAGTAGAACTACTTCCTCTTTTTCGTTTCTAAAAAATAAGGAAAAATAAAAATAAAGAGTAAATACATTTTTTGACATAAAGGAAAACAAAGTTTTTGAAAATGTACTTGTGATGTCTCTTTTGATTGGCCAAGCACCGGGCCAGAATCTTCACTTCCTTCAGTTGATTCAAGCTTCTTCTTCTTCGACCCTTTTGGGGGAACGAGAGCTCGACCTACAAAATTTTAAAACAAGTAAATAGTATGAACATAAAAGAGGAGTTAGTAAGTTTTTGAGAGTTCTTGTATTTCACCTTCTAGAATGGTTGTTCTGACTCGAAATTGTTCGAGATCGACTGTCAAAGGTCATGGATAATTGTGTATGTGATACTTAGTCGAAATCACTCTTTAGGCATGCTTTTTCAATTCGTGTTTAGGTCTGACAAAAACTTAAAAAAACACCATTTTGGAAGTGGCAGCTGGAAAGCTAAGTCAAGTTCACAATTGGGTAATGGTGGAAATTTTCGAAGATAAAACTCCAAATAAAGCTCATAGTTATCTTTTAGGTAAGAAGGAAAATTAAGTTTTGAAATTTTTTCAATAATTTTTTGTTTTAAAGAAAAAGCCGTCAGGTGAATAGTGTGACTAAGACGACAAAGATAATACGTAATTTCAAAGTAATTTTAAAAAGCCTGAATCTCTTTGATGTGCGTACCTCAACCTTTCTTCTTGGTCTATTTCTACATAGAGGAAAAAGCGTCGGTCATACTTTGGAGTTAAGTTGAGTGATCCACAACAACATCATTATAATATGTCGTCCATCACTCTTTGAATTCTTTAGTACAAAAGAAAGATGCTTCAAATTCGAAAGGACTCAGATTAATGACTTTTTGGTCATGAAAGTCTAAACACGCTTTGTAGTTTCTAGCTGCGAGTGTGGTATAGCAAAGAAGATTTTTTCTCTTCCTTGGTAAAAAGCAATCTTGGTAAGAACTGACTAAAACCAAATTGTCTAGCCACCATATTTGGCTAGTGTCCAACAATCCCTATTCTAGTTTTCCCCATCGAAATTCTAGTCGACAGAACAATATGTTTAAAGAAATTTACCCAGATGTCAAGAGTCTCAAATTGATTTTCAGGTGAAGAAGATGGAAATCCTCTTCTGAACCAACTTGGTCCATATTTTTTTATCGGCGAATGATACCATACAAGAAACGATTGTGGCACAATTCACATACATAAAGAAATATTTTTTGAATGCTTCCTCAGTCAATAGGTTAGCTAACATCCTATGGAGTTAAGGAAGCAAGTCTAGTACCTTTGAACTGTCTTGCTAAATTAGATGGAACATTAATATTTAGAGAAGGTTCAAAAGTGGCATTAAGCCAGAGTTACAAAAATCATATATGGCCAGAAATTAGGAGATTTTCGTTAGAATGGAAATATGTTTTAGTTCAAGAGAGGCAAGTCCTGGGGATTCATAAAGACAACCCAGGATCAATCTTTTGAGACAAACATTTTGCCCCTCATGAAGCTGGGTTGCTAGAGTTGATTTTTGTAGTCCACATTGGCCTTGGAAATCGAGGCCATGAGGGCTGACACTTGCATGATTGCACACTTGACGGCTAGGTAGAGGTATCCATGATGATGAAGACACATGCATAATGGTTTGAGTAGCGCTGAGAGTTTTACTAAAAAAACACCATCTCTTTGTCATATTGCAAATATGATAGAAAATGACATTTTAAGGGTGACACATGTTAGCCTGAGATTTTTTGCTCAACGTTTCAACATGAATAATGGATATGAGATGTATATAAATGCTAAGTGCACATATTTAAGTCGTGATTTCGACACCAACGAGATTTTTCACAAATTCGATAAATAGACTTTACTAACAAATTACGACTTTTTCACTTCAATACCCCTTTTCTGAAACTTAAATTCCAAAATATCCCAAATTGGAAAAAAAAAACTAGCTATCTGTCCTCTTTTTTAAACAAGCTTGATCATTTATTGAACGAGAGTATGAAGTGAAATTTTGAAAGAGAGTACTGGATCTTTCAATGATCGAGGAGTCAAAGATTATAAATAAAAAAAATATTAATGATTTCCACGTTTGAAAAAACTTAATGTATCGTATGTCAACCAAATTCTTTCATCAAATAAGATAACTTGAAATTTTATTTTTAAAGTGATTGAATTTATGAATTTTGTTTTAAAAATTGGACGAGAGTAACAAAATCACAAATTACAACATTAGTACAAGTGCAACAAAAACAATAAGTGACAAATCAAATAATTGAAAACCAAGTAAACTAAACTTTAAAACACAAAGAATAAACTAGTAGAGACAAGACCTTTTATAACCACTAATAACCATGAGGATTGATAACGATAAAATGATATATAAAAGAAATAAAACATTTCATTTTCTCATTTTCTTCTTTATTTCCTTTTACATATTACAAATTAAAAGAGAAAGAACCTAAAAATAGCCACACATCACGTGACATCACATGCAAATTCTTATCCAAAACAAAAAATATCATAAAGTCTATGAAGCCAAACTCACACATTACTCGACACGTGTCCACTCGGAGCTTTCAGTAGTACATGTCTTCTAGAGCTTAAACAAGTACTCATTAGTCAACATCTCATATTTAACAACCAAACCCACGCGACAAATTAAAAGCTTAAACCCCACGCGCTACTGCGAAAGTGCAATCTCTAATTGATGAGCCAAGTATGATGGAGCACTCAAATGAGGAAGATGCCCCTCCGTGTCAAGCCACTGCACCGTACTCTTCCCGCCGATATGCTCCTTCATGTATGTCGCTACCGATGCCGGCACCGACATGTCCCTCGCCGTTTGCATGATACAACACGGTACATTAACCAACCCTAAAATCCCTCTTAGATCACTGTTGAAAACCGTCCTTGAAACGAATAGTGATATGTCAGGTCTCATGTTAAAAAGTGTTCTAGAAAATTCTCTAACGGCTGTCGGAACATCCGCCCCAACCGCCAGCGGCGCGAAACCGTTCACCCAAGCTTCGTAGTTTGCTTCCATAGCAGAAAACACGTGCTCAATTTCCCCTTGCTCAAATCCACCATGGTAATTTTCTCCATCATTCAAAAATCTAAACAAAAAATCAAATATAAATTCTTAAATTCAAGCCACAAGAACAACTTTCATAACCTATTAAGTTCATAACCAACTAACAAAATTAAGTTACAATTTATAAATTAGTTACAACTAACTAACATATTACAAATTAGTTATAACTAACTAACTGACTGAATGAGTTACGCTAATGTTACCTTGGGGAGGCACCGATAAGGATGAGTTTGGAGAAGAGTTCGGGGCGGCGAATGGAAGCTAACATTCCGGTCATGGCGGAGATGGAGTGACCGACGTAAGCACAGCGAGTGACATGGAGGGAGTCGAGGATGTTAAGGAGGTCGTCAACGTAGGCGTCAAGAGTGGTGTAACGGCGGAAATCGAAATGATCGGGGTTGACGCTACCGGCGCAGACGAGGTCGTAGAGGATGACTTTGTAGCTGCGGGTGAAGTAAGGAAGTACGCGCTGCCATGCTGATTGGTCGGTGCCGAAGCCGTGGGCAAAGACGAGGTATTTGTCGCCGGAGCCTTCGACGCGGACGTTGAATGCGTCGAGGATGGGAGTGCCCATGTTTTAGGACAAAATAGAGTTGGGAATTTGTTATTGGTCAACAGGAAGCCGTGTGGGAGTGGATTGAAGGGATTGATTCATAAGTTGGATATGGGTTGTGTTTTGTTGGCGTTTAGCTTTTGGGAATTTGGGATATGAACCAATGGAAAATAGCGTCTTCTGTTTGTTTTATTCCTTTATTTGAATGGTATTTATAGCAAAATTGTTTCAAGGAGACTTGATTTTACCCCACACATGATATTTGGCTAATTGAATATAATTGTAATTATGGCTGTCACAACGACTTCGACCCGTCTCACATGTTTGATTTTGTTTTCATTGAATTAATTTTTAAATCCACACTCTTTAATATTTTTGTTTATTTTTTTTAAGATTTTAGTAGATGTTGGAATAATATATTTTTTTTTAATTTTTAAGATTAAAAAGATGTAATGTTCGTGGATATACATCTTCCTACCCTCATTTTTTTAAGAATGGTATAAAGTTATAGATTCGACAATCTTACCTCATATTTTTGACACAGGGGAAAAAACGTGAACACTTTGGGTCAAATCTGGCCATAGTAAAAATTCAAAGTTTCATCCGGAGTTGAAGTTATCATTTTTTATCAGAAAATCACCTAACCTTTTAGGGAGGATTCCTTGTCGGGGGAGGTTGGGAGATTGGTCGAGAAGTCCACGGAAAACCTTGATCGAAGCAGAAGACTTAGTGAAACGTGAGGTTATTAGTTGACGTGGCTCATATTTTTATCGAAGAACGTTGGATAAGGTCGTATGATTATTCGAGAACACGTGGGGACCTGTCAAAGACTAAGGTTGCATGAAGTCGAATATGTGACAAGCTTTATTGAGTCGACCGTTGTAGATGGTTTTGTTATGACTAGTATATAAGCAGCATTAGTTTATAGTTTTTGGGGTTCGTATTTTCATACAAACTCGAAGTATCCTAATGTTTAGTGAAAAAAAAAGTGATTTGAAAATGTATGTATTTGCGTTCCACTTCATGAATTAAATTCCTTATTTTTAAGTCTTTTACTGCATTGCAAGTTATTTTCAAGTTTTTTTTTTTATTTTCGACTTTAATGTCAAATTTGTTTCAAACTCATTATTTTTGCACAATCTGCCCAGTGATTTTTTTGAGTTTAATCCCTTAAGTGAAATAAAATTTGTCTTTGTTTATCAAATTTTACAATAAACACACCCTCAACAATGTCCAATATGCTTTACCTGTATTTTTGTGGGTTTTGTAGAGCAGACATGTCAGTTTGCCATCACTAATTACGATTAATTTAGAGTTGGTTCGAACTTGTTGCAAGTTTTTAATTTTGGGTTTTTGGAAGAATTAGAGATATATGGAAGTAAAATATCCTATTGTTGTTGTGTTATTCTTTTATCTTAATGGTATTTATTAAGGGTGTTTAAATCTAAAACGATCCAAATAAAAATCGCTAATTAAGAGGATCACCATCCCCGAATCTTGGATCACATGAAGGTGAAAATAGAAGAAGTATCTTTATGAATCATCAAAGGATGCCACGTGTACCCTTTCATCTTTAGAGAAAAATTCTTATATGTCATCCTCCTTGTAAGTCTAGAGTGCACCTAAGAGAGGGGGTGAATTAGGTAGTTTGATCGATTTTTGGTTTTAATGAAGTGTTACTTTAACTTTCTGGTTTGTTGATGTTTAGAAAGCAGTAAATGCAAAAAATTAAAGAACACCGACAATATATCTTGGTTCCCCTTACAATCCGATAGTACTTCAGTCCTCTTATACAGTAAGAGATTTCAATAAGTGTTAGAACCATGAACAAGTCTATCCTAGCCTCTGTACACAAGTTACTAACTTGGTCAATAAGGAACACTCCCTTATGATTTTACAAAGTATAAAAAGAGAATAATCCTCCCTTTTCACTCTCTTGTTTTCAAAAATTCTGGACAACAAGGTATACACACAAATATGAGTTTTTACATTAAGTTTGAAGTTGAATGATGTATATCAATAACTTGAGTCGATATTCCCTTTCAAGTATACAATTCACAAGTATTCTCCACAAGTGCTCAGAACATAAATAATGAAACTTTTTTATTAATGCAATGAAAGATGAATGCAGAAAGTTTCACTCAAAAGTTTATGACACACGGCACTTGTTTTTGAAAGATGAAAGATTAAGTTTGAGTTATAATGAAAGAAGTGAGTTTTCAAAGTCTAAAACCTAAGGTATTTATACATGAATCATACCGAAAGGAATGAGTATACTACCATGAATCAATGTCTTGATTGATAAATGAAATATAGAATCCATTAGAATCAGATTTTATGCCAAAAGTGTCATTGCTTCGGTGGTAACCGGTTAACACATAATGGTAACCAGCTACAACTAAAGCGTTTCATGAAAAAATTGAGTTTTTCGAAGGTGTAACTGGTTATAACAAATGGTTAACCAGTTACATCTGATGTTGTTTCAAAAATAATTTATTTCTTCATTTGTGTAACTGGTTAACCATATGGTGTAACCGGTTACACCTGATTCAACTTTGAAAAATACCTTTAAAAAAGTTTAGACAAAGAGCCATGGATGTTAAAAGATATGTAATTCATCAAAGATTGAATTGCAACTTGTACCTTAAATGACATAATCAATGCTTTAAGATCCAAAGTATCTTGATAATGCTGATTGAGACACAAGTCTTGATACCATAGCTTTGACTATGAAGCTTTTTCTCATCATTTGTTAATGCATATGATCTTTAAAGTTGTCTTCATCAAAATATAATGTTGGAGAAGTCTGTCTTCATAATCTCCCCTTTTTGATGATGACAACCATTGAAAATTTGAGACGCTTGAATCTTTTAGAACATTGAAACTTTTATAAATCTCTTTAACTGAATGTTTCCCCTAACTAATAACTCCCCCTTGATCAAAGCTCTCCCTTGATCAATATATAAATTTAAAGAATTTGTTGATGCTGCAAAAGTTAGAGACAAACACATATATATACATAATATATCTTCTTCCCTTTTGTCATTAGAAAAAAGGATGGGGAAAAGAGATTAAATTTGAAGTGTAATTGAAACATAATCTTTGCAACAAATGAATTAACAAAAACACAAACATCATACCATAACATAACATTGACATTGTCTTAGAGGTACATAATTAAAACATAGTACGAAAAATAAGTAATAACGAAACGGAAAGGACATAACATGATACTAGCATAGGATTACAACATAATCAAGAAAAACATAAACAACACAAAGAAACACAATAGACTTCTAGTCACTTTCATCTTCCACTTCCTCTTCACTCTCTTCTTGGTTTTGGTTTCTAAGCTCGGCTAGCTTAAGACGAAGGTCACAAAAACTGGTCGTGACAAGGTTTTCAATGTGGCACATCTTGTTGTAGATCCACTTCATTGGTGTATTCGCCTTCAAGAATAGGAGCATATGATGAAGCAGAAGGATAAATGTCTATATGTTTATAGATACCATCCTTATCCTTGTAAATCCCCATGTTTTTGTTGTCTGTCCCAACTGTTATCTCACATTCCTTGGATGTCATTTTCTTCTTTGGCTCTCCTCTTAAATAAATGTCACAATACTCTAAAATCTTGGTTATCAATCTCGCATAAGGAAACCACCACTAAGTCCTCTTTGGTGATGCATGTGGTATACGATAATATAGGTCCAGTTGACTTTCAACTTATTCTTCACAACATAAATAAGTTGCATTTCAGTGTCGTTGATTTGAGTGCTTTAGCAACAAAATGTAAGCAATAAAGTAATGAAGCATATGATCACTCACATATAAGTTGGAAGAATACAGAATTAGCCGAGTTGGATCAGATCCAGAATTCTGAGCTCTCTTGGTGAAAAGATCATGTTCAGACAAATAGTTGATGCTAAAATAATATTTGTGTTTCTCATAACCATTCCAATCACAAGTAAACCCTTGACGAATTTATTCACTTTCAGAAGGAACATATATGCACTTCCCAAACTCATCCATTGTCAACAAAGTTTCTTTGCCCTTGACAGTTAATGACATAATACATCCAGGGTTAATTGAAAGGTTGGAAGAAAGGGTCTTGACCAAATCAGGGTAAATGGGTCAAGAATTAACAATTACTACTCTTAAACCTTGATAATAGAAAAGTGCAGGAAAATCAAAGCTTGTAGGAGAAAAAGTGTTTACCGTGAAAATTAGTAAACAACCGTTGATCTTCCAAATTACTATATTTGGTTACTTATAGGATCGATCAGATTGATCATGGGACATGTGCTAACTGTTTTTGAAGGTGAATTCTAATGAACATAAACACTTCGACGGTGTTCATACCAGCAGTAATTCGTTAAAGGATTTAATGAAAATATAAAATGAAAGAGGGCAAAAAGAATGTTGTAAATCAAAAGTAAATGGCAATAAAGATAAAATTCTGGGTAAAAGTACAGTTCTAGAAATAAAGAATTAATTAAATTACTTCAAGTAAAAAACAACGGTGTAACATCAAACGTACATTTCTCAATTTACTCTTTCTTTACACACGGATACTTTGGTAAAATTGACAGATTTTGTACACACTTGGACACACACACGATCCTAACACTAAGACCTCTTATTTATACTAATCAAAGTAACCGTTTCTAACGGCCTTTCCATAAAATCGAGACAAATGACGCTTTGCATGCATGTAATTATCCATTATGCTCAATGTGTATTTTCAACAGTTTAGATAAGAACAAAAGTTCCCTCCTTTATTTGAATTTGAATCCCTCGTTGAACCACAACTGATGAGGTTTTTGTCAAAAAACACCTTAAACTACTAAAAATATTTCTAAGTCCATGCAGCACCTTTACCCTTGTACCAAGGCATCTTCGACTAGAACTTCAAACATATAGTTTTGTCAAAACATCTTCACATGAAACTTTATTCTCTTAATTTATATGGCCGTCAAAATTGGGAGCTAAAAATTTTCACCCCCCCCCCCCCCCCAAAAAAAAATGTCATTTTTGACATTCCGAAGAAAAAGGCATTTATCAATGCTCCACTGGGCGTGCCAATTTGTTTACCGTGAAAATTGGTAAACCATCTCTGATCTTCCAGATTACTATATTTGGTTACTTACATGATCGATCAGATTGATCCCAGGACATATGTTAACTGTTTTTGAAGGTGAATTCTAATGAACATAAACACTTCGACGATGTTCATACCGACAGTAATTCGTTAAAGGATTTAATGAAAATTAAAATGAAAGAGGGTAAAAAGAATGTTGTAAATTGAAAGTAAATGGCAGTAAAGATAAACTTCTGTGTAAAATTACAATTCTAGAAATAAAGAATTGATAAAATTACTACAAGTAAAAAACAATGGTGTAACATCAAACGTACATTTCTCAATTTACTCTTTCTCTGCACACAAATACTTTGGTAAAATTGACAGATTTTATACAGACTTGAACACACACGCGATCCTAACACTAATACCTCTTATTTATACTAATCAAAGTAATTGTTTCTAACGCCCTTTCCACCAAATCGAGACAAGTGGCGCTTTGCATGCATGTAACTATCCATTATGCTCCACGTGTATTTTCAACAGTTTAGATAAGAACAAAAGTCCCCTCCTTTATTTGAATTTGAATCCCTCGTCGAACCACAACTGGTGACATTTTTGTTAAAAACACCTTAAACTACTAAATATATTTCTAAGTCCATGCAGCATCTTTACCCTTGTACCAAGGCATCTTCGACTAGAACTTCAAACGTATAGTTTTGTCAAAACATCTTCACAGGAAACTTTATTCTCTTAATTTATATGGGCGTAGAAATTGGGAGCTAACACCATGATCCATGAGATGTGATCATCAGTCTATATACATAATAGGCTTAATGCTTTAATGTTATCCCACTTCACAACAAAGCTCGACTACAGATACTTTAATAATAATGTCCTTATGTTTAATGAGATCTCATGATTAAGTCACACTTAATACATTAAACGAACTAGATATTATAGGGACTTTATTAAACAAACATAATAAATAAAAAGCCTTTTATCATTAATAAATAATTCGATACAAGTACCAAAAGTATTGGCCTCTAGGGCTTACACAACAGTTGGGCCGTTTCGCATGGCATGGGCTGTGTTGGCATAAGAAGCAACTCCCATTCAAAGTAAAAGGGAACTACATGGGTGGGGCGTGTGGCATGGCACAAGTCGTGCTGCTTGGTATGACCCCCTATGTAAGGTAGCACCCTCGTGTTTAGTCTCGCCTTAGTTACAAATACTTGACATTTTGAAACATTTTCCAAGTTTTTGATGTCTCAGGTTGTTCCAATTCAGTACATAGTTGTCTTTATGTGCACTTATACCAATTAAGGATGATTGATGGTGAAAAAATTGTATAAGTGGGCCTAGAATTCATTGGAGAGACACATCTTACCATACTTTACATCATTCACCTTTAATTTATGCCCTAAGTTCTTGCTAGTTTATTTTCTTGCAACTGTGTTTTCTGTCAAAGAGTTTTAGAACTCAAGTCATTTTGGAGCTTTTTCTTTTATCTAATACAAGTCATATATCTTCAACCAGGTTTCATATTTTCCATTATTATTGCTTTTACTTTATTGTTAAATATGCATGCTTGTGTAATGTTTGTTTTATCTACTTTGTATCTCACCACGAGTGAGTAGTCTATTAGGGACTAAAGATCATGAGACTTGTCTCATGACATATCCTGTTGGAATCCAAAAATGTTCAATTACGAGAAATATAAAAACATGTTATTTTAGAGCCCGAGTCTTTAAAACAAATACCACTTACGAATGTAAATATAACTCAGATACCGATCATACACTGAAAGGGTGTACTTCGGTTTCTGAGAGTGGATTTCTAAGCAAATGAGTTAGAGGTGACGTTGAAAGGGTGTCTCAAACGCAATTGAAAAAGTCTCATTTTTATAGCTATGAAAACTTTTCTCTCTGGTGAATAAGCCGGGCAAGTGAAAGCATACAATTTCTTCACCTTAGAAGGGACAACACACTGACGAAAGTAGGTGTTTTTCATTTTTATCTATTTTCTATAACTTGTTAAATTTCTCGTAATAGAATCAGAGGATCCATTGGGTATGTTTGAACAAGCACCATGAACCTTAAGTCCGACTTGATTTTATAAATTTTATTTTGTTAAAAATCAATTTCTCTGAACCAAATCCCAATTATGATTGCTCTAGCTTTACATCGATTTAGTAGAAATCGGTAATAAATATTTTGTCCATGAGGCTCGACAACCTTTTTATACTACTTCGCATTGTCGTACGCTTGCGGCTTGTCAAGATCCAACCGTGGGGAATTCCATCATTTTTTTAAATATAGATATAATTTCATTATAACATGTATTTTGTATACTACATAATGACACAATAATATGCACTAAAATTTCGAACAAAATTATAATTATATATACACCAAAATGGCATGCATATTGTATCAAAATATGAAATAAAAATATACATTATTTATATCAAAATCAATATTGCACACATATTATAAAATTAGTGTTGATTTGGTTTATAAATCTCATGGAAGCAAGATGCTCATTGTGAATAGACGTCTTTTAACTCTTCTTCTGTGAATAGTGTCTTGTTGTTAAATATCTAAAAGTTGAACAAAATGTAAAAACACTTGCTTATAAATAATAACAAATTATTATGTGGTAAAAATCATTCACATGTAATTGTAAACATATATTACTTGCTCCCTAGAATAAACAATATCGGCAGAGACAATGTTTATCATGTGTTTCATGACATGAAATCCGCACTCATATCCTCTTGGTTGTCTCCTCGTCTACAAATAAATTTTATATAGTGGATAATAATACAGGCAAAAATCACATGGAATTATAGATAAATGAATATCACAACTAATACACTTACTTTAGAGGGTATAAAATTTGGGTTTTTTCTAAGTCCTTTCAACATATTGGATCCCTCAACAGTTTTATATATTGAAAAAAAATTAAATATTACATGTTAATTACAAAGTCACAAAATGTATATTACTTAGTCATATTAAATATAAACTTACATGTCAACTATAAGTTTCATCCTTGATTCAAGTTGTTTGTCTAAGAAACATAACACAATTACATTACTCTTTTGAAAACAAATATTAAATTGTCAATGGCCATGCCATGAACATGAGAATAACTAGTAATGGATAAAAATTTGAATACTAAATAAGAGAGAACACAAATTCATAAATACTCACGGATAAATATATAGTGATAGAAAACAAACTTTATTCAAATCTATTAACTGATTTTGTATGTATGCTTCAACCATATTTGCTTGATTCCCTTAAAATTGTGTATTTTAACGGTCAAAGAATCCATAAAGATCCGATTTATTTATTTCTATACAAAAATGACGGATATATCTATTTCTTGCGTGATTCCCACTTTTGTGCTAATTTTCCTTCTAACATATTATCAATGAGCTCGTCATCTTTTTCTCGATGATCTGAAATATATTCCCAGGTCGATGATCTCTCTAACACAACATACAAGCCTATTATGCTCCTTTGTTCCAATTTCTTTTACTAATATATCATTTCATAATTGTGGAACAAAGGAACCTTCACTGACAATTTCAACCAAAAATCCTACAACTTAAATAAAATTTCATTACCAAAGTGAAATAACCTACAATTAATATTATTCACAAAAGAATCTATTTACAATCTTCTCAGAAACTACATGTATAGCCTCTAATGTGAGCTCTCGACCTGGTCTTTGTCGGAGCCTCATCCATTTATCATGGCATGATGATGGAGATGGGTTATAATCATGACTTAGTGAATCATCTCCCAGTTTTTGTGTTTTGTCATTCATACATTGTCATAAAATAAGTTTATAATTGTCAAAATAAATTTATAATTTGATGCATAAATCTGAAATGTGTAGTGCTAAATTTGCAAATAACCTTGTCTAGGGCGACAACTTGGGACCACCCTAGGAAAGGGCAGCGACGCGAGGTCGACTGAAGGGAGGTATCGCCCCACCCTCGGGTTTTCCTAGCCCGTGGAGAGAAAAAACGTGAGATAAGACGTGTCTAGAGAAAGTCATAGTCGCTATTGACCCACGTCTCATAAGGGAATAAGGATTCAATTGTCTACCTTTTGACTAGTTGGGTGGCGACCTTTCCTAAGGAAACCCTAGGGATCAGGAATTCCTATAAATACACTATCCCTTAAGGGGATAAAGGACATACCCTTAAGTTATACACACTTACTACTACTCAGAGAGTTCCATGATTTTAGTAGCTCAAACACTATAAAAGTTAATTGTTCTCCTGCAACCCAATATCGTCGACCACCAACAAGGCCTCTCACCTCACGTGAGTTGGTCCCTCATATAGCCTCAAAAACTACTGTAAAGTGCTACTCACTATTGTGAGCTATCCCTTACCCTCAAACGTGTAATATACCTACTATGGCCTCTAAGTCTCCATCCCCTTGCAGGGGAACACACACACACACACGTGTACTTTTTAGACAGAAAAATTGTATCCTATAATGTTATCTTATGTCTAAAGGACGATATACATGAAATTGCATTCTTAAATAAATTTTAAATATCAAATTGTGTAGTTATAAGCAAGTGCGCGTATGTGATTATGTTAGCCAAATCTATTTTATTATCAATAATTTATATATAAAAGAACACACAAGTAATGTAAGTTATTTTTTTCTTTTAATCTTATCCTTATCAACGTCAACAAATTAAAAATAAAAACAAAAATAAATATATATAAAATTCCTTTCAAATAAATATAACATTATTTATTAATAAATAATATTTTGTTTTTTATTGATATTCAAATTAAAATAAATATCATACAAAGAATTCGATAAAACATACATAGTACTTGTTGATTTCTCTAAAGAATTAAGAATATATATAATAGGCAATAATATTTTGTAACATAATGTGGTTCAAAATACAATCCGCAAACTCAACAAATCCGCAAACCAAATGTTTTTTGTTGTTGCGGTTTTTGGTTTGGTTAGCAGTTTTTTATTGGGACGGTTCGGTTTTAAACACCCATAATGAGAATATATATTTTTAGCATTGCTTTCCTTTCTTGTTTGACTCTTAACCTGTTATAAACATAATAGAAATAATAATTTGCAAGGTTGTATCTATAAAGCATCAATAAAGCATAAAATAATTATTCTTCACCAAGTAAGATTCCTACTAACCAATAATGGAGTAAAACTACGAGAATCTACAAACTAATCCCAAATATCCTTATTAATAAAATTAGACTTCACATCTGGATGTTAAAGATAAGGCTTAGGATTTGTAATGTAATATGTGTGAGTTGTGACTTAAAGCCCCTCTAACGCTCACCAACATAAAAAGTACACCTGAACTTTAACTTATCACTCTCAAATATGTCACTGCTTTCTTGAAACTCAAAAATTGACTACAACTACACCAACAAGTAGGTATTAGTATTTAACAAAAAACTTATACTATTAAGTAATGTAAATTAAACTTAATACCTTAAGATATATCCACGTACTTCCTTTCAAATCATCTAGTACCAAGACCGAATCAACTATCAAAATACTTTCTTTTCTACGACTAAGGTATGCCACATAACTCTTAAATATGGAAACAATATTACCATAACAAGTGCCATTTTTATGATCAAACTCGATCAACAACTTAACATCTGTATTGTGAATTTTTGTTAATTTAGCCATCATTGTGACCCCTATAGTTTTTCTTTTTATTTTATTCTCAATAGAAGAACACTCATTTCTATGCGTGGTGATGGATGAATGGTCCATATATGTCTGAAATCCTATCTATAGCAACATTAAATCTTCAAAATCACAATAATTAAACTTTACAATCTCAATCACAACAACGACATATAACCTTAAATCTCAATAACAACAACACTAAACCTTAAATCACAATAACAACAACACACTACTACAAATTATACCTACTACAAATTATATCTATTGTAACACCATATTACTATGACCAATTAAGCAACCATAGTAATAAATCATCTTAACGCGCCTAAATTTATCTTTCTTTTATTAAAAGACATTTTATCATGGTTCATCATAACAACCTTGGCAATAGATGAAAGGTTACTTGCTTCGAATCCCAACACCAACAATTTTTTTATTTTTTCGTTACAAAAAGGGCTTGTCCATATACTCCTATAAATATATTAAAATTAAAATATCTATAACCATAGTTAGTACCAGAAACTGTTGGGAATAGTACTTATATTTTATTACAATTTAACCAACCTTGGTGATAAGCTTTACATATAGATAGGAGAAGTTATCAAGCTTCAGCAAAGAATAATCATCTCTCTCAAAACACAAAACCCTAGCATCTCTTTCTTCCACATCCATCAAACTTGTCTCTCTTCTTCTTCCATAGAACTCATAACATCTTTCTCTTCCACATCCAACAAATTCATCTCTCTTCTTCTTCCACATAACTCATTTGTCTTATTCTTCATACTAAAAGGTGATAAAGTTCAACAATACTTCTTCTTCTTCTTCTTCTTCTTCTTCTTCTTCTTCTTCTTCTTTGTATAAATTCTAATATTCATCACTTTTGAAGAACTTCCAAGGTACGTCATTCGTCGTCCTACTCCATCCATTTGGTGTTACAAAGGGTTTTAATTTGGCATGGTATTTTTTTTAATTTTGATTTCACATGATATTTGTGTTTTTTGGGGTTGTCTATGCATTGTATGTCAAATGTATCAAAATGCTCATGAGCAATTTTATGTCATTTTTTGTCCACCTGGGTGAATCGATAGTAAGTTTTTAGGGGTTTGAATATTGATTATAATGTGAAAGTAATTTACTTAGATTAGATTAGTTTATTAATAGTATTTTGTAAACGTGCTACTGTACTTTTCCAACGTGGGCACTAGATATTTTCAATTGTGTGTTCATTGTACTTTGATCTTTTTTCTCTTTTCCTTTTTTTTTTACCTAAAGTTACTTCTGGTCTCTTGGATCCCTGAGTTTGACCTTACTTTAAAGATGGAAAATAATGGTATAGTCTAGGAGCAGTATGTTACTCTCTTAACTAACTTTTGTATATTTAGTTTCATCAAACTATGTTTTGTCAAAAAGCGGTTGTTGTTTTATCTTTACATATGTCTTACCTAGTGAGGAATGACTTTGCTCTAGTTACATGCAATTTGATTTTAGATTTTTTTCAAGTATGATTGTGTTCTTCTTAAATTTTTTTCATACTTTTCAAATCTCGTTTATGTTTCCGTTTATGTTTAACATGTTATATGTAGGATTATAATGTCATGCTAATTTATGTTTCTAAATATGGTTAACATGTTGATTGTAGGATTATAATGTCATGCTAATACATTTTGACTTGTAGGAAAGGTGAATGAAAAAAATTAACTCAAGAAAATGCATATTATGGGCGTGGTTCACAAATTATTTGTGTTACTATGAAGAAAAAATACAAGGAGGATGAAGCGGAAGTGAAAGCTGCAAACTTGTGTGAAAGATCCAGAATGACATCCATTCAAATTTAACACAAGTTTGTAGCTCTCGCTTCAGCTTCATCCTCCTTTCATTGTGGATTCCATTATGAGACAAGTAAATCATTTCTTCGTTTTCATTTTCGACAAACGTTTTCAATAAAAGGTACATTTGTGAAACATTTTATGAGTTGATATGTTGTTGTTGTTCAAAATGCATACCTTGTTGAGGTTTGTTCATGTTTTTTATGTCCAAGTTGAGTTTATTATATCGTATGTAGATTGCTTGTTTCACTAACCCTTCACTGAACATATGTGTTTACTTAAATTGATTTAGAAAATGATAATCTTAAAATTTAGTTGTATTTGAAAACTAACTTAAATCAATCAATGTTTTTCTAATTACATGCATCTTGTAATTCATCTCTCGCTCTTTAACATATAGAATTTGGTTCAATGCTCCAAGTTATTCAAAACAATGATTCATTTTCTTCTAGTTTATTTTGAAAAGCATGAATTTGTTGAGAATGACTCTGAGTTAGTCAGCAAATTAATACTTTTCAAAATAAAATAGAAGAGAATGAAGAGTTGCTTTGAAGAACTTGGAGCATTTAACAAATTCTATATGTTAAAGAGTGGAAGATGAATTATAAGAGGCATGCAATTCG
This sequence comes from Lathyrus oleraceus, assembly GCF_024323335.1. Lineage (NCBI taxonomy): Eukaryota > Viridiplantae > Streptophyta > Magnoliopsida > Fabales > Fabaceae > Lathyrus > Lathyrus oleraceus. The sequence continues at coordinate 14,061,694 of NC_066584.1, forward strand.
AAAAATACTGGAACATCTAAATTGTTTTTCAAGAATAATTTAATTTTCAGATTATTATCTTCTAAATCAATTTGAATGGCTGTATATGTTTATTGAGGGGTAAAGAAAAACATGTAATCCACATATTTTATAATAAACTCGTATACATACCACCACGGCTGGAATATATAACCTTGATGAAATGTTAATATTATACGCGCTTTAATTAAATTGATGTTGATGGGTTTCAAACACATTACTTATATATATATATATATATATATATATATATATATATATATATATATATATATATATATATATATATATATATATATATATATATATATATATATATCACAACGATTATTTAATATAACTGTTATGATAGGTAACACTCTACCTAGTTTATCACTATTGTCAATCGCCCATGATGGAAAGCAATATATTTACAACCACACCTTATCTAACCATGGTTGGTTAACCGTCATGATGTCTCTTTTTCAACTGTGATGAAAGGGTTTTTTTATAGTAGTGACAACACTAAACATTTTTTTTATCTCGATAAAACAACAAGATAAAATCTCGTTAATCTCAACAATAACATATATAAACTTCAACCTCATCTCAAAGTAATAGCAACACTAAACATACACCATCCCCTAAAACTGAGTTTTCACATCCCCCACCACACCGGATTATCTTTGTCCCTAGTTTGGAATATTACATATTTAAAGTTTGGAGGGATTATCCAACGGAGCTTTGACAACTCTCTAATTATTATTAATCTATCAAAATAAATGTAGTGTACCATTAAAAAAAACAAAAACATCTAATAATCCATTAGATAATTGGTTTATTTTTGGAAGAATAACTAATGTATGTTTATCGGGAATAGAATAAATGTGTAATTTCTTTAACAAGTTAAGGTCATAATGGTTTATTTGGTTGGACAATTTTAGATAGTCTTTCCCCTTAGTTTGATTTTGTTTGAAGACATCATTAGATGCTGTCTTCTTATCTTAGTGATGTAGTATTTCCATGTTTTTTTTAGAGTATTTCCCGTGTTTCTTATTACTAAACTATAAAGACAAAAATGATTGTATCAATTTTTAATTTTTTATCAAATGCAACACAAGTTCTTATAAGATATGGGTAATGATATTTGAACATTCTTAAAAAATCTTTAAAAGTTAATTTAATTATAAATATAAAATACAACAATACTTACACCACTCATTATTCACCCTATTCGTATAGGGAACAATGTTTTATTATTACTTTTAAATAAAATATAATATTTATAAAAAAAAAATATTTAAAATTATTTTTGTAACACGTTATTATTAACCAATTTTATTATTGTATTAACTATAAAAAATATATATTTTATTAACCATTTATTTTACTTATAATTTATTAATCAAATATATTAATTCATTAACTAATAAAATATACAATATTAACTAAGTTTTGATATTAAATTATAAAATATAATAATCGATCTTTACTCTCTATTAATCAAATTGTAATGTTAAATTATAAAACATATGAAATATATCAAATAAAAATTTAATTTTAAATTATAAGATATATGAAATATATCAAATAAATTTGTAATATTAAATTATTAAATATAGAAAATAAATTTGGTTAATAAAATGTAAAGATTAGTTATTATATTTTATATTTTAATGTTAAATTTTGGTTAATATTATGTAATCTACTTGTTAATGAATTAGTAAACTTGATTAATAAATTATAAATAAAATAAATTGTTAATAATATATATTTTTATAATTTATATAATAAAAAAATTGAATAATAATAAACTTTATATTATGTTAAAAAAAATATTTTTACGCGTGAATGCTAGAAGCTGCCTACTTAATGAGCAGATCCATACAAAAGCATAGACTATGTAGTGTGACTGTTAAAGCATTTGTACAAAAACAAAAGGTGACGTTGATGATTATCACTAAAGAATGACATTAGATGATTAATTGTACTGATATGGTTGTACATGCATCCATGTTCAAAGCACTGAAATATCTGAGTACAATTGCTAGCTAGCACATCCATTTGTCAATGCAACAATTGCTATCATTTGGTATAGACGTGACAGAGATAGAATCTTTACATGCATTGCTGTTGGATTTTATATATAATGAAACTGGAATCTGATTTATTCGAAGTAGTCTTCAATTCAACCCCCTCTCTCTCTCTCTATCCCTTTAAATATAGTACTCTTTGTACCATGGTCCATTTGTTTCTTGTTTCTATAGAGTACAGAATTCACACACTAGAGCAAGAGAAAAACAGAGGGAATATGGAATCGACAAAGCGTGCACTTTTTTTTTGTCTATTAGGAAAATTTCATTGTCTTTCTCTGACAAAGATGCTTTCACAATCTCTCTTTAATTCTCTCCCTCACTATTGTCCAGCAATATATGCTTTTACTTGAAGCCACTAGCTCAACGCATAGAGAAGAATAACTCACTAATCTCCGTTGCTAGTTTATTATGAAAATTAAAATGCATGCATGATGCTTTCTTTTATAATAACAACCATTCCCAATTGATAAATAATTGCAAACAAAAGAGAACATAACATTTGTAATCAAGTTCGACTAATTTTATTTACGTCATACGGCTATAAAACAACTATAATTTTGTTTTATTGATAGAGAAATATTAAAATTTAGAGTGTTACAATTCGTATATAAATTATATAGTTCATAATATATATAATATAGTAAAATTTATAAATAAATAAAAGACAAACCGACAACAAACTGCACAGCTATTCTTGAACCGTTCATAATACAATATTACGTTTGATCTGTTTGTTCATTGATGCCCATTTGTCATTACGTATGAGTTATACTTAACAATCTTCATCTTAACGAATAACTGACATCTTAAAAGATTTATTGTATGACGTTCATCTCGTGTAACTGACAAATACAAATATTATTTAACATTGAGAAACATGTAGTCCAAACAATGTTTCACCTCATATAATCCTCCCCTTTCGGGTGCATTTTTTAGCATGAATTCATTCTCTTTCCCATTGATAATGATTTCGTGTCATGTCTTATATGAGTGTATAGATTTCTTCGATGTCCTTATTTATTAATGTCTCGCCAATAGTCACTCTCATATAAATGGACTATCAACCATTTCTCAAGTCCGTGACGGGGACAAAGTCTAAGCATCTCTTTAAACCGTTCCCAGGATTCGTATAGTGATTCCCCATCTCTCTATTTAAAACTTATTATCTGGTTTTTGAGCTAAGCACTTTAGCTCAATAGAAAATAACGACTTAGAAATTGGATTTTTAACTAATTTCATGTCGAAATGGAAATGGAGGATAAGGATTGTAGCCATGTTAGGGCTCTATCCCTTAGGAAAAATGGAAAAAGTCTCGGTCAGATCGCTTTCGGGTCTACACAAATTATTTTTATAGTGTCACAAAATTCAACAAAAATAGATAGATATAAGGAGAGCATCAACTCAAAATTATTTGCTTCCCAGGTTGGATGCATATAGAATACTCGAATGAGGCTCTTCATTATTGAGAATTACGTAGTCTATGAGGGCATTGTTGGGTGATGTTATCGCTTATCATTGTTGTTGTTGTCGTCAATGTCTTTTGTGAAAATAATGTGTGTTTATTGATTCAGGATGGTTTTCAAGACTTCATATTCTTCGTATTATACCGATACCAAAAAAAAAATTGCAAAAAAAATATATATAGAAATTTAGGATTTCCTAATCTAATCGGTGAAACTAGAAAGATTCGATATATCAAAAGGTCGCCGATAATGACACTAAAAACTTGATAGCATCTGAAAGTGCACACTTCTATTAGAATAATACAAAAAAGTATCATTTTGTAAGGATCTATGCGTGAGTATCGTTCTTGCTAATTTTAGTAAATATCTAAGATGATGGTTTATTGGTTGATCATTGTTTATAAATAGTTTAAAGGACTAAGTCTATGTTCATGTATCTCATCTTTTTATACAAATCAAGTAAAGTTAAAGCTTTTAGTTTCCTCTGTTTTAACACATTTGAATTTTCAAAAGAATAATTGAAAGATTTAGAATGTATCTTCTTTCGAAGCATACAATTGTATTCTAAGTATCTAAAGCCTCCTATTTTCATGGCTTGTTTCATAGACAAGATTCTTTAAGTTTGGCTAATTGTACTTGTGCATTGGCCTATTCATCTAGTTTTTAAGTTCAGAGATCAATCTTCACTTTTCAATTCATCGGTTGATATCCGAGACTACCTCTACTTTCGTAGAGGTATTCATTTTGCCCATAAAAAATTGACTATGATTAATGGTTGTTAAAACAAATACTTTTTCAAAACTTTTATTTTACATTTGGCCGAACTTTTAGATGGTCCTCGTGACCCTAAACTTAAGTGAGATTACTCACTCATGAGAATGGTAATTTCATAAAATATGTTTATAAGAATGGTATAAATATATATATGAACATGACACTAATTCTAAACAAGCAATATAAATATAGATGAATAAAAGTAAATAAATTCATGGGCCTTAATTTGATAATAAAACATAATTACAAATGATTGCTCCAAGATGAGACTTGTGAAGAATTTTAAAAATTGCATAAAAGATCAATTAAGCATGAATTGTAAAATTGTGAAAATCTTACGTACCATTAGAAAGGGATTTTAGTTGTCTTTATAGCCCCAACCTAAATAATATTATATAGTTTCGCTCATAACTGAGATATAAATGACCCTTAATTAGTCAAATTTCATAAAACCAAAACAAATGGGTATGAGGAGAAGTTTGCGAGTTTTACACTTGTAACAAGAGTTACAAGTTAACAGTAATAATTATTACGATTTTAATTGTTAGTACGGTTCAATTGTAATTTAATTTGATCTGATATAAAATAGGTCTTTTATTGAGTGTCAATTACGTTCATAACGGGTTGACTGTAATTGGCTCTTGACTTTAGCTATTTTCTTCGATTTCTATGATATTTTTGATGTGTTTCATGCTTTTGTTTGTGATAGCTTGACATAGTGTTGGTGTAAGCCCTAGAGGCCAATACTTTTGGTACTTGTATCGAATTATTTATTAATAATAAAAGGTTTTTTCTTTATTATGTTTGTTTAATAAAGTCCCTAGGATAGCTAGTCCATTAATGTATCAAGTATGACTTAATCATGAGATCACATTAAGCATAAGGACACTATTCTTAAAGTATCCGTAGTCGAGCTTTATTGTGAAGTGGGATAACATTAAAGCATAAAGACTATTATGTATATAGACTGATGATCACATCTCATGGATCATGGATAAGGAGTTATCAAGTCTTAAACATATGTATGAATATTAAGAGTAATATTCACACTGGATTGACCCGCTATGAGAATACTATATATAATGTTATGCAAAGTGTCATAAGTTATTCTCATGGTGATAATGGTGTATACCACCCTTCGACCTGAAACCACTATGGACCCTAGATGTAGAGTCAAGTGCCTTGTTGCTGACCAAACGTTGTCCGTAACTGGATGACCATAAAGACAGTTGATGGATACTCCACGAAGCATGCTAAGGGACATGAGTGACCTAGATGGAATTTGTCCATCCTGCGTAACAGGATAAATGTCTATGGGCCCAATATTGAACTGGACAAGGATGACACAGTCTATGCCTTGTGTTCAATATAGACATAAGGGCAAAAGGGTAATTATACACATAAGTAATATCACAGAAGGATTTGTCAGATCACATGACATTTTCGTGTCTTGGGTAGCAGTGATGTGTTGCTAGATACTGCTCACTGTTTATTATGTTAAATGTGTGATTTAATATAATTGTCAATGCCGCGAAAACCTACAAGGTCACACACAAAATGACGGATTGATGAGAGATATAGTAACTAAGGAACACCGTAAGGTACGGTGCACTTAAGTGAATTGTAGAACATCGTAAGGTACAATGTACTTAAGTAGAATACGAAATATGGTAATGTACCACGCACTTAAGTGATTTTGGCATATTATAAGATATGGGCCACATACACTTAAGTGGACTTTTTAGCTTTCAGCCCACACAAGTGGTTCTATAAATAGAACCCTTGTGCATAATCATTTGTGCAGTTGCAATTTCGTTTCTCTCTCTCTCTCTCTCACTCAAAGCCTTCATTCGTAGCAGCTAGCACTGAGATTGAAGGAATTCGTTCGTGTGGACTGAGTAGAGGCGTTGTTGTCGTTCAACGTTCGTGATCGCTCCGTAGATCTGCATCAAAGGTTTCAATCGTCACAAGAGGTAACGATTCTATCACTGATCATGCCCATTCGTAAGGATCACTAAAGGAGAAAAATTTTAAATTCCGCTGCGTTTTGGATCGCTATTCTCCTTTAGTGGTATCAGAGCCATTTACGAAACCATGAATCTGATAGCTGTTTATTTTTTGTATTAATATGATTAAAAGACAGAATGAATCAAAGAATAAACGAGTAATTAAATTTGGCATCATGTGTGTATGATTTGGATGATTGATGTTGACTATGCTTCAGAACCGACATTAGTATGGTGAAGCAGCGATACATCGATCGTCCATAGGTTACGCAATTGAGATCGATCAAGTTATATATATATGATATAAGTAATCCTAATGCAAAATACGGTATATATGATATACTGTTTCTGTTTCGTTCATTCAAACACTTAATGGTTGTTTTCCTTTGAGCGATCAATGGTCGTTTGCTTCGGAATCCGACATTAGTATGGTGAAGCAATGACCTGTTGATTAATCATACTGAATCAACAATCGAGGCGTGTTTGACGGTCTGAAATTGGTGCATTAGGGTTAGTGACGACACAAGGGTTGTGCTGTCAAAGAGTTGTGAATTGAGGGCTTGTTGGATCACGTCTGTTGACTGGTTCAAAGCGCTGATTTTGGCCACGTGACGTTCGTCATGGGTCTGTGACGGTCGTAAAAATCTGGACGTTCGGTCGTAACATGCTTTGTGACGGTCGTCACATTCACAGAGTATGTATTCTCTGTCTTTCTGTTTTGTGACCGGACAGCGGACCCCGGCTAACTCTGCCTAGTATGATCGGCCGCCGAAATTTAATTTGGTTTTAATTAATTAAAAGAATTAAAATTAATAATAATAATGTGTTTATTATTATTATTATCTTGTGGTGATCAGTTATGGCCTTAGTTTTCCTTCATTTTGTTTTGGGATTTTAAAATACGACCTGCGTGTCGTGCCTCTCTTTTAATATCTTAATGTAACTTCTTTTCTCATCTCACTCCCTCGTATGTAAAACGAGTTTCTTTTATGTAATGTAATGTTATGAAGAAAGAGAAGAATTCAATATCAAAGGAGGACAACCTTGAAGATCTTGCTTGGAGAAGCCTAGATCGTTATTAGGTTAGCTTAGGTTCTCTCATTGGCTTGGGAGAACAATTGCGCTAGGGGCCATAACTGTTTCATTATGTATGTTGATGCATGTGAGAGACGATTTATATGATAAATAAGCCTGTGAGATCATTATAATTGCAAATTCCCTCAAATTAAATATTAAGTTTATGCTTTCCAAGTTTTAGCACTCATCAAGACTAGTATCGGATAATGTAGGTTTCGCCTACGCGAGGTGCATGTTCTATATTAGTAAGGTGCGATGGGATAATTGTAATATCCAATTGCTAAAACAATGGGTCAAACTTAACTAAACAAATTATAATAAGATTATATGTGTTTAGAAGCAAGAGTTGAAAATGATCCATGTGATGGATTGGAATAAGGAGTTATTCACCCAACTAAAATATTCGAGAGTTGTATTAGACACAATTGGAAGGAGTTCCTACCTAAATAACCTAGTTTTGTGTAATCCGCCTACGCGGACTTAAAACAAAGTGAAATGTGGATCTCGACCCACTAGAAAATCTTCCAACGGGATTTTCCGAATCAAATGGCGAGGGTCATTTGTTTTGAGTAAAATAGTGGGAGCATATTTAATTAAAGGCCTAATTAAATATGTTATTGATACTTATATTTTCATTAATTTCATGTAGATTACCATGACAACAAACACCTCTAACAACGTTTTGCGATCAATCCTTGACAAGGAAAAATTGTCTGGGACGAATTTTCTGGATTGGAACCGAAATCTGAGGATTGTCCTCAAACATGATAGAAAGTTGTATGTCTTGGAGAAACTTGTTCCTGAAGAGGAACCTCCTAGTTCTGCACCTAAGGCAGAAAGAGATGCTTATAAGAAGCATGTCGATGATGCCAATGAAACTGCTTGTCTCATGCTAGCTACCATGAACTCAGAGTTGCAAAAGCAACATGAGAACATGGCAGCGTTCGATATGATCGAACACCTGAAGATGCTCTATCAAGAGCAAGCAAGGCATGAAAGGTTTGAAGTTTCAAAAGCCCTTTTTCAAGGCAAGTTAGTTGAGGGAACCCTTGTAGGTCCCCATGTGCTCAAGATGATTGGGTATGTGGAAAACCTTGAAAGGTTGGGTTTTCCCCTCGGAAAGGAACTTGCGAGTGATTTGATCTTGCAATCGTTTCCAAATAGATTCAGTCAATTTGTCCTAAATTTCAATATGAATGATATGGACAAATCTCTTCCTGAACTGCTAGCCATATTAAGAACTCCTGAGCAGAATCTGAAGTAAAAAGGGAAGTCCATTCTGATGATCGGAAATGGAAAGAGACAGAACAAAAGACCCACCAAGCAGGGTGATAAAGGGAAAGGCAAGGAAGTTGCCAAACCCAGACCCACTGTTGCTGCTTTGAAGCCTAGTGGAGGCATAACAAAGGCAGGCACCTGCTTCCATTGCGGTAAGACCGGGCACTGGAAGAGAAACTGCCCAAAGTACCTGGAAGATATGAAGAATGGAGTAGAGACTTCAACTTCAGGTATTTTTGTTATTGAAATTAATTTATCTACTTCTGCATCATGGGTATTAGATATTGGATGCAGTTCTCACATTTGTACAAATGTGTAGGGGCTAAAAAGGAGTAGAGATTTGGTAAAAGGTGAAGTTGACCTACGAGTTGGCAATGGAGCAAAGGTTGCTGCTTTAGCCGTAGGAACTTATGTATTGACTTTACCTAGTGGTTTAATAATTCAGTTAGAGAACTGTTATTATGTACCTGCAATTAGCAGGAATATTATTTCTGTTTCTTGTTTGGACAAATTTGGTTTTTCATTTATAATAAAGAACAATTGTTGCTCAATTTATTTGAATGATATATTCTATGCTACTGCACAAATGAACAATGGATTATATGTCCTTGATCTTGAAATGCCTATTTATAACATTAATACTAAAAGAATGAAACCTAATGAGTTAAATCTAACTTACCTTTGGCATTGTCGATTAGACCACATAAATGAGAAACGCATTTCCAAACTCCATAAAGATGGACTCTTGGACTCTTTTGATTATGAATCATATGAGACATATAGATCTTGTTTAATTGGAAAGATGACAAAGTCTCCATTCACAGGAAAAGGTGAAAGAGCTAATGATCTTTTGGCCCTCATACATACTGATGTATGTGGACCACTGAACATACCATCCAGAGGAGGTTTTCAGTACTTCATCACATTTACTGATGATTTCAGTAGATATGTATATGTGTATTTAATGAAACACAAATCAGAGTCCTTTGAAAAGTTCAAGGAATTCAAGAATGAAGTACAAAACCAACTAGGTAAGAATATTAAAACTCTTCGATCAGATCGAGGTGGTGAGTATTTAAGCCTAGAGTTTGATGACCATCTAAAAGATTGTGGGATCCTATCCTAACTTACTCCTCCTAGAACACCCCAATGGAATGGTCTATCTTAGAGAAGAAATCGAACCCTGTTAGACATGGTCCGATCCATGATGAGTCACGCCGATCTTCCAAACTCCTTTTGGGGACATGTACTACTGATAACAACTTACACACTTAATCGTGTTCCATCCAAAAAGGTTGAGAAGACACCATATGAGATATGAAGTGGTAAGAAACCACATATGTCTTACTTGAAGATTTGGGGTTGCGAAGTTTATGTGAAACGACAAATTTCAACTAAGCTTGAGCCCAAATCTGGCAAATGCTTATTTGTGGGGTATCCTAAAGAAACAAGAGGGTATTACTTCTACAATCCTTCTGAGGGCAAAGTGTTTGTCGCTCGAACTGGAGTTTTCAAAGAAAAGGATTTTTATTTCCAAAGGAATCAGTGGGAGGAAAGTAGAGCTTGAAGAAATTCAAGAATCAGAAAGCATTGATACACCTATGGAGGAATTATAGCAGGAAACACAAGTAGTTGTGGAAGAGCAACCTGCTCAAGTAGAACAAGACCAGCGTAGGTCAAGCAGGATACGTCACCTACCTGAGAGATATGGATATCTCATAACTGATCAAGGTGATGTATTACTCGTGAATCAAGATGAGCCTGTGACCTACCAAGAGGCCATAACTGGTCCCGAGTATGAGAAGTGGCTAGAAGCCATGAAATCTGAAATGGATTCCATGTACACAAACCAGGTTTGGACCTTGGTAGAGCCTCCTGTAGGAGTTAACCCTATAGGATGCAAGTGGGTCTTCAAAAGGAAGACTGACATGGATGGTAAGGTACATACCTATAAGGCAAGACTGGTTGCAAAAGGATATAAACAAATTCATGAGGTTGACTATGATGAAACCTTTTCACTAGTTGCAATGCTTAAATCTGTTCGGATTTTACTTGCTATCGCTGCGTATTATGATTATGAAATATGGCAGATGGATGTCAAAACTGCTTTCCTTAATGGGAATCTTCTTGGGGATGTGTACATGACACAACCTGAAGGATTTGACATACCTGAAGAAGCCCAAAAGATATGTAAGTTACAAAGATCAATCTATGGATTGAAGCAAGCTTCCAGAAGCTGGAATCTTTGTTTTGATGAAACAATAAAACAATATGGATTCATCAAGAACGAAGATGAGCCTTGTGTCTATAAGAAGGTTAGTGGGAGCATGATCATTTTCCTGGTATTATATGTAGATGACATATTACTCATTAGAAACGATGTCCCTACCCTACAACAAGTAAAGTCTTGGTTGGGGAAATGCTTTTCTATGAAGGACCTAGGTGAAGCATCCTATATATTAGGAATCAGAATCTATAGAAATAGATCACAAAAGCTGCTTGGCCTAAGTCAGAGTACATACATAGACAAAGTGCTGAGACGCTTTAATATGCATGATTCCAAGAAAGGATTCATACCTATGCAACATGGTCTGTGTCTATCAAAAACACAATCCCCTTCAACTAAGGAAGAAAGGGACCGCATGAATAAGATTCCATATGCATCTGCAATAGGATCTATCATGTATGCCATGTTATGTACTCGACCAGATGTCTCGTATGCTTTAAGTGCAACGAGTAGGTATCAATCTGATCCTGGTGATGCTCATTGGGTAGCTGTCAAGAATATCCTTAAGTATTTGAGAAGGACTAAGGACTCATTCTTGATATATGGAGGTCAGGAAGAGCTGGCTGTAATTGGATACACCGATGCTAGCTTTCAGACAAATAAGGATGACTTTAGATCGCAATCTGGTTATGTGTTTTGCTTAAACGGTGGCGCTGTGAGCTGGAAAAGTTCAAAGAAAGATACAGTTGATGATTCTACAACCTAGGCCGAGTATATTGTTGCCTCAAGTGCAGCAAAGGAAGTTGTTTGGATCAAAAAGTTCATTAGTGAACTTGGCATGGTTCCTAACATTGTGGATCCCATTGGTCTCTATTGTGATAACAATGGTGCTATCGCACAAGCTAAGGAACCTAGATCTCACCAACGATCCAAACACATACTTAAGCATTATCACATTATTCGAGAGATAATCGATATAGGAGATGTGAAAATATGCAGAGTACCTACACTTGACAATATTGCTGACCCACTCACAAAGCCTCTTGCGCAACAGAAGCATGATGGCCATACTAGATCTATGTGCATTAGGGGTATGCCTGATTGGCTATAGTGCTAGTGCGAGATTGTTGGTGTAAGCCCTAGAGGCGAATACTTTTTGTACTTGTATCGAATTATTTATTAATAATAAAAGGCTTTTTCTTTATTATGTTTGTTTAATAAAGTCCCTAGGATAGCTAGTCTGTTTAATGTATCAAGTATGACTTAATCATGAGATCACATTAAACATAAGGACACTATTCTTAAAGTATACGTAGTCGAGCTTTATTGTGAATTGGGATAACATTAAAGCATAAATACTATTATGTATATAGATTGATGATCACATCTCATGGATCATGGATAAGGAGTTATCAAGTCTTAAACATAGGTATGAATATTAAGAGTAATATTCACACTGGATTGACCCGCTATGAGAATACTATATAGAATGTTATGCAAAGTGTCATAAGTTATTCTCATGGTGATAATGGTGTATACCACCCTTCGACCTGAAACCACTATGGACCCTAGATGTAGAGTCGAGTGCCTTGTTGCTGATCAAACACTGTCCGTAACTGGATGACCATAAAGACAGTTGATGGATACTCCACGAAGCATGCTAAGGGACATGAGTGACCTAGATGGAATTTTCCCATCCTGCGTAACAGGATAAATGTCTATGGGCCCAATATTGAACTGGACAAGGATGACACGGTCTATGCCTTGTGTTCAATATAGACATAAGGGCAAAAGGGTAATTATACACATAAGTATTATCACAGAAGGATTTGTCAGATCACATGACATTTTCGTGTCTTGGGTAGCAGTGATGTGTTGCTAGATACCACTCACTGTTTATTATGTTAAATGTGTGATTTAATAAAATTGCTAATGCCGCGAAAACCTACAGGGTCACACACAAAAGGACGGATTGATGAGAGATATAGTAACTAAGGAACACCGTAAGGTACGGTGCACTTAAGTGAATTGTAGAACATCGTAAGGTACAATGTACTTAAGTAGAATATGAAATATGGTAATGTACCACGCACTTAAGTGATTTTGGCATATTATAAGATATGGGCCACATACACTTAAGTGGACTTTTTAGCTTTCAGCCCACACAAGTGGTTCTATAAATAGAACCCTTGTGCATAATCATTTGTGCAGTTGCAATTTCTCTCTCTCTCTCTCTCTCACTCAAAGCCTTCATTCGTAGCAGCTAGCACTGAGATTGAAGGAATTCGTTTGTGTGGACTGAGTAGAGGCGTTGTCATCGTTCAACGTTCGTGATCGCTCCGTAGATCTGCATCAAAGGTTTCAATCTTCACAAGAGGTAACGATTCTATCAATGATCATGCTCATTCGTAAGGATCACTAAAGGAGAAAAATTTTAAATTCCGCTGCGTTTTGGATCGCTATTCTCCTTCACATAGGACTTTGATTCACCTAATAATTTTTGTTCTCTTAAAACAACATACAAACAAATCAAAGCAATAATGCGGAAAAATTAGATAAAATTAAAGGAAACAAACATGGAAATTAATTTAAAACACGGTTAAAAATAAAATTTTAAGAAATCTCAATAATTTGTCATCAAAGGGCATTGCAAACTTGTAAAAGATATTTATTTCAGAATTTGCCCCCTCTAATCTCCCAATTGGCAAAGAAGAAGAAAAAACTCTCCTAAAAAAACCAACGTTATATTCCTAAAAATTGATATGCGAAATGAAAGTTCACTTTCCATATTTATTTTAACTGAAAATCATAAATATAAATCAATAGGAAATAGGTTCAATACAAAAACCAACTAGATTGTTGATAATAATAAAATTCGACATAAGAAGTGCCTAACTAGATCAACAACTGCAAAGAAAACCACAACAACCTCAGAAAACAATAAAAATCCTCTCAAAGAGCTATAAAAAGATCTACAAATAGGTAGAAAAAAATAAGGTCACCCTTAACTAGAAAGAGAGTACAACTGAAGCCCAACAACAAGGATCAAAAGCTCTTGGAACAAAATCCTCCAAAAACAAAATATGGTAATAAATTTCAACCTAAGCAAGATCATAGCCACTCAAAATCGTTGTTGACTCAAGCACATGATAGGATTGTCCATCCAATCGTAGAAATGACAATAGTGATTTAAGGACTTCGTGAGATACTATTTTCAGACCAGCACAATGCTCATATCCTTAAAGTGTTTCTTATTAACCAGTGTACATTAAAAAAAATCAAATCGCTCAAAGACTTCCAAATAGACCAAACCACCGCGTCTACAAAGACACCTCTAATCTTAAGAGACATATCTATGGTGATGAAAATATCAACAAAAAAACACAATATCCTTCAGGATGACAAAAGACCAATCTAGCCACCTAAAAATCCGATACTACAAAGCCAAAACAACCTCACAAGCTAGAAACAAATGGAATGCTGACTCTACTAAATCACCATAAAAACACCAAGCAGTCTCATCCTGATCCAAAAGGACATCACGCCTAACTATGCCCTCTATAGAAGGAAACTTGTTTAAAAGGTGTTACCTAGAGAAGGCTGTCACCATAGATGGATCCCAACTACCTTAAATATGAGACCGAACCAGGTGCACCATTTTTAGAGGAAGAAAATAACCAAGTTTTGTCTCGATAAATGAGCTATAGGCCGAAGCTATCGAGTATACCACGTCTTTAGTAGCCTTTCCACCACCAGCAAACACTCTCTTATGATAGAATAAATCCATAAGCTAAAACTCCCACTCAAAGAAAGATTTCTTCCACTAAAAACTCCACCTAACTGTACCACCCTCAAACATTGCTACCTCACTGATCCTTCTACCCTGATATTGATCTATAAGAAAGAGTCTCTTGAATCTCTCTCTAAGTGGAATAGTCTCCCGCCAAGCATTATCCTAAAAAGAAGTAAGAGTGTCGAATTCAACCTTTCTTTTAAGTCCCTCAATAAACCAATTTGTAGATTCTCAAACTTTAGATCACAAAAAGAGATTTCATATTCCTCAAAACCAATCGCTACAAACCTAGGGATTTAAGCACTTAATTCCACCCGCAATGTCATACATGTTGTGGATATCAAACACCTAAACCACTTCAAGCCATATTGTAGCAATCAAAAGGCGTTTGCTTTGACAGGTAGCCATATTGTGGATATCAAACACGCCTCGATTGTCAAATACTAAAACCATAATTATGGAACCAAAATTCAATGTTCTTTGAAATATACCATGAAAACTACTTAGTTGTTCGATTGGAGAAGAAGCAAAACATTGTTCAGATGAAGATAATTTGTTCATTAACATTATGATTCATTCACTTCGATCGAGTTCAGCGGGATAATATCACTCTTATTATTAACATTTTTTTAACATACAAAAGTTTTATTTAAGCTCTACATAAAGTTAGAAGTATAAGGAATGCTCTAAATAGGTAAACACAAAAAAAAATTACACAAAGTCCCAAATTATATATAACGTAATGAACATTAAATTAGAATAAAAAACAAGAAATCAAACCACAGAACAGAAATCATATTATTTAATATAAATCAAATGGATTAATTAATTAGCTTTAGGGAGAAATTTTTATTTCTAGGTGAAATAACAAAAATTATTAAAAATAATAATTATGAAGAAATGTATGCACATAGATGTATAGTTTCAACTTTGGATTTGATATATGAGATACAATCGGGAAATGAGTATTTATCTGATAATCTAAATCTTTAATTTTATATTCAACTATGTATTCAAAGAAAAACCACTTTATACTCAACATATTTTTAATTAAAATTAACTTATATTATCATAGAATTAATGTACTTATGATGACAATGAAATAGATTGTATATGTTTTTATCAACAACAAATAAAAGTACAAGCTGTCCAGGACCCCAAAATTCTACATAAAGCCAATAATTTTCCACCATAGATAATCTAAATCAAAGATAAGAGCATGCAAACAAGGCTCATCCAAAAAGAAAGTAGATAAGTTTTGAAATTGGGGCCCTTACCTAATTTGGTATATTCATTGTGACCCTCAACGATAAGGAGAGACAATGTAGGTATTCCATCCAAAGTTGTATATGTGGTGTGGATTAGTTGGGACAAACTTTCATCCATATTTAATTGTTTTGCTGACTCATACATAACTCTTTTTTCCTTTTTTTTCCTATTCTAAACCTTGACTTTTTGCCTTCTCTTTAAAAATAGTTAATGCTTTGTGGACTTGAGCTATCTTCTATTATTCTTGACCAAATGGAAAGTTTAAAATGAGATTGACATGTAACTAATCCGTATTAACTTATAGACTAAACAACAAAATTCCCACGGCACTAACATTGTCGTCTATTTTTTTATGAGATAGAATTTTAGGTGAAATGTGTTATTGACCAAATTTTAGGTTTTTCGAAAGAGAAAGTGAGTTAACTTTTAAACCAAAATTTTGAAAAATACAGAGTCTCTGCACATTATTAAAATGAATAATATAAATAGTAAAATTATTTTATTTGTGTTATATCAACACTTAAGTTTGATGGAATATCAACTCACGAACATTTTATATCAAGATTTAAATTTGACTTGTTTTATCTTTCCTAAGATCTTAGGAGTATTTATCAAAGAGATTAACTTCTTTCTATTTATTTTGAGAGTCTAAAAAAATAATGATCTCATCCCAATCATATTCGAGAATAGTATTTAATAAAAACAGGTGAGAGACACCAAGTGAAGTATTTTTCCAAGTTATAAAAGTCACTCTAATGCTTTAAGATCTCACTGGAACTCATAAAACATGTAAATGTCAAGTATTCACCGTAACATAACAATGGATTATTGGGAGTAATAAATCATGTTGGAATTCAAATGTGAGTGGATAAGTCTCACATCGATTAGAAATATAAGAAATATTGGATATATAAGAGAGGTGACTTATACACCATTGCCTTAAGGTTTTTGATGAATATGTGGTGTCAAGGTTTTTTGGATCTGGAACGTTTAGTCCATTGACACTTTCAACAGTTCTCAGACTCCCCAATAACTGGTATCAAAGCCATGTGTTGTTGAGAAGATTTTTTGTATGAAAATTCACTTGGATATGAGTGCTAGAAAATGATGGCTCTCTCAAAAAAGATATATCGTAAATGTGTTAGACAAGTTTGACAAGAGTATTCAAAATTCATTGGTGAATCACTTTAAGCTCTCATCGGATCAATGTCTCAAGACAAATGCATATGCGAAGTATATGTCAAAGGTTCCATGTGTCAGTGTTGTTAGTTGTTTAATGTATGTTATTGTCTGAACTATACAAGATTTGACACAAATTGTAAGTCAAGTTTGTAAGTTTATGTCCAAATCGGGCAGGCGTCATTGGAAAACACTCAAGAGGATTTTCAGGTACTTGAAGGGTACAACGGGTTGTGGTATCAAATTGAACAAGGCGATCCTTCAGTGGTAGGATATGTTGATGCATACTATGTTGGTGATATAGATGATATGAGGTCTATTCGACCGTATTTTCCTCTATTCAGACTATGTTGATCCTTCTGATGCACTTTCCAACTCGATTGTATTGTCCTCTTCATTGAAGTGTTCTCCTTGGCATGTGTGGGTATTGATTTCTACTGGTAGCATAACGTCTAAACCATAAACCATTTGAAACGGGGTCTCCTTGGTTGAAGAGTGAAAGGTTGTGTGATACGACTAGAGTACTTCATAAATCTACTCATCTCACAAACCCTTGGCTTCATCCAGTTTTTTCTTCATGCCATACAATACGACCTTGTTGGCGGCCTCAACTTGTCCATTCACTTGGGGATACTCGACTAATATAAATCTCGTCTAAATTCCCAAAATTTTGTAAAACTTCGTCACGGTTGAACTGGAGAATTGTGTCCCATTGTTGGGGATGATAATCTTGTGTAGGCCAAAGGGAAAATGATATTCCTCCAGTAGAAGGGCCTTACTCTTTCGGCCGTTATTTTTGCACTACAAGCCTTCACCCATTTAGTGAAATATTCAACCCCGACAAATATAAATTTTAGCTAGCCCATGGCTAATGAAAAAGAGCCTGGTATATTCACACCCCACTTATAGAACGACCACGACGAGATGACTGAATGTAGAAGCTCGGTGGGGATGTGGATGAAAGGTGCATACCTTTGACATTTGTCACATTGATTGATGAACCTGGTGTTATCCCTTGGCATCTTCGGCCAATATTACCAAGCTCTTAAGAGCTTGCTTTCCAATATTCTTCCTCGGATCTGGCTTCTACATATACCTTTGTGCACTTCAGCTAGCTCTAGGATTACTTCTTCCTCAAAGATACATCTTAGCATAGGTGTTAACCTCTCCATTTTATAAAGATTTCTTGCTACCAGAACATACATGGAGGTGAGTCTTCAAATATTATGAGATTTTGCCTCTTGTTTAGGCAAAAATTCTTTGGTTAATTATTCAATGATGAGAGCCATCCATATTTTACCACTTTCAATAATCACGATCCCTTCGACTTCTATGCTTAAAATGTAAAAGTTTCCTATATCACTATTCTATTGAGAACTAGCTTCTTGGTACTTGTTAACTTCTCCAATAGGTCACCACAAACATTTTTTTCACGCGAGACATTTACTATCTCGAAAGTCTCGAAATCCTTTGCCATCTTAAGGATATTCTATAGATATTTAGCCAAAAAAGGCTAATTTGTTTAATAACCCCCTTGTTCTAGTTAATGACCAATTGAAAATCAATTATGGAACTAAGGCGAAGGGCTCCTACCTCAAGAGCTAACTTCATTCCTACTATAATAACTTCATACTCCTTCTGATTATTGTTGGCTTGGAAATTGAAACATAACGTATGTTCTAAGAGTACTTCACCAGGTCCCTCTAACATGATTCTTTATCATCTTCCTTCACACTAGAAGACATGTTTATCGATAAAAACCAAAGGCATGGGGATTCCGCCTTAACCAGAGTACTAAACTCGACCAAGAAATATGCCAAGGTCTTTTATTTGATATTGCTTTTGTGTACAAATGACATGTCTTATCCAGATAACTCTATTGACCATGCCACCATTCTTCCTACAAGATATGACTTTTTTAGTACTTACTTGACTTGTTAGCTCATCATAACATTGATCTGGTCTTCTTGGAAAAAAGCTCTTAGTTTTCTCACCATTATAACGACCTCTAAGGCCAATAGTTCTATCGTTTGATCACAGTTTTCAGTTTAATCACTAATAAGACAAATTTAAAGGGTTAATTCTAAAATAAATTACGCTTAACAAAAAAGGAGAGAGAGAGAGAGAGAGAGAGAGAGAGAGAGAGAGAGAGAAAGAGAGAGAGAAGTACACTGAGATTTACAGTTATTCAGATATCGTCCTTGCTAAGCTTAATCCACTCTCTGATGGTTGCCCATAAAAAAATTGACTTCCAACATTATTTGTGAAAAAATACAATATCCAAATAACGTTGAAAATATAAAAATATTTTATATGGATCCCTTGATTCGTATACATTATTCAAACTGAATTCTTTCGAAATCTTTACTCAAAATCGCCTTGAATCTTCCATTCCCAACAATCTTACTCTAAAGTATTTATCCGGTAGTGATCTTTCCTCGATCCTATAGGTATCTTGAGTATTAGTCTGTCCGAAGATTGAGAAGAACTCCCTCCTTTTTCATAGGCTTCCACATAGCACTACCAAAGTGAATATGAAGAGAATAATCTCCTTTTTCTCCACTGGAATTGTAAAAACCCTCCACAACAACACACAACTTGCAAACCTCTAAAGTCTTAAACAAATATTTGAAGAAACATTAAATCTAATAACATAATCTCCTAAACATTCACAAACCTTCAAAGATGAGATTTAGATCCTTGTGAAAATGGAATTAGAATGAGGTAGAATATGATAGGAATCGTTTGCAAACACTCAAGAAAAACTCAACTCTTTTGAAAAATGAGAGAATAAGTGAGTTGCGAGTTTTTAAATCAATATTGGAAGAAGTTGTTTTCTAGCATTGTGAAGGTTTTGAGAGAAAAATGGTACTTATACGTGTTACACATCTAACATAAAAATAAGTTAAAATCGGTGTATGATTTGAGTCACAAGAAATAAGTATGATTTGAGTCATAAAACCATGGGATTTGAATAAAGAATCGAGAATATATGAAAACTCATATGTGTGATTTGAGTCACATGATTCAATTCATGAATATCTATTATTCGAGTCAGTGTTCTAGAAGCAAGATGAAAATCTTTCAGTTTAGTGTGATTCGAGTCACATAGTTTGTGATTCAAGTCAGGAAGTATGTGACTCGAGTTATGAAAACATGAAATGATTCATTTACCTCCCTGGAGTTGTGATTTGAATAAGATGAATAGTGTGATTCGAGATAGATATTTGAACCATTTTCACACATAGTTCTTGATTCCGAAACTCAATAGAATAACTTAAAACATATTGCTTAAACTTAGACCATACACTTTGATTTATGCATGCTTAAACACGAATTTAGAAAACAATCCAGAGATGTGCAATTGATAAAGATACGTAATGGAAAATATGCCCAAAACCAAAAGATTTAATGGCAAGTGATCAAAACAATAACCCTTGAGGTATCAGAAACATGGAATGCAACTTCAGTCTCCCTCCTTTTTTATGCTTGGAGATTGTGCAATTGGAATTGAGTCGACTTTAAGAAGAAGCAAAATGTTATCAATGTTTCCCTCAATTTTTTTGCGCTCCCCCAGAAATATTACACAAAAGCACAGACAAAATAAAACAAATAAATCAAATATAGACTCACATTACAACTTCTCCCTCTTTGACAAGATCAAAAAGAGACGGATGCAAATGAACCTAAATTCAAAATAACCAACAACATGAATGGTAATCTAGAGAAACAAATAAGTTATACGTAACTAAGAAGAATATATAACATCAGAGGATATATTTCAAATATATGAATATAGACATTCTAAATGCAATAATATGAGGAAATATACATGCAACTACACAACAACATAACTACATGATTAAAAAATATATTAATGGAAGATTAAATAATGCACGAACAAACGAAATAATACTCAAATTCAAATAATTAACAATATGCAGTTAAAAATATTTTAAATTCAAAAAATGAAGTCGTACAACAACTTAGAAATGAATGGAAAATGAAGAATGCAAGAAGTATACATATAAACATATAAAACAAAATACAATAATGATATTACAAGAGATGAAAGGTTGTAGAATCATAACAACAGGGTTGGTTAAGGTATAATATGCTACAAGGAAATGTGAGTTTATAAAATAATATAGATAACAAATGAAATGAAATAGGAGTCAATATTTATTTAAAACACGAAGAATCCAAGATTCCCAATTTCCTACGTATCTTGTGAAAATGTTTCATGGATAACAGTTTCCTAAAAATTTCGCCCAACTAATTTTCTAAATCCACATATTCAAAAATAACAACACCCATTTCAACACGATCCCTAAAGAAATGGTGCTGAATTTCTATATGTTTAGTATGAGACTAAAATATCAGATTCTTAGTAAGGCTTATTATGCTAGCACTATCGCATTTGATTGGAATGAAGTTGAGTTTTAAATTGTAGTTCAATAGTTGATGTTTTAGCCATAAGACTTGTGCACAACAATTACCTGCAACTACATATTCAGCCTTAGCGATAGAAAGAGCAATAATATTATTCTTCTTATTGTGCCAAAAAAACTAAATAGTTTCCATACAAATGACAAGTACCACTAGTGATTTTCCTATCCAATTTGCAACCAGCAAATCAGAATTGAAAAAACCTACTAAGCTACATTCGCTATCTTTGGGAAACCAAAGACCATGATGCGAGGTTCCATTAAGATACCTCAAATTCTTTTTACTTTTTGAAAGTAGCATTCCTTAGGCGACGCCTGAAAGCTAGCACACATACACACACTAAATATAATATCTGGCATGCTCACGGTTAAATAGAGTAAAGATCCTACTATACCTCTAAATTTGGTAATGTTGATTCTATATCATTCCCATCTTTATCTATCAACATATTTGAAGCCATGAGCATTGAGATGCTTCTCGAATTCTATATATCAAACTTCTTTAGAAGTTCCAAGCAATACTTCATATGGGTGATGAAAGTTCCATCTTCAACTTGCTTTATTTGAAATCCTAAGAAGCATGTAAGCTCTCCCATAAGAGACATTTTGAAGTTCCCATGCATTAAACTCACAAAATCCTTGCAAAGGGATTCATCGGTAGAACCAAATATAATATCATCAACAAAAATTTGAACTAAAAGAATATGCTTTTATTTACATATAATAAACAAACTAGTATCTATTTTACCATAATTAAATCCTCGTTTGATCAAAAATCCACTAAAGCGCTCATACCAAGCTCTAAGAGCTTGTTTGAGATCATAGAGGGCTCGTTTAAGTTTAAAAACATAATCAAGATTTTCATGGTCCTCAAAACCAGGAGGTCAAGAGACATGGACTTCTTCATTTGTAAAGTTATTAAGAAAATCCTATTTAACATCTATTTGATACAACTTAAAATCCGGGAAGCAGACGAATACCAAAAGAAGTCGTATTACTCCAAAACAGGCTACAAGAGCATAAGTCTCTTCATAGTGAATTCCCTTAGCCTAAATATACCCTTTTGCCACTATGTCAACATTATTTCTAATAATTATGTCATTTTTATCCAATTTTTTCCTAAACACTCATCTAGTGTCAATGACGGTTTTATCTTTTGGACGTGGAACAATGTCCCAAACATCATTTTCTTTAAATTGAATGAGATTTTCTAGCATAGAAATAAGCCACCACTCATCAAGTAAAACATCAAATATAGTTTTAGGTTCAATTTTAGAGATGAAATCATAATACTTACATAAATTGTTAATTTGAGATATCGTACTTACACCTTTCCTAATATCGCCAAGTATTTGATCCAACAAATGATCTTTTGTAACAATTCAATTTGAAGGTATCCGAGGTGAGGTATCTTGTTTATATTCCTCTTGTTCTCTTTCCTCTTTGTTTTCAATAATGTATTCTTCATCCATTTTTGGAATAGGATCTTCTTTGGGAATGTCGTCATTGATCAAGTTTTCCATTACCACACCTAAAACTTCAAAATAACTAATTTTCCTGTATTTTGGGTGTGAAGATTCATTAAAAGCTACATGAATAAACTCTTCAACAAATGAAATTTTATAATTTTAAACTCAATATACTTTACTCGAATACAAGTACCCTTGAAATATAACTTTATTAGATTTTTCATAAAACATACCAAGATTGTCTTTTCTATTGTTTAAAATAAAACATTTGTAGTCGAAAATGCAAAAATAGGAAATGTTAGGTTTGTTTCCTTTGAGTAACTCATAGGGTATCTTCTCTAGGATTGGTCGAATCACCATCCTGATTAAGACAGGGCATTCGTTATTAATCTCATCCATCCAAAATTACTTAAGCAAGCTCATTTCGCTTATCATTGTCCGAGGAAAATCTTCTAAAACAAGATTTTTACGCTCAACAACACCATTTTGTTATGGATTTCTCAAACATGAGAAGTTATGAGTAATCTCATTTTCGTTATAAAAAATTTCAAATTGATGTTTTACAAACTTACCACCATGATCACTACCGAGTATATAATTTTCAAATTGTAAATATTTTGGATAAGCTTATCAAACTTACCACCATGATCACCACCTAGATAATAAAGGTACGCAGCACATGAAAGTCCATTGCCTTTTCATAGTACGAGTGTGAAGGGAATGCAAAATGTCTCCAAGCAAGGTGGGCACAGGGTTATGAGTGAGAAATATCTTAATAGCATTCATGTCTATGAATTGATCCAGATTAGGAAATAGCACCAAACCATAGATTAGTAATGCTAGAACATCTTCGAAAGCGTGGACACTCATAGCTTTTAGGAATTCTCGGGCCTTATTTATCAGAAATTTGGCAAGTAAACCCTTAACTTCACTTCTTGTTACCCAATTAGTTTCAATGTCGGACTTTGTCATGTGTAAAGCCGCGACAACCTCTTCAGACCTCAGAATCTTTTCTAAACCACTGAATGGTGTTTGATCAAGGATAGGTATCCCAAGCAACCTGGAAAATTCTTCTAATGTGGGTACCAACTGATAATCTGAGAAGGTGAAGCAATGATGTTTAGGATCGAAGAACTGGAATAGAACTCTCATCATATCTTCCTTGAAACCGGTGGTAACTAAATTGAGGAGATAACCATGTTTCTTGATGAACTGAGCATGATCGGGAAGTTCTGACACTAAATCCTTGAGTTGAGGAGAGGTCGCTACAAAATTGATCCGGATGGTCTTCCTGGAAGCCATAGCCCTACAAAACAGAGCAAAGTCAAACCCCTAAGTCCTCGAAATGGTTAGTACAATGCCATGATGTCATGATGTTATGATGTTATGATGTCAAGTAAGTAACAAGCACAAAAAAGTCACACCATAATCATTCCTAGGTTTTAAGGTTTGCATGAGTTCCATAGGTAAGTACCCTCCCCACTGAAGTTTGGTTGGTTCAACCTGTCCTAGAATAGTAACCGGGTTCTAGAAGGATCTCAAATCATTGACCTTTCCTTAAGTCCACTTCAGTGCAACACCAAGCGGTTGACCAAAATTTCCCTAAAGTCCAATCTCAAATAGTGTAGTATCGAGTATCAACGAACCCCAGTCGGAACCGAAGTCAGTTATCTCACTACTTTCTAATGGCTAGGATGAGTCAATTAGGGTTCTAAAGGTCTGGTTAATGCTTTGATGACACCACGCAGACGCCAAATTTTTCCTCAAGTAAACATGAGGAACATCAGGACATCCAAAGTGTCACATTAACCGTAGCCATCATTTTAACCATTCCAGTATGCGCCGGACAGTCGCGATGATCTCTTGCTACTTACCTAAGGTACACTAGATCCGGGTGTAGGATCTTTCACTCAAGCATATAATACCCAAACAATCCCTTAAAAGTAAATCAGACAAAGAAACAATTCGAAAATATAAGTGATCTTATCTTTAAGGTAACCTCTCTTTTTAAGATTCCCCAGCAGAGTCGCCAGTTCTGTGATACGGTGAACTGACTTTGTGTTTTTGCTTTGAAAAGCAATGTTGCGGACAGCAAGAGTCGCCATCGACTTTTCTTTTATCCAATAAGGAAAGGCGGAAAAGAGCAGGAAAGACCTTAATTAGATTTTGAGTTCGGGAGGTACATTATACAAAGGGAAGGTGTTAGCACCCTTTATATCCATGGTTATCCATGGGCTCTTAATTGCTTAACTCACTTATGTTTTCCTTGTTTGAGAAAGTGTTTGAGAAATGTGGTGTGTTTAGAAAATATTTTGAAAGGAGAGTTTAACTTTGTAATGATTCTTGTACGAATGTATACAAAGTGTTTATCTCATTTGATTTTGAAAGATGTTTAGAAAAATATAACTCGGCGATGATTCTGGTGCGAATGTATACCAAGTGGTAATTTTCTAAAAGATGTTTTGAAAAGTGTGAGGTGTGAAAAGTATTTTAAGCTGTGAGCAAGCATTTAAGAGTTATACCTAACCAAGGTCTTTATAGGTATTTCCTATCCTTAGGAGGGTAAAACTGTCCTTATTATTGAGAAGTAAGTAGTCTTATCCTTTGGATGTAAAGGGACATCGTGGGGTCGTCGATTGGTCATTGAAGGCAACATTTGTAAGGATACCTTAGCATTCGAAGGGACGATCATCATTTAATCGTAGGCTACAACGAAGGGTCATCGAGGGACAAAGTCATATATTCGAAGGCAACGTTCGAGGGACAAGGTCATATATTTGAAGGCAACGTTCGAGGGACTATGATTTATCTTGTAGGGACATTGACCTTTTGATCGAAGGGACTATGACTTATTTGTTTAGGGATGATGATGATTTAATCGAAAGGGTCTTTGCTAAGGGTATCCCCACATTCGCGGGACATGACCGTAATATCGTAAGGCAACAAAGAGAGGGTTACCCTAGAGGTGCAAGTGTGGAAATGATTGGATTCGGATATATTATCTTGAATTAATTTATCTAAGTTCGATTATTTATCTTTCCATGCAATCCTATTAGCATACATTAAAAAAAATTTAAGAATGAATTAAGAATATTTTTAGTCTATAATAATAGAAACTTTTTTTTATGAATTTATGGGAAAACTTAGACTAAATTGATAGAAATTTTAAAAGAAAAGAGAAAAAAAATATAATTAGATTTTTATTATTCAAAATAGTTCATTTTAATTAATTAAGTGATATATGAAAATTTAATTAATAAACTAGATTAAATTATATCCTAGTTTAAATAACTAATATAATATATTAATTAGAAAATTAATTAATGGGTTTTATTTTAATAATAGAAAAATAGTGGTGAATTAATTATAGTGGAAAGGGAGTAAACATAGTAAAAACACTGAAAAGCTAAAAAATAGGTCCTGGGGGCTCGAACCCAGGACCTCTACGTTGCCATGTTGGTCCATTCGTTATTTATTCGCCTTCATTAAAATATATATTAATTCTACATGGATTTTTCCATTTTGACACAACACCACCATGCATGTTACAACTTTCTCTCTTACGGCAAGCTACTTTATTTTTTCTCATGCTGTTTCTTTCATGTGAATACAACAAACCTGTAACTTCATTGAGGATTTGATTCTTCTAGCTTGCTCACTGTATGTGTGTTGTTCTTATTCAGGCTATGAGTGCTTTATGGTTGCTTCTCTTTTCCCTACCCGTGAATCTTCTTGCTTCTGTCTTGCCTTGTGTATCTTCTTCTGCTGTATCTCTCCTCTTTTTCGTCCCCCCTCTTGCTGCAGCCATATGAAGTATTTATAATGGTGTGGATTAGGGTTTAACCTTGGTAAATATTTGGATCCCTTCCTATACTTTAGGGTTTAACCTTGCTAAATATTTGGATCTCTTCCTATACTTTAGGGTTTAATTTTGCTAAATATTTGGATCCCTTCCTATACTTTAGGAGAGTTAGGTTTAACCTTGCTAAATATTTATTAAATACAAATATTATTATAAATAATGAACAATTTAAATGACTTTTAACAAATAAAAATTAATTTAAATTTTAGTTACATAATTGAATTAAAATTTAAACCTATTTCTATTTTTACTTTCATCATTTAAAAAAAATCAAAATTATTCTTACTTATATCAACCAACATTATTTTATAATTTATGGGCTTTTAAAAAATGTTACTCTTATAAATAATTTTTATTAAGTAAAAAACGTTAATTACTAAATAAATACTATTTATAAATAATGAATAAATGGAACATGATTTACTAAATTATAAAAAATAGTTATTATAATTTAATGAGCTTTAACAAATAAAATTAATTTAAAATTTTAATTATACAATTAAAATTCAAATTTATTTTTATTTATCATTAAATTAAAACTATTTTATTTATATATATAAAATTTATTTATATCATACAGATAACCAAAATTATTATTATTTTTTATATCTGTATCACATAATAAATAAATTAAAATTTATAATTTATATGAGGATGTATGCTAATGAATGAATGCAAATGTGAAAGGAATGCCATGCATGAATCAATTTATCATAAAAATTAACAGGCAAGTTTTGGGGTATGACAGCTGCCCCTGTTCAATATTCTTAAACCGAGAGAATTAGAATGGTATGTACGCCATTCGTGATCTGGAGGTGGAAGATTATTGAACACTTAGAATACCCCAAAAATTTGCACTGGTTAATTAAAAGATAGTCTTGATGGAGATGGGCTTAAAGATGCCATCCAGAAAGTTTGATGATGAGAGCTTCAGAGTGTGTCGTACATTAGACCATATCTGAAGACATGGGTGTCACACTAGGTCGTACGCTAGACTGTATAATGAGTCATTCATTAGATGATATTAGGGTGAGTTGAACCTGATGAGATAAGGATCAGAATGGGTCATACGCTAGACCGTATCTGAGTAGCAGAGTGAGCCGTCCGTTAGGCTGTATCTGGAGAAATAAATATCAGAATGGATCGTACGCTAGATCGTATCTGAGTAGTAGAATGAGCCGTCCGTTAGGCTGTATCGGGCGATAAAAAGTAGTCGTACGCTAGACTACATTTCAGAATGTGTCGTACGCTAGGTAGTATCTGATGAGAAGAGCCAGACTGGGTCGTACACTAGACCGTATCTGAGTTGCAGAATGAGCCGTCCATTAGGCTGTATCTGAGGATAAAAGATCAAAATGGATCATACGCTAGATCGTATCTGAGTAGCAGAATGAGTCGTCCATTAGGCTGTATCTGATGATAAAAGGGGTAGCCATATGCTAGACTACATTTCAGAATGTACCGTACGCTAGGTAGTATCTGAGGGGATGAATATCCAAATGGGTCGTACGCTACACCGTATTGGAACAATTGAAGGAACCATACGTTAGGCTGAATCAGAATGAGCCGTACGTTAGGCTATATCTGATAATATTTGTATATGTTGTATTTGCAATAAATGTCTGGGATGGGCTTAAAGATGCCATCATTAGGAGGATATCAGAATGCTTGTCAGAATGAATATTCATATGGATTATATCTGAAAGATGTATCTGAATCTTGAATGTAATCGATAAAGATATCCATCTGAATGAATCTTTATTTTGATTGTATCATGAGGATAATTAACTTGGAAAAAAAAGAGTTAGCATCATGCCATGTCATGATGCATGAGATGTTTTATGCTCTTGAAAATAAATGCGAACATTGCATGCATGTATATGCTGTGAAATGATGCATGAATGAATTATGCGTCTGAAATTTTTTGCCATGGGAAAATAAATCCCGATATTCTGGTTGGAGATATTTATATTGATGACCCTTTCTTAGCTGGGGATATTTGATTTTTGTCTCATGGTAGAAATATTCAACAGAACCTGACTGGGGATAAAAGAGATGACCAGTCTGTCTAGTAGTGCCAATTTCTTCTGGGAATAACTGGTTTTGCTGGGGAATAGGATTTGCAACCGGATTTGTTAGAACGCATGGTTAAACCTTATCCTTGATCCTAAAGTCTTTTAGTAATTGCTATTTCTATTTTATTCATGTATTTTCAGTAAACATCAATCATATTCAAATGCATATATTAATTCGAATTAAATTAATGGACGTTTATGCAAACAAAACGGAGAAAGTAAAACAAAAGTATCTTTTTGGAAATAAAATTGTATTGATTTTGAAAGAGGGCCTATAAACAAGCAATTTTAATACAAGGAGACAGAAATCCTAGTAAGAGGAAATTGTCAAGAAAGCAAAGAACAAACAGCTATGAAAAAAAGTCCTATTGATTTTATTTCTACTACACCTATTATGTCTTCAAGCATCTCATCTCTTGCTGTCAGATAGAAGTGATTGGCTTGTTCAGTCTCTTTGACTTTGGTGAAGCTGACCGAGAACGGGACATAGTCATACGCTTTAATCCCTAATTTTTGCCTGGACCGCCTTTTCAGGTTTTCAGTCCACCAGGATACCCTTTTTTGCCCAAGCCGCCTTTTCAGGTTTTCGACTTGCCGGGTGTACATTTTTATATGTTTATCTTTAATTTTTGCCCGAACCCTTTTGGTTCGCCGGGATGCCCTTACTTTTTCCTAGATATGTCGACCTAGCGGGTCTCTTTTATGCGTAGTATTTTTTAACTATGTCCGCGTTCACGGGATGCGGGAAATCTTCGCCATCCATTGTAGCAAGCATCATGGCTCCACCAGAGAATACCTTCTTAACTACAAATGGCCCTTTGTATGTGGGAGTCCATTTGCCTCTAGGATCACCTTGTGTTAGAATGATACGCTTTATCACCAAGTCGCCAATTTGATACACCTGTCTCTTGACTTTTTTATTAAATGCATGGGTCATGCGCTTCTGATATATCTGCCCATGACAAACAGCCGCAAGTCTCTTCTCATCAATCAAATTTATCTGATCGAGTCGAGTCTGAACCCATTCATCTTCATCTAAGCCTGCATCTTTCATAATTCTTAGAGAGGGAATTTGAACTTCCACTGGTAAAACGGCTTCCATTCCGTAGACTAAAGAGAAAGGAGTTGCCCCTATCGAAGTGCGTACTGAAGTGCGATAACCATGAAGAGCAAATGGTAACATCTCATGCCAGTCTTTGTATGCTACTGTCATCTTTTGTATAATCTTCTTAATATTCTTATTAGCAGCCTCTACGGCGCCATTCATCTTTGGCCGGTACGGAGAAGAGTTATGGTGTTTTATTTTGAATTGCGTGCAGAGTTCAGTAATCATCTTGTTGTTCAAATTAGTACCATTATCAGTGATAACTCTTTCAGGGAGGCCATACCGACAAATAAGACTATTCTTGATGAACCGTGCCACCACATTCTTGGTGACAGAAGCAAATGAGGCTGCCTCTACCCACTTCGTAAAGTAATCAATAGCAACAAGAATGAAACGATGTCCATTAGAAGAAGTAGGTTTAATCTCTCCAATCATATCAATGCCCCACATTGCAAAGGGCCAAGGGGCTGTCAACACGTTCAATGGAGCAGGAGGTACATGTACTTTGTCCGCATAGATCTGGCACTTGTGACAAGTTCTAGAGTGATGGTGGCAATCAGCTTCCATGGTAGACCAATAATACCCTGATCTCAGAATCTTCTTGGCCATCGTATGTCCACTAGAATGAGTCCCAAAAATACCGTCATGCATGTCTTCCATAATCTTTTCTACTTCCTTTTTATCCACACAACGAAGCAAAGTCGAATCATGATTACGTTTGTATAATACTCCATTACTCAAAAAGAATTTAACGGAGAACTTCCTCAGAAATTTTCTGTCATTGATGGATGCCCCTTCAGGGTATTCCTGAGTTTCTAAATATCTTTTTACTTCGTGGAACCAAGGTTTCTCTTCTACTTCATCAGCATTAAGTTCATAACAATATGCTGGTTCATCTAATCGTTCAATGGTGATCATGGGAGCTTCATTGTCCCATCTGACTCTGAACATAGATGACATGGTAGCCAATGCGTCTGCCAACTGATTCTCTTCTCGTGGAATATGTTCGAATGTAATCTCTTCAAAGTATGGTATTAATGTTAACACCCGCTCTCGATAAGGGATGAGATTCGGATGTTTAGTGTCCCATTCTCCTTTGATCTGACTGATTACTAAGGCTGAGTCTCCGTACACACTCAAAAACTTGATTATCAGGTCTATAGCAGCTCTGAGTCCCAAAATACACGCTTCATACTCAGCCATATTATTGGTACAATCAAAACATAGTCTAGCAGTGAAAGGCGTATGGCGACCCTTGGGAGAAATAATTACAACACCAACACCATTGCCCAATGCATTAGAAGATCCATCAAAAACCATAGTCCATCGGGATCCCAGTTCGGGTCCTTCATCCGGTCCAGGTTCTTCATAATCAGTAACAAGCATAACATCCTCATCAGGGAACTCAAAATTCATAGATTGGTAATCATCAACTTCTTGATGAGCCAAATGATCAGCTAACACGCTTCCTTTGATTGCTTTCTGGGTAGTATACTAGATATCATACTCTGTTAAAATCATCTGCCATCTTGCTATTTTTCCGGAGAGAGCAGGTTTCTCAAATATATATTTGATAGGATCCATCTTAGAAATCAATAAAGTGGTATGATTCAACATATACTGTCTTAGTCGGCGAGCAGCCCAAGCCAAAACACATCAAGTTTTCTCAAGCAGTGAGTATCTTGTTTCACAGTCGGTAAACTTTTTGCTAAGGTAGTATATTGCATGCTCTTTTCGACCAGACTCGTCATGTTGCCCCAGCACACACCCCATTGAATTTTCTAACACGGTCAAATACATGATTAAAGGTCTTCCTTCAACTTGTGGCATCAGAATTGGAGGTTCTTGGAGATACTTCTTGATTTTGTCAAAAGTTTCTTGACATTCATCATTCCATATTATCTCTTGATTTTTCCTCAGTAATTTGAAGATTGGTTTGCAAGTAGCAGTCAAATGGAAGATAAATCGGGCAATGTAATTCAAGCGTCCCAAGAAACCTCTGACTTCTTTATCTGTACGGGGAACTGGCATTTCTTGAATAGCTCTCACCTTAGCCGGGTCAACCTCAACTCCTTTACCACTGACAATAAAGCCCAAGAGTTTACCACTGGAGGGGGCGGAGAATGACTCAGAGGAAGAGAATGCTGATTTCTCCAACCCTGAGGATGACGATGAGGACTATGAAAATGAACAGTACTCTCCAAGAGATGATAAGTACAAATTGCTGGAAGAACGCATGCTAGCCATGGAGGGTCAGAAGGCGCCTGGTCTAGATTTCGAAAGCTTGGGTCTGGTCTCCGATGTGACCATTCCCCGCAAATTCAAAATCCCCACTTTCACTAAGTACGATGGTGCATCCTGTCCTCAGATGCATTTGAGGGCTTATGTGAGAAAGATTCAGCCGTACACCACTGATAAGAAACTGTGGATCCATTTCTTCCAAGAAAGTCTGTCTGGCACTCAGTTGGAATGGTATTATCAACTCGAGAGCTCTGACATCCGCACCTGGACTGATTTAGCAACAGCTTTCTATAAGCAGTACCAGTACAATTCTGAATTAGCGCCTACTCGGCTACAGTTGCAGAATATGACTATGGGATCTAAAGAAAGCTTCAAAGAGTATGCTCAGAAATGGAGAGATCTGGCCGGCAGGGTCAAACCCCCTATGACTGACCGAGAATTAGTAGACATGTTCATGGGTACCCTAACTGGCCCATTCTACAGCCACCTACTGGGGAGTTCTTCATCAGGTTTCACTGAACTTATACTGACAGGTGAACGGGTAGAGAGCGGCATTCGAAGTGGAAAGTTACAGGCAGCTACTTCTACAAGCAGTAAAAAGTCCTACCATGGGAAGAATGAATCGAATGCTGTGTATGGTCAAAAGAATCATAACAAGAAAAATGGTGACCATGCCGTTGGAGCAGTGACAATCGCCGCCCCGCCAGCTCAAAAATTCTAGCAAAGACCAGACAGACCAAGAAGGCAGTTTACCAAGCTCAATATGACTTTAGCACAAGCACTGCAAAGTATGCTAAAGGTAAACTTAATCACTCTCAGAGGTCCTCCTGCAAATGTCAACACTGCTTCGCCTCGTTATAATCCCAATGCCAGGTGTGCATATCACTCCGATAGCCCCGGGCACGATACAAACGATTGTTGGTTGTTGAAGAACAAAATTCAGGATATGATCGACGCTGGGGAAATTGAGTTCGAGCCTCCGGAGACTCCTAATGTCATCACTGCCCTCTGCCTAATCATGACAAGACTGTCAATGCTGTGGAGGATACTGATAGCGATTGCGACCTGGATAGCTGGGTCTACCCAATAATTGGTGACGGACTCAATAATTGGAAGGCTGAAGACACTATTCCGATTTCCTTTAGTCGGGAGTAATTGTTATTGCTATTTTAGTATTTCAAAAGCATTGTGTCTATACCCGGGGCATAATAGCTAATTTTAAGGGTTTGTCATTTTCATAAGCATATTCATATTCAATAAATCAATGGACCTTTTGCATTCAAATATTGCGCTCTTTATCTTTCCTGTCATTTTTTCAAACAAGCTATGTTTTCTTGCACACACCCACGTAACAAATCGCGTATCCATATTCACTCTGGATCCTGTTGATAATAGTTCTGCTACTGTTCATTATGACTTTGAAAATCCGATCTACCAAGCCGAGGATGGAAGTGAGGAAGATTGTGAAGTCCCTGGAGAACTTGCCAGACTGGTACTACAAGAAGAAAAGACCACACAGCCGCATGAGGAATCAATTGAAATTGTAAATCTGGGTACTGAAATAGACAAGAAAGAAGTCAGAGGTTTCTTGGGGCACTCGAATTACATTGCCCGATTCATCCCGCACTTGACTGCTACTTGCAAACCCCTCTTCAAATTGCTAAAAAAATCAAGAGATGGTATGGAGTGATGAATGGCAAAATCAAGAAATATCTCCAAGAACCTCCAATTCTAATGCTACCAGTTGAAGGAAGACCTCTAATCATGTATTTGGCCGTGTTAGAAAATTCAATAAGGTGGGCTGGGGCAACATGACGAGTCTGGTCGAAAAGAGCATGTCATACACTGCCTTAGCAAAAGGTACCGACTGTGAAACAAGATACTCACAGCTCGAGAAAGCTTGCTGCGCTTTGGCTTGGGCTGCTCGCCGACTAAGACAGTATCTGTTGAATCATACCACTTTATTGATTTCTAAGATGGATCTTATCAAATATACATTCGAGAAACCTGTTGTCTCCTGAAAGAGTTATCACTGATAATGGTACTAAACTGAACTCTACACGCAGTTCAAAATAAAGCACCATAACTCTTCTCCGTACCGGCCAAAGATGAACGGCGCCGTGGAGACTGCTAACAATATCAAGAAGGTCATGCAAGAAATGACAGTAACATACAAAGACTGGCATGAGATGTTACCCTTTACTCTTTACGGTTATCGCACTTCAGTGCGCACTACGACAGGGGCAACTCCGTTCTCTTTAGTCTATGGAATGGAAGCCATCTTACTAGTGGAAGTTCAGATTCCCTCTCTAAGAATCATGAAAGAGGCGGGCTTAGATGAAGATGAATGGATTCAGACTCGACTCGATCAGATAAATCTGATTGATGAGAAGAGACTTGCGGCTGTTTGTCATGGGCAGATATATCAGAAATGCATGACCCAAGCATTTAACAAAAAGGTCAAGAGACAGGTGTACCAACTTGGCGCCTTGGTGGTCAAGCGTATCATTCGACCGCAGGGTGATCCCAGAGGTAAATGGACTCCCACATACGAAGGGCCATTTATGGTTAAGAAGATATTCTCTGGTGGAGCCATGATACTTGCTACAATGGATGGTGAAAATGTTCCGCATCCTGTGAACGCGGACATAGTTAAAAAATACTACGCCTAACAGAGACCCGCTAGGTCGACGCACCTAGGCAAAAGTAAGGGCATCCCGGCAAACCAAAAGGGTTCGGGCAAAAATTAGGGATAAATATATAAAGACGTATACCCGGCAAGTCGAAAACCTGAAAGGGCGGCTTGGGCAAGAAGGGGTATCCCGGTGGACTGAAAACCCGAAAAGGCGGTCCAGGCAAAAATTAGGGATTAAAGCGTATGACTATGTCCCGTTCTCAGTCAACTTTCATCCAAGTTCGAGGGACTGACCAAGCCAATCACTTCTATCCGACAGCAAGGGATGAGATGCTCGAAGACATAATGACAGTAGTAGGCTTAAAATCAATAGGACTTCTTCCACATAGCTTTCTCTTTGTTTTCGATAATTTCCTCTTACTAGGATTTCTGTCTCCTTGTACACAAATTGCCTGTTTATAGGCCTCCTTTCAAAATCAATACAACCCTCTTTCAAAAAAAAGATGCTTTTGTTTTTACTTTTCTGTTTTGGTTGCGTAAAGGTCCATTGATTTGAAACTTGAATTAATTTACGCATTTGAATACGATCAATGTTTACCAAAAATGCATGCCTAGAATGGTAATAGCAATTACTACACGACTTCAGGATCGAGGAGAAGGTCTAACCATGCTTCCCAATGAATCCGTTGCTAATTCGATTCCCCGGCAACGCCAATTATTCCCCAGAAGAGGTCGGCACCACCATACCGAAAGGTCATCTCTTCCATCCCCAGCCAGGCTCTGTTGAGTGTTTCCACCATCAGACAGAAATCAAGCATCCCCCAGCTGAGACAGATCAATACAAATATCTCCGACCCGAAGACTGAGATTTGTCTCCCCAGTAGAGTCCCCTGGAAGAATGTTTCAGACACATAGTGCATTCATTACATCATTTCACATCACATACCTACATACAATTTTCATTCCGCATCATATACATTACATCATTTCATAACATATACATGCATACAAAGATCGCATTCATTCCAGACGCATAATTCACTCATTACATCATTTCACAGCCCACGCATGCATACAACATTTGCATCTCATGCATCATGACATGGCATGTATGCTAACCCGTTTGTTGAATTTTGCAAAGGTTCATATGGCCCAGGAAAAGATTGCCGTTAGGTCTTCCACTTTATGTGTGGGATACCATTGTGGAGGCTCACCCTAAATTGCCTAATTAATTTTAATGTGTTAATTTTAATAGTTAATTTTAATGTGTTAATTTTAATAATTAATGTAATTTTAATGTATTGATGTTAATGTGGAGGCTCATCCTAATTACCTACTTAACTTTAAAATATGGCTTTAAATATGTGATCTTGGACCTCTCTTTTGCCTTACGACATTACGGTATAACGGTCATGTCCCGCGAATGTAGGGATACACTTAGCAAAGACCCTTCGGTTAAATCATCATAAAATAAATCATGGTCCCTCGGATGTTGCCTTCGAAAATACGATTTTGTCCCTCGATGACCTTCGGTGTAGCCTACGGTTAAATGATGATTGTCCCTTCGAATGCTAAGGTACCCTTACAACTGTTGCCTTCAATGACCTATCGATGACCCTACGGTGACCCTTAACATCCAAAGGGAAAATTACTTACTTCTCAATAGTAAGGACAGTTTTACCCTCATAAGGATAGGAAACGTTCATAACGACCTTAGGAAGGTATAACTCTCAATTGCTGGATCATAACCTAAAACATTTTCCACCCCTCACACTTTACACTTCACAAATCCTAGAAAATCACCACTTGGTATACATTCATACTAGAATCATTACCGAGTTATATTTTTCTAAACCATTTTCAAAATCAAATGAGATAAATACTTTGTATACATTCATACGAGAATCATTACAAAGTTAAACTCTCTTTCAAACATTTTTTTAAGCAATTCACCGACACTTTTCAGACAAAATATAAGTGATCCAGCAATTAAGAGCCCATGGATAACCATGGATACAAAGGGTGCTAATACCTTCCCTTTGTATAATGTACCTCCCGAACCCAAAATCTATTGAGGTCTTTCCTGTTCTTTTCCACCTTTCCTTATTGGATAAAAGAAAAGTCGGTGGCGACTCTTGCTATCCGCGACATTGCGATAAAAAGCAAAACACCCCAAGTCAGTTCACCGTATGACAGAACTGGCGACTCTGCTGGGGACACTTTAAAAGAGAGGTTACCTTAAAAACAAGATCACTTATTAAAATTGTCTGATTTACTTTTAAGGGATTGCTTGGGTATTTTTGAGTGAAAGATCCTACACCCGATCTAGTGTACCTTAGGTAAGTAGCAATAGATCATCGCGACTATCCGGCGTATACTGGAATGGTTAAAATGATGGCTACGGTTAATGTGGCACTTTGGATGTCCTGATGTTCCTCATGTTACTTGAGGAAAAATTTGGCTTCCGCGTGGTGTCATCAAAGCATTAACCAGACCTTTAGAACCCTAGTTGACTCATCCTGGCCATTAGAAAGTAGTGAGCTAACTGACTTCGGTTCCGACTGGGGCTTGGTTGAGACTCGATACTACACTCCTTGAGATGGACTTTAGGGAAGCTTCGGTCAACCACTTGGTGTTGCACTGAAGTGGACTTAAAGGAAGGTCAATGATTGGAGATCCTTCTAGAACCCGGTTACTATTCTAGGACAGGTTGAACCAACCAAACTTCAGTGGGGAGGGTACTTACCTATGGAACTCATGCAAGCCTTAAAACCTAGGAATGATGGTTGTGTGACTTGTTTGTGCTTGTTGTTTACTTAACATCATAACATCGTAACATCGTAACATCATAACATCATAACATCATGGCATTGTACTAACCATTTCGAGGACTTAGGGATTTAACTTTGCTCTGTTTTGTAAAAAAAAAAAAAAAAAAAAAAAAAAAAAAAAAACAGAAAAACAAAGCAAAACAAAAGAGAAAAAAAAAGCTTTTTTTGTTAGTTTATGCAAAGTTAAATCCCGAAAGTCCTTGAAAACATTTCATACATTGCATAACATTGCATGACAGGTGTTCCAAAGGACCATATTCTCACGGTCTGCCTCTTAAACAGAAAAATGGATCTCGAACAAACTGTCAAAGATCTCCAGACTCAAAATGCTCAGTTCAAGGAGATGATGTTAAGCCTATCCAAGGGGCAGGAGGAACTGAAGGCTCTTTTGCTCGAAAAGAAGAAGACAAGAAAGCTGTGAGTTTCATTAACCCGGGAAGAAGGCGTAAAGGACAGGCTACGGGAATCAAATTTGGAATCCCGAATGGTCCAGAAGAGGGGGCGGAGAATGACTCAGAGGAAGAGAATGCTGATTTCTCCAACCCTGAGGATGACGATGAGGACTATGAAAATGAACAGTACTCTCCAAGAGATGATAAGTACAAATTGCTGGAAGAACGCATGCTAGCCATGGAGGGTCAGAAGGCGCCTGGTCTAGATTTCGAAAGCTTGGGTCTGGTCTCCGATGTGACCATTCCCCGCAAATTCAAAATCCCCACTTTCACTAAGTACGATGGTGCATCCTGTCCTCAGATGCATTTGAGGGCTTATGTGAGAAAGATTCAGCCGCACACCACTGATAAGAAACTGTGGATCCATTTCTTCCAAGAAAGTCTGTCTGGCACTCAGTTGGAATGGTATTATCAGCTCGAGAGCTCTGACATCCGCACCTGGACTGATTTAGCAACAGCTTTCTATAAGCAGTACCAGTACAATTCTGAATTAGCGCCTACTCGGCTACAGTTGCAGAATATGACTATGGGATCTAAAGAAAGCTTCAAAGAGTATGCTCAGAAATGGAGAGATCTGGCCGGCAGGGTCAAACCCCCTATGACTGACCGAGAATTAGTAGACATGTTCATGGGTACCCTAACTGGCCCATTCTACAGCCACCTACTGGGGAGTTCTTCATCAGGTTTCACTGAACTTATACTGACAGGTGAACGGGTAGAGAGCGGCATTCGAAGTGGAAAGTTACAGGCAGCTACTTCTACAAGCAGTAAAAAGTCCTACCATGGGAAGAATGAATTGAATGCTGTGTATGGTCAAAAGAATCATAACAAGAAAAATGGTGACCATGCCGTTGGAGCAGTGACAATCGCCGCCCCGCCAGCTCAAAAATTCCAGCAAAGACCAGACAGACCAAGAAGGCAGTTTACCAAGCTCAATATGACTTTAGCACAAGCACTGCAAAGTATGCTAAAGGTAAACTTAATCACTCTCAGAGGTCCTCCTGCAAATGTCAACACTGCTTCGCCTCGTTATAATCCCAATGCCAGGTGTGCATATCACTCCGATAGCCCCGGGCACGATACAAACGATTGTTGGTTGTTGAAGAACAAAATTCAGGATATGATCGACGCTGGGGAAATTAAGTTCGAGCCTCCGGAGACTCCTAATGTCATCACTGCCCCTCTGCCTAATCATGACAAGACTGTCAATGCTGTGGAGGATACTGATAGCGATTGCGACCTGGATAGCTGGGTCTACCCAATAATTGGTGACGGACTCAATAATTGGAAGGCTGAAGACACTATCCCGATTTCCTTTAGTCGGGAGTAATTGTTATTGCTATTTTAGTATTTCAAAAGCATTGTGTCTATACCCGGGGCATAATAGCTAATTTTAAGGGTTTGTCATTTTCATAAGCATATTCATATTCAATAAATCAATGGACCTTTTGCATTCAAATATTGCGCTCTTTATCTTTCCTGTCATTTTTTTCAAACAAGCTATGTTTTCTTGCACACACCCACGTAACAAATCGCGTATCCATATTCACTCTGGATCCTGTTGATAATAGTTCTGCTACTGTTCATTATGACTTTGAAAATCCGATCTACCAAGCCGAGGATGGAAGTGAGGAAGATTGTGAAGTCCCTGGAGAACTTGCCAGACTGGTACTACAAGAAAAAAGACCACACAGCCGCATGAGGAATCAATTGAAATTGTAAATCTGGGTACTGAAATAGACAAGAAAGAAGTCAGAGGTTTCTTGGGGCACTCGAATTACATTGCCCGATTCATCCCGCACTTGACTGCTACTTGCAAACCCCTCTTCAAATTGCTAAAAAAAATCAAGAGATGGTATGGAGTGATGAATGGCAAAATCAAGAAATATCTCCAAGAACCTCCAATTCTAATGCTACCAGTTGAAGGAAGACCTCTAATCATGTATTTGGCCGTGTTAGAAAATTCAATAAGGTGGGCTGGGGCAACATGACGAGTCTGGTCGAAAAGAGCATGTCATACACTGCCTTAGCAAAAGGTATCGACTGTGAAACAAGATACTCACAGCTCGAGAAAGCTTGCTGCGCTTTGGCTTGGGCTGCTCGCCGACTAAGACAGTATCTGTTGAATCATACCACTTTATTGATTTCTAAGATGGATCTTATCAAATATACATTCGAGAAACCTGTTGTCTCCTGAAAGAGTTATCACTGATAATGGTACTAAACTGAACTCTACACGCAGTTCAAAATAAAGCACCATAACTCTTCTCCGTACCGGCCAAAGACGAACGGCGCCGTGGAGACTGCTAACAATATCAAGAAGGTCATGCAAGAAATGACAGTAACATACAAAGACTGGCATGAGATGTTACCCTTTACTCTTTACGGTTATCGCACTTCAGTGCGCACTACGACAGGGGCAACTCCGTTCTCTTTAGTCTATGGAATGGAAGCCATCTTACTAGTGGAAGTTCAGATTCCCTCTCTAAGAATCATGAAAGAGGCGGGCTTAGATGAAGATGAATGGATTCAGACTCGACTCGATCAGATAAATCTGATTGATGAGAAGAGACTTGCGGCTGTTTGTCATGGGCAGATATATCAGAAATGCATGACCCAAGCATTTAACAAAAAGGTCAAGAGACAGGTGTACCAACTTGGCGCCTTGGTGGTCAAGCGTATCATTCGACCGCAGGGTGATCCCAGAGGTAAATGGACTCCCACATACGAAGGGCCATTTATGGTTAAGAAGATATTCTCTGGTGGAGCCATGATACTTGCTACAATGGATGGTGAAAATGTTCCGCATCCTGTGAACGCGGACATAGTTAAAAAATACTACGCCTAACAGAGACCCGCTAGGTCGACGCACCTAGGCAAAAGTAAGGGCATCCCGGCAAACCAAAAGGGTTCGGGCAAAAATTAGGGATAAATATATAAAGACGTATACCCGGCAAGTCGAAAACCTGAAAGGGCGGCTTGGGCAAGAAGGGGTATCCCGGTGGACTGAAAACCCGAAAAGGCGGTCCAGGCAAAAATTAGGGATTAAAGCGTATGACTATGTCCCGTTCTCAGTCAACTTTCATCCAAGTTCGAGGGACTGACCAAGCCAATCACTTCTATCCGACAGCAAGGGATGAGATGCTCGAAGACATAATGACAGTAGTAGGCTTAAAATCAATAGGACTTCTTCCACATAGCTTTCTCTTTGTTTTCGATAATTTCCTCTTACTAGGATTTCTGTCTCCTTGTACACAAATTGCCTGTTTATAGGCCTCCTTTCAAAATCAATACAACCCTCTTTCAAAAAAAAGATGCTTTTGTTTTTACTTTTCTGTTTTGGTTGCGTAAAGGTCCATTGATTTAACTTGAATTAATTTACGCATTTGAATACGATCAATGTTTACCAAAAATGCATGCCTAGAATGGTAATAGCAATTACTACACGACTTCAGGATCGAGGAGAAGGTCTAACCATGCTTCCCAATGAATCCGTTGCTAATTCGATTCCCCGGCAACGCCAATTATTCCCCAGAAGAGGTCGGCACCACCATACCGAAAGGTCATCTCTTCCATCCCCAGCCAGGCTCTGTTGAGTGTTTCCACCATCAGACAGAAATCAAGCATCCCCCAGCTGAGACAGATCAATACAAATATCTCCGACCCGAAGACTGAGATTTGTCTCCCCAGTAGAGTCCCCTGGAAGAATGTTTCAGACACATAGTGCATTCATTACATCATTTCACATCACATACCTACATACAATTTTCATTCCGCATCATATACATTACATCATTTCATAACATATACATGCATACAAAGCTCGCATTCATTCCAGACGCATAATTCACTCATTACATCATTTCACAGCCCACGCATGCATACAACATTTGCATCTCATGCATCATGACATGGCATGAAGCTAACTTTATTTTTCAGGTTAATTATCCTCTTGATACAATCAAAACAAAGGTCCATTCAGACGGGCATCCTTATCAATTACATTCAGGATTCAACTACATCTTTCAGATATACTCCATGTCACCATTCATTCTGACATCCTCCTAACGATGGCATCTATAAGCCCATCCCAGACATTTATTGCAAATACAACATATACAAATATTATCAGATACAGCCTAACGTATGGTTCATTCTGATTCAGCTCAACATATGACTCCTTCAACTCAGATACGATCTAGCATACGATCCATTCTGACCTTCAACAACTCAGATACGATCTAGCGTACGATCCATTCTGACCTTCAACCACTCAGTGACAGTCTAATGTACGACCAAGTTAGACCGTCAAGTCCTCGAATTCTGCTCAGATACAGTCTAATGTACGACCAAGTTAGACCAGATTCTGCTCAGTGACAGTCTAATGTACGACCAAGTTAGACCAGATGCTGCTCAAATACAGTCTAATGTACGACCAAGTTAGACCTTCATCTCCTCAGATGCTACCTTCGGACAGGTACATTCCTGAATGGTAGTCTAGTATACGACTACTCCCTTGCTCAGATGCTACCTTCGGACAGGTACATTTCTGAATGGTAGTCTAGTATACGGCTACTCCCTTACTCAGATGCTACCTTCGGACAAGTACATTTCTGAATGGTAGTCTAGTATACGGCTACTCCCTTACTCAGATGCTACCTTCGGACAGGTACATTTCTGAATGGTAGTCTGGTATACGGCTACTCCCTTGCTCAGGTGCTCCCTTCGGACAAGTACATTCCTGAATGGTAGTCTGGTATACGGCTACTCCCTTGCTCAGGTGCTACCTTCGGACAGGTACATTCCTGAATGGTAGTCTGGTATACGGCTACTCCCTTGCTCAGGTGCTACCTTCGGACAGGTACATTCCTGAATGGTAGTCTGGTATACGGCTACTCCCTTGCTCAGGCGCTACTCCCTTGCTCAGGTGCTACCGTCGGACAGGTACATTCCTGAATGGTAGTCTGGTATACGGCTACTCCCTTGCTCAGGTGCTACCTTCGGACAGGTACATTCCTGAAGGGTAGTCTGGTATACGGCTACTCCCCTTGCTCAGGTGCTACCTTCGGACAGGTACATTCCTGAAGGGTAGTCTGGTATACGGCTACTCCCCTTGCTCAGGTGCTACCTTCGGACAGGTACATTCCTGAATGGTAGTCTGGTATACGGCTACTCCCCTTGCTCAGGTGCTACCTTCGGACAGGTACATTCCTGAATGGTAGTCTGGTATACGACTACTCCCTTACTCAGATGCTACCTTCGGACAGGTACATTTCTGAATGGTAGTCTAGTATACGGCTACTCCCTCTTCAAGCAGATTCGGCCTAACGGACGGCTCATTCTGCAACTCAGAAACGATCTAGCGTACGATCCGTTCTGATCTTTCATCCCCATCAAAGTCATCTGCCTAACGAACAGCTCACTCTGGTATTCAGATACGGTCCAGTGTATGATCCATTCTGATCCCTTATCCCCAGCAGTATACAGCATACTCTGACTCCCCAGCGAAGTCAACAGCATGACGGGGGATTCACTATACGGTCTAGTGTATGACCCGGTATGACACCCATGTCTTCAGATATCGTCTAACGTACGACACAGTCTGAAGCTCCCATCATCAAACTTCCTGGATGGCATCTTTAAGCCCGTCTCCATCAAGACCAATTGACAAGCGCAAATTTTCGGGGCATTCTAGTGTTCAATAATCTTCCACCTCCAGACCACGAATGGTGCACATACCATTCTGCTCTCTCGGTTCAAGAATATTGAACAGAGGCAGCTGTCATACCCCAAAATTTGCCCATTAATATTTCAAGACACTTTTCAAGGCATTCCGAATCATTTTTATGATACTAATCTCAAAGGAACGAAGGCCCAGCTCACGAATGAAAATGGCCCAAACTGGCCTGTTCGCTACACGCTCGCCTAGTGATAACATGAAATTATATCATATTTTAAGGCTTAATTCAATTAAATTTTATCATCATTTATTTCAGGTCACTTTATATTATTGGATATTACGCGGTATTTTCTTCCTATTTGTCTCAGGTGGCTTATTTGGAAACACAAGTAGAATTGGAGGAAAAGAGGTGCAAAAAGGAGGAAAAACGAACCAAATAGCAAGGCCCAGCCCAAAATACAAGAACTCGGGTATTGCACCTGTGACGAGC
This sequence comes from Lathyrus oleraceus, assembly GCF_024323335.1. NCBI lineage: Eukaryota > Viridiplantae > Streptophyta > Magnoliopsida > Fabales > Fabaceae > Lathyrus > Lathyrus oleraceus. The sequence goes on from NC_066584.1 coordinate 14,106,141, forward strand.
GTCACAGAGGCTGTGACGAGCGTCACGCCTTGCGCATCCCTGTGACGGACGTCACACATGGTGTGACGAACGTCACACCATTCCCCTACTTTTTGGGCGCCAGTAACGCCTCAGAGACTTGAAGAGACTTGAGGAATGTTGGGCCCTATATCCACGCGCATGTTGAAGACCTTTTGGCAACGGGTTACTGAAGCATATATAAATAGCCACGAAGAAAACCTAGAGGGGGGAGGCTTTTCCACATTTTGTTTCCTTTGGCCGTTTTTGCTTTTGCATAGTTTCTTTTCCAGTAGCTTAGTCATTGTTTATTACGAGTTCTACACTGCTCCCCTTGCAATTTCCCATTCCCTTTTTAGCATTTAGTTAATTCTTTTCGCACAATAGTTTCTGCAACGGAAACTATTGTGCACCTTTTTACCGAATCTAACCTTACGTTAGGATCTAGTTTATTTCCTTCGTTTTAATTTGTTGTTTAAAGGAAACCCTGAAGGAAAAGCCGGCGGCACCGCTCAACTCAATCCGGCATCAACCCTAAGAGTGCCAATTCAAGGTTACAATTCAATTGCAAACAGGTTTGCGTTACTATCGCCGCTTTACGTTCCGAATTCCCATGTGATAGTATAATTGAATTCATAAATATATTTGAGGTTCTGTATGTAGACTTAAGTATGCCTGGATACCTTGAATTGTTGTAATGGATGCCGCTGTTTTTTCGTTCTGTTTTGATCTTTGCCCTTCTGACCTGTTTTATTATAACCATGCTTTGGTTACCTGATACTATTACTGCTTTGGTGCAACTCCTCGATTACACCCTGCTTTGGTATGCTAACCCGTTTGTTGAATTTTGCAAAGGTTCATATGGCCCAGGAAAAGATTGCCGTTAGGTCTTCCACTTTATGTGTGGGATACCATTGTGGAGGCTCACCCTAAATTGCCTAATTAATTTTAATGTGTTAATTTTAATAGTTAATTTTAATGTGTTAATTTTAATAATTAATGTAATTTTAATGTATTGATGTTAATGTGGAGGCTCATCCTAATTACCTACTTAACTTTAAAATATGGCCTTTAAATATGTGATCTTGGACCTCTCTTTTGCCTTACGACATTACGGTATAACGGTCATGTCCCGCGAATGTAGGGATACACTTAGCAAAGACCCTTCGGTTAAATCATCATAAAATAAATCATGGTCCCTCGGATGTTGCCTTCGAAAATACGATTTTGTCCCTCGATGACCCTTCGGTGTAGCCTACGGTTAAATGATGATTGTCCCTTCGAATGCTAAGGTACCCTTACAACTGTTGCCTTCAATGACCTATCGATGACCCTACGGTGACCCTTAAACATCCAAAGGGTAAAATTACTTACTTCTCAATAGTAAGGACAGTTTTACCCTCATAAGGATAGGAAACGTTCATAACGACCTTAGGAAGGTATAACTCTCAATTGCTGGATCATAACCTAAAACATTTTCCACCCCTCACACTTTACACTTCACAAATCCTAGAAAATCACCACTTGGTATACATTCATACTAGAATCATTACCGAGTTATATTTTTCTAAACCATTTTCAAAATCAAATGAGATAAATACTTTGTATACATTCATACGAGAATCATTACAAAGTTAAACTCTCTTTCAAACATTTTTTTAAGCAATTCACCGACACTTTTCAGACAAAAATATAAGTGATCCAGCAATTAAGAGCCCATGGATAACCATGGATACAAAGGGTGCTAATACCTTCCCTTTGTATAATGTACCTCCCGAACCCAAAATCTATTGAGGTCTTTCCTGTTCTTTTCCACCTTTCCTTATTGGATAAAAGAAAAGTCGGTGGCGACTCTTGCTATCCGCGACATTGCGATAAAAAGCAAAACACCCCAAGTCAGTTCACCGTATGACAGAACTGGCGACTCTGCTGGGGACACTTTAAAAAGAGAGGTTACCTTAAAAACAAGATCACTTATTTAAAATTGTCTGATTTACTTTTAAGGGATTGCTTGGGTATTTTTGAGTGAAAGATCCTACACCCGGATCTAGTGTACCTTAGGTAAGTAGCAATAGATCATCGCGACTATCCGGCGTATACTGGAATGGTTAAAATGATGGCTACGGTTAATGTGGCACTTTGGATGTCCTGATGTTCCTCATGTTACTTGAGGAAAAATTTGGCTTCCGCGTGGTGTCATCAAAGCATTAACCAGACCTTTAGAACCCTAGTTGACTCATCCTGGCCATTAGAAAGTAGTGAGCTAACTGACTTCGGTTCCGACTGGGGCTTGGTTGAGACTCGATACTACACTCCTTGAGATTGGACTTTAGGGAAGCTTCGGTCAACCACTTGGTGTTGCACTGAAGTGGACTTAAAGGAAGGTCAATGATTGGAGATCCTTCTAGAACCCGGTTACTATTCTAGGACAGGTTGAACCAACCAAACTTCAGTGGGGAGGGTACTTACCTATGGAACTCATGCAAGCCTTAAAACCTAGGAATGATGGTTGTGTGACTTGTTTGTGCTTGTTGTTTACTTAACATCATAACATCGTAACATCGTAACATCATAACATCGTAACATCGTAACATCATAACATCATAACATCATGGCATTGTACTAACCATTTCGAGGACTTAGGGATTTAACTTTGCTCTGTTTTGTAAAAAAAAAAAAAAAAAAAAAAAAAAAAAAAAACAGAAAAAACAAAAGCAAAAACAAAAGAGAAAAAAAAAAAGCTCTTTTTGTTAGTTTATGCAAAGTTAAATCCCGAAAGTCCTTGAAAACATTTCATACATTGCATAACATTGCATGACAGGTGTTCCAAAGGACCATATTCTCACGGTCTGCCTCTTAAACAGAAAAATGGATCTCGAACAAACTGTCAAAGATCTCCAGACTCAAAATGCTCAGTTCAAGGAGATGATGTTAAGCCTATCCAAGGGGCAGGAGGAACTGAAGGCTCTTTTGCTCGAAAAGAAGAAAGACAAGAAAGCTGTGAGTTTCATTAACCCGGGAAGAAGGCGTAAAGGACAGGCTACGGGAATCAAATTTGGAATCCCGAATGGTCCAGAAGAGGGGGCGGAGAATGACTCAGAGGAAGAGAATGCTGATTTCTCCAACCCTGAGGATGACGATGAGGACTATGAAAATGAACAGTACTCTCCAAGAGATGATAAGTACAAATTGCTGGAAGAACGCATGCTAGCCATGGAGGGTCAGAAGGCGCCTGGTCTAGATTTCGAAAGCTTGGGTCTGGTCTCCGATGTGACCATTCCCCGCAAATTCAAAATCCCCACTTTCACTAAGTACGATGGTGCATCCTGTCCTCATATGCATTTGAGGGCTTATGTGAGAAAGATTCAGCCGCACACCACTGATAAGAAACTGTGGATCCATTTCTTCCAAGAAAGTCTGTCTGGCACTCAGTTGGAATGGTATTATCAGCTCGAGAGCTCTGACATCCGCACCTGGACTGATTTAGCAACAGCTTTCTATAAGCAGTACCAGTACAATTCTGAATTAGCGCCTACTCGGCTACAGTTGCAGAATATGACTATGGGATCTAAAGAAAGCTTCAAAGAGTATGCTCAGAAATGGAGAGATCTGGCCGGCAGGGTCAAACCCCCTATGACTGACCGAGAATTAGTAGACATGTTCATGGGTACCCTAACTGGCCCATTCTACAGCCACCTACTGGGGAGTTCTTCATCAGGTTTCACTGAACTTATACTGACAGGTGAACGGGTAGAGAGCGGCATTCGAAGTGGAAAGTTACAGGCAGCTACTTCTACAAGCAGTAAAAAGTCCTACCATGGGAAGAATGAATTGAATGCTGTGTATGGTCAAAAGAATCATAACAAGAAAAATGGTGACCATGCCGTTGGAGCAGTGACAATCGCCGCCCCGCCAGCTCAAAAATTCCAGCAAAGACCAGACAGACCAAGAAGGCAGTTTACCAAGCTCAATATGACTTTAGCACAAGCACTGCAAAGTATGCTAAAGGTAAACTTAATCACTCTCAGAGGTCCTCCTGCAAATGTCAACACTGCTTCGCCTCGTTATAATCCCAATGCCAGGTGTGCATATCACTCCGATAGCCCCGGGCACGATACAAACGATTGTTGGTTGTTGAAGAACAAAATTCAGGATATGATCGACGCTGGGGAAATTGAGTTCGAGCCTCCGGAGACTCCTAATGTCATCACTGCCCCTCTGCCTAATCATGACAAGACTGTCAATGCTGTGGAGGATACTGATAGCGATTGCGACCTGGATAGCTGGGTCTACCCAATAATTGGTGACGGACTCAATAATTGGAAGGCTGAAGACACTATCCCGATTTCCTTTAGTCGGGAGTAATTGTTATTGCTATTTTAGTATTTCAAAAGCATTGTGTCTATACCCGGGGCATAATAGCTAATTTTAAGGGTTTGTCATTTTCATAAGCATATTCATATTCAATAAATCAATGGACCTTTTGCATTCAAATATTGCGCTCTTTATCTTTCCTGTCATTTTTTTCAAACAAGCTATGTTTTCTTGCACACACCCACGTAACAAATCGCGTATCCATATTCACTCTGGATCCTGTTGATAATAGTTCTGCTACTGTTCATTATGACTTTGAAAATCCGATCTACCAAGCCGAGGATGGAAGTGAGGAAGATTGTGAAGTCCCTGGAGAACTTGCCAGACTGGTACTACAAGAAGAAAAGACCACACAGCCGCATGAGGAATCAATTGAAATTGTAAATCTGGGTACTGAAATAGACAAGAAAGAAGTCAGAGGTTTCTTGGGGCACTCGAATTACATTGCCCGATTCATCCCGCACTTGACTGCTACTTGCAAACCCCTCTTCAAATTGCTAAAAAAATCAAGAGATGGTATGGAGTGATGAATGGCAAAATCAAGAAATATCTCCAAGAACCTCCAATTCTAATGCTACCAGTTGAAGGAAGACCTCTAATCATGTATTTGGCCGTGTTAGAAAATTCAATAAGGTGGGCTGGGGCAACATGACGAGTCTGGTCGAAAAGAGCATGTCATACACTACCTTAGCAAAAGGTACCGACTGTGAAACAAGATACTCACAGCTCGAGAAAGCTTGCTGCGCTTTGGCTTGGGCTGCTCGCCGACTAAGACAGTATCTGTTGAATCATACCACTTTATTGATTTCTAAGATGGATCTTATCAAATATACATTCGAGAAACCTGTTGTCTCCTGAAAGAGTTATCACTGATAATGGTACTAAACTGAACTCTACACGCAGTTCAAAATAAAGCACCATAACTCTTCTCCGTACCGGCCAAAGACGAACGGCGCCGTGGAGACTGCTAACAATATCAAGAAGGTCATGCAAGAAATGACAGTAACATACAAAGACTGGCATGAGATGTTACCCTTTACTCTTTACGGTTATCGCACTTCAGTGCGCACTACGACAGGGGCAACTCCGTTCTCTTTAGTCTATGGAATGGAAGCCATCTTACTAGTGGAAGTTCAGATTCCCTCTCTAAGAATCATGAAAGAGGCGGGCTTAGATGAAGATGAATGGATTCAGACTCGACTCGATCAGATAAATCTGATTGATGAGAAGAGACTTGCGGCTGTTTGTCATGGGCAGATATATCAGAAATGCATGACCCAAGCATTTAACAAAAAGGTCAAGAGACAGGTGTACCAACTTGGCGCCTTGGTGGTCAAGCGTATCATTCGACCGCAGGGTGATCCCAGAGGTAAATGGACTCCCACATACGAAGGGCCATTTATGGTTAAGAAGATATTCTCTGGTGGAGCCATGATACTTGCTACAATGGATGGTGAAAATGTTCCGCATCCTGTGAACGCGGACATAGTTAAAAAATACTACGCCTAACAGAGACCCGCTAGGTCGACGCACCTAGGCAAAAGTAAGGGCATCCCGGCAAACCAAAAGGGTTCGGGCAAAAATTAGGGATAAATATATAAAGACGTATACCCGGCAAGTCGAAAACCTGAAAGGGCGGCTTGGGCAAGAAGGGGTATCCCGGTGGACTGAAAACCCGAAAAGGCGGTCCAGGCAAAAATTAGGGATTAAAGCGTATGACTATGTCCCGTTCTCAGTCAACTTTCATCCAAGTTCGAGGGACTGACCAAGCCAATCACTTCTATCCGACAGCAAGGGATGAGATGCTCGAAGACATAATGACAGTAGTAGGCTTAAAATCAATAGGACTTCTTCCACATAGCTTTCTCTTTGTTTTCGATAATTTCCTCTTACTAGGATTTCTGTCTCCTTGTACACAAATTGCCTGTTTATAGGCCTCCTTTCAAAATCAATACAACCCTCTTTCAAAAAAAGATGCTTTTGTTTTTACTTTTCTGTTTTGGTTGCGTAAAGGTCCATTGATTTAACTTGAATTAATTTACGCATTTGAATACGATCAATGTTTACCAAAAATGCATGCCTAGAATGGTAATAGCAATTACTACACGACTTCAGGATCGAGGAGAAGGTCTAACCATGCTTCCCAATGAATCCGTTGCTAATTCGATTCCCCGGCAACGCCAATTATTCCCCAGAAGAGGTCGGCACCACCATACCGAAAGGTCATCTCTTCCATCCCCAGCCAGGCTCTGTTGAGTGTTTCCACCATCAGACAGAAATCAAGCATCCCCCAGCTGAGACAGATCAATACAAATATCTCCGACCCGAAGACTGAGATTTGTCTCCCCAGTAGAGTCCCCTGGAAGAATGTTTCAGACACATAGTGCATTCATTACATCATTTCACATCACATACCTACATACAATTTTCATTCCGCATCATATACATTACATCATTTCATAACATATACATGCATACAAAGCTCGCATTCATTCCAGACGCATAATTCACTCATTACATCATTTCACAGCCCACGCATGCATACAACATTTGCATCTCATGCATCATGACATGGCATGAAGCTAACTTTATTTTTCAGGTTAATTATCCTCTTGATACAATCAAAACAAAGGTCCATTCAGACGGGCATCCTTATCAATTACATTCAGGATTCAACTACATCTTTCAGATATACTCCATGTCACCATTCATTCTGACATCCTCCTAACGATGGCATCTATAAGCCCATCCCAGACATTTATTGCAAATACAACATATACAAATATTATCAGATACAGCCTAACGTATGGTTCATTCTGATTCAGCTCAACATATGACTCCTTCAACTCAGATACGATCTAGCATACGATCCATTCTGACCTTCAACAACTCAGATACGATCTAGCGTACGATCCATTCTGACCTTCAACCACTCAGTGACAGTCTAATGTACGACCAAGTTAGACCGTCAAGTCCTCGAATTCTGCTCAGATACAGTCTAATGTACGACCAAGTTAGACCAGATTCTGCTCAGTGACAGTCTAATGTACGACCAAGTTAGACCAGATGCTGCTCAAATACAGTCTAATGTACGACCAAGTTAGACCTTCATCTCCTCAGATGCTACCTTCGGACAGGTACATTCCTGAATGGTAGTGTAGTATACGACTACTCCCTTGCTCAGATGCTACCTTCGGACAGGTACATTTCTGAATGGTAGTCTAGTATACGGCTACTCCCTTACTCAGATGCTACCTTCGGACAAGTACATTTCTGAATGGTAGTCTAGTATACGGCTACTCCCTTACTCAGATGCTACCTTCGGACAGGTACATTTCTGAATGGTAGTCTGGTATACGGCTACTCCCTTGCTCAGGTGCTCCCTTCGGACAAGTACATTCCTGAATGGTAGTCTGGTATACGGCTACTCCCTTGCTCAGGTGCTACCTTCGGACAGGTACATTCCTGAATGGTAGTCTGGTATACGGCTACTCCCTTGCTCAGGTGCTACCTTCGGACAGGTACATTCCTGAATGGTAGTCTGGTATACGGCTACTCCCTTGCTCAGGCGCTACTCCCTTGCTCAGGTGCTACCGTCGGACAGGTACATTCCTGAATGGTAGTCTGGTATACGGCTACTCCCTTGCTCAGGTGCTACCTTCGGACAGGTACATTCCTGAAGGGTAGTCTGGTATACGGCTACTCCCCTTGCTCAGGTGCTACCTTCGGACAGGTACATTCCTGAAGGGTAGTCTGGTATACGGCTACTCCCCTTGCTCAGGTGCTACCTTCGGACAGGTACATTCCTGAATGGTAGTCTGGTATACGGCTACTCCCCTTGCTCAGGTGCTACCTTCGGACAGGTACATTCCTGAATGGTAGTCTGGTATACGACTACTCCCTTACTCAGATGCTACCTTCGGACAGGTACATTTCTGAATGGTAGTCTAGTATACGGCTACTCCCTCTTCAAGCAGATTCGGCCTAACGGACGGCTCATTCTGCAACTCAGAAACGATCTAGCGTACGATCCGTTCTGATCTTTCATCCCCATCAAAGTCATCTGCCTAACGAACAGCTCACTCTGGTATTCAGATACGGTCCAGTGTATGATCCATTCTGATCCCTTATCCCCAGCAGTATACAGCATACTCTGACTCCCCAGCGAAGTCAACAGCATGACGGGGGATTCACTATACGGTCTAGTGTATGACCCGGTATGACACCCATGTCTTCAGATATCGTCTAACGTACGACACAGTCTGAAGCTCCCATCATCAAACTTCCTGGATGGCATCTTTAAGCCCGTCTCCATCAAGACCAATTGACAAGCGCAAATTTTCGGGGCATTCTAGTGTTCAATAATCTTCCACCTCCAGACCACGAATGGTGCACATACCATTCTGCTCTCTCGGTTCAAGAATATTGAACAGAGGCAGCTGTCATACCCCAAAATTTGCCCATTAATATTTCAAGACACTTTTCAAGGCATTCCGAATCATTTTTATGATACTAATCTCAAAGGAACGAAGGCCCAGCTCACGAATGAAAATGGCCCAAACTGGCCTGTTCGCTACACGCTCGCCTAGTGATAACATGAAATTATATCATATTTTAAGGCTTAATTCAATTAAATTTTATCATCATTTATTTCAGGTCACTTTATATTATTGGATATTACGCGGTATTTTCTTCCTATTTGTCTCAGGTGGCTTATTTGGAAACACAAGTAGAATTGGAGGAAAAGAGGTGCAAAAAGGAGGAAAAACGAACCAAATAGCAAGGCCCAGCCCAAAATACAAGAACTCGGGTATTGCACCTGTGACGAGCGTCACAGAGGCTGTGACGAGCGTCACGCCTTGCGCATCCCTGTGACGGACGTCACACATGGTGTGACGAACGTCACACCATTCCCCTACTTTTTAGGCGCCAGTAACGCCTCAGAGACTTGAAGAGACTTGAGGAATGTTGGGCCCTATATCCACGCGCACGTTGAAGACCTTTTGGCAACGGGTTACTGAAGCATATATAAATAGCCACGAAGAAAACCTAGAGGGGGGAGGCTTTTCCACATTTTGTTTCCTTTGGCCGTTTTTGCTTTTGCATAGTTTCTTTTCCAGTAGCTTAGTCATTGTTTATTACGAGTTCTACACTGCTCCCCTTGCAATTTCCCATTCCCTTTTTAGCATTTAGTTAATTCTTTTCGCACAATAGTTTCTGCAACGGAAACTATTGTGCACCTTTTTACCGAATCTAACCTTACGTTAGGATCTAGTTTATTTCCTTCGTTTTAATTTGTTGTTTAAAGGAAACCCTGAAGGAAAAGTCGGCGGCACCGCTCAACTCAATCCGGCATCAACCCTAAGAGTGCCAATTCAAGGTTACAATTCAATTGCAAACAGGTTTGCGTTACTATCGCCGCTTTACGTTCCGAATTCCCATGTGATAGTATAATTGAATTCATAAATATATTTGAGGTTCTGTATGTAGACTTAAGTATGCCTGGATACCTTGAATTGTTGTAATGGATGCCGCTGTTTTTTCGTTCTGTTTTGATCTTTGCCCTTCTGACCTGTTTTATTATAACCATGCTTTGGTTACCTGATACTATTACTGCTTTGGTGCAACTCCTCGATTACACCCTGCTTTGGTATGCTAACCCGTTTGTTGAATTTTGCAAAGGTTCATATGGCCCAGGAAAAGATTGCCGTTAGGTCTTCCACTTTATGTGTGGGATACCATTGTGGAGGCTCACCCTAAATTGCCTAATTAATTTTAATGTGTTAATTTTAATAGTTAATTTTAATGTGTTAATTTTAATAATTAATGTAATTTTAATGTATTGATGTTAATGTGGAGGCTCATCCTAATTACCTACTTAACTTTAAAATATGGCCTTTAAATATGTGATCTTGGACCTCTCTTTTGCCTTACGACATTACGGTATAACGGTCATGTCCCGCGAATGTAGGGATACACTTAGCAAAGACCCTTCGGTTAAATCATCATAAAATAAATCATGGTCCCTCGGATGTTGCCTTCGAAAATACGATTTTGTCCCTCGATGACCCTTCGGTGTAGCCTACGGTTAAATGATGATTGTCCCTTCGAATGCTAAGGTACCCTTACAACTGTTGCCTTCAATGACCTATCGATGACCCTACGGTGACCCTTAAACATCCAAAGGGTAAAATTACTTACTTCTCAATAGTAAGGACAGTTTTACCCTCATAAGGATAGGAAACGTTCATAACGACCTTAGGAAGGTATAACTCTCAATTGCTGGATCATAACCTAAAACATTTTCCACCCTCACACTTTACACTTCACAAATCCTAGAAAATCACCACTTGGTATACATTCATACTAGAATCATTACCGAGTTATATTTTTCTAAACCATTTTCAAAATCAAATGAGATAAATACTTTGTATACATTCATACGAGAATCATTACAAAGTTAAACTCTCTTTCAAACATTTTTTTAAGCAATTCACCGACACTTTTCAGACAAAAATATAAGTGATCCAGCAATTAAGAGCCCATGGATAACCATGGATACAAAGGGTGCTAATACCTTCCCTTTGTATAATGTACCTCCCGAACCCAAAATCTATTGAGGTCTTTCCTGTTCTTTTCCACCTTTCCTTATTGGATAAAAGAAAAGTCGGTGGCGACTCTTGCTATCCGCGACATTGCGATAAAAAGCAAAACACCCCAAGTCAGTTCACCGTATGACAGTTCATAATAAAAATTACAAAATTTGAAACACTAAAATAAGCAATAACAATTACTCCTGACTAAAGGAAATCGGGATAGTGTCTTCAGCCTTCCAATTATTGAGTCTGTCACCAATTATTGGGAAAATCCAGCTATCCAAGTCGCAATCGCTATCAGCATCTTCTACAGCATTAATCTGATCTTTGACTATCTTTTCAGAGCTAAACCCCAGGCCAAATTTATCAGACTTGTACGGTACATCGATCAGTTGACCCCAGCCAGTACGACCACCATCTTCAACCACGGCTTGAGCATCTCTCAGAGAAATCATAGCAGGAGGAGCACGAATAACCTTGGGCACACGGGAAGTTGGCTTAAGGACAGGACTGGTCGGAGGAACTACTTCAAATGACTGAGAAGGAGTCTCAAAGAATTCACCATCCATCTCGACGTATCTGAAGGTATGCACACTAATGACAATATACTCTTCTTCTCCACACACAGTGACAATCTTGCCCTCTATTGGATACCTCAGCTTTTGATGGAGAGACGAAGCTACAACACTTGCCCCATGGATCCAAGGGCGTCCAAGCAAGCAGGAATAGGCAGGATGAATGTTCATTACGTAACAAGTAGTGTTGAAGACTTGAGGTCCTATCTTGATAGGGAGATCCACCTCACCATGGACAACACTCTTTGTACCATCGTAAGCACGCACCACAACGTCACTAGATTTCAGTTCAATGTTTTTACAGTCAAGCTTATCAAGCACAGCTTTCTGTAGCACATTCAAAGAAGAGCCATTGTCGATCAACATATGAGACAAGGTGATCCCCTTACGCTCAATGGATATATGCAAAGCTTTATTGTGATTCTTTCCTGCTGGTGTCAGGTCAGCATCAGAAAACCCTATGCCATTATCAACAGCCAAGTTAGCAACATAATTTTCTAACTGATCGACAGATGTCTCCTGAGGTACATGAGGGGTCTTCAAGAATTTTATCAACGCATTGGCATGAGATTCAGAAGATAACAACAAGGATAACATCGAAATTTTAGACGGAGTATGCCCCAGCTGTTCTACCACATCAAAATCACTCTTACGGATGATTTTCAGCATTTCTTCCATTTCCTGTTTGGCAACATCTTCGGTAGTAACTTCGACTGGTGTCTTTGACTGAGAAGGATTGATTACTGGTCCCTTTCCTCGAGTTTTAGGGGCGGGAGGTGAGATTTCTGGAGAGAAGATCCTTCCACTTCGAGTAATTTTACTAGTCCCAACAATGTCAACGTCATTAGGATTAGCAGAATTATCATCTTGCTTTATGCCGTGGATGTAAACATCACCTCCATAATTCCACGGAATGGCTTTGCTTGAGGAGTACGGTACTGGGCCCGGTGCAGTAATAATTAGGGGAGCTACCTTGGGCTCAGCAGTAATCTTCACAGGCACTCTAGTAACGGTAATCTTCACTGGAACTTTGGACCTAGCAATCACAGACTTTTCTTCAATAGGGTTTTCCACCTTAGGAATCTTTTCAAAGAGAATGGTACGATCATCCATCAGCCGTTGAATACCATTCCTCAACTTCAAGCAATCATTGGGTCGGAGTATACAGAGATCATAATTTTCAGCACAACCTGGAAATAAACCAGCTTGCAATAAATTTTTCTTGATGATCAGGAGAGGAGATGCTAAGTCAGCTACATTAGTAATGTGAGAATTGTCATCCACATCATTAACAGTCTTGTCATGATTTGGCATAGGAGCAGTGATGACATTAGGAGTCTCTAGAGGATCAAATTCAATTTCTCCAGCGTCGATCATATCCTGAATCTTATTCTTCAACAACCAACAATCGTTTGTATCATGCCCGGGGCTATCGGAGTGATATGCACACCTGGCATTGGGATTATAACGAGGAGAAGTAATGTTGGGATTTGCAGGAGGATCTCTGAGGGTAATTAAATTTGCTTTTAGCATACCCTGCAGTGCTTGTGCTAAAGTCATATTGATCTTGGTAAACTGCCTTCGTGGCTTGTCTTGTCTGTGTTGGAAGTTTTGAGATGGTGGTGCTGCAATCGTAACTGCTCCAATAGTATGGTCACGATTTTTCTTGTTATGACCCCTTTGACCGTACACAGCATTTTATTCATTCTTCCCCTGATAGGACTTTTTGGTACTTGCAGAGGTAGCCGCCTGTATCTTTCCACTTCGAATGCCGCTTTCAACACGTTCACCCGTCAATATAAGTTCAGTGAAACCCGGTGAGGAACTTCCTAATAGATAGCTGTAGAATGGGCCAGTCAGTGTACCCATGAACATGTCCACTAATTCTCGATCAGTCATAGGGGGTTTGACTCTGCCAGCCAAGTCTCTCCATTTTTGAGCATATTCTTTGAAGCTTTCTTTAGAGCCCATAGTCATATTCTGCAACTGTAACCGAGTAGGCGCTAATTCAGAATTATACTGGTAGTGCTTGTAGAAAGTTGTCGCTTAATCAGTCCAGGTGTAGATGTTAGAGCTCTCGAGCTGATAATACCACTCTAACTGTGTGCCAGACAGGCTCTCTTGGAAGAAATGGATCCATAGCTTCCTATCAGTGGTATACGGCTAGATCTTTCTCACATAAGCTCTCAGATGCATCTGAGGACAAGACGCACCATCATACTTAGTGAAAGCGGGGACCTTGAATTTGCGAGGAATGACCACATCAGAGACCAGACCTAAGCTTTCGAAATCCAGGCCGGGCGCCTTCTGACCCTCCATAGCTAGCATACGTTCTTCCAGCAACTTATACTTATCATCTTTCGGAGAGTAATATTCATTTTCATAATTTTCATAGTCGTCCTCAGGGTTGAAGGGATCAGCATTCTCATCTTCCGAATCATTTTCTGTCTCATCTTCTTTATCCTTCGGAATTCCAATCTTGACTCCTGGAGCCTGTCCTTTAAGCCTTCTTCCCGGGTTAATGTAACTCACAGATTTCTTGTCTTTCTTCTTCTCGAGCAATAGAGTCTTCAGTTCCTTCTGCCCCTTGGATAAGTTCAAGATCATCTCCTGGAATTGAGCATTCTGAGCCTGGAGATCCTTGACAGTTTGTTCGAGGGCCATTTTTCTGTTTGAGAGGAAGACCGTGAGAACATTGATCCTTTAGAGTACCTGTTATGCAATGTTATGTTATGCTATGCAATGTATGAAATGTTTTCAAGGACTTTTGGAATTTAACTTTGCGTAAACCATCAAAAAGGGGAACTTTTATTAATAATTTCTTTAATCAATGTTCATTACAAGAAAAAATGAAAGCTCAAGTCTCCCAGGGACGACTTCTTTTTGGGCGGAGATATGCATTGAGACTTCATTCCTCATTAAGCTGACTGGTGAGCTCTAATACTTTCTTCCTTTCAGCACAGAACTGAGCTTCAAAAGTATCCCTTTCCTCTCTCAACTGGATCCAAGATTTCTTCAATTCTTCAACATTGGTAGGCATATCTGGATAAGGAATGATTTGAGGGGTACCTCCTCAACTTTTGGTTCAACAATCAGAGGTCCGATTGCAAGATATGGCATGATAAGCTCACGAGCTCTGGCGCGTACCCATCTGAGATAAGGTTCCATAGGAATATAGTTTTTCTGTCCTAAAGTACTTCTTTTCACCATGCCCCAAGCTCGTACAAACCTTTGACGGAGAACTTCAGAATCGTTGTTATAGTCAAACACAGTGCCTTGGATAATTATTTCATGTGGACCATCTCTTCGAGCATAACCAAACTGACGTAGGGCTAAAGCAGGATTATAAGTAATACCTCCTCTTATCCCTAGGAGTGGTACGTTAGAGAATTCTCCACAACGGTCAATGATGATAACATTTTCTTTGGGTTGGGGACACCAATGGATGTTTGAATGGGAGAGAGACATTATCCTTTGAGACCATTTCAAATTTTGCTCATTCTTCAAAACTGATTGAGGAAGGTGCGAAATAAACCACCTAGATAATAAAGGTACGCAGCACATGAGAGTCCCTTGCCTTTTCATAGTACGAGTGTGAAGAGAATGCAAAATGTCTCCAAGCAAGGTGGGCACAGGGTTATGAGTGAGAAATATCTTAACAGCATTCATGTCTATGAATTGATCCGGATTAGGAAATAGCACCAAACCATAGATTAGTAATGCTAGAACATCTTCGAAAGCGTGGACACTCATAGCTTTTAGGAATTCTCGGGCCTTATTTATCAGAAATTTGGCAAGTAAACCCTTAACTTCACTTCTTGTTACCCAATTAGTTTCAATGTCGGACTTTGTCATGTGTAAAGCCGCGGCAACCTCTTCAGACCTCGGAATCTTTTCTAAACCACTGAAAGGTGTTTGATCAAGGATAGGTATCCCAAGCAACCTGGAAAATTCTTCTAATGTGGGTACCAACTGATAATCTGGGAAGGTGAAGCAATGATGTTTAGGATCGAAGAACTGGAATAGAACTCTCATCATATCCTCCTTGAAACTGGTGGTAACTAAATTGAGGAGATAACCATGTTTTTTGATGAACTGAGCATGATCGGGAAGTTCTGACACTAAACCCTTGAGTTGAGGAGAGGTCGCTACAAAATTGATCCGGATGGTCTTCCTGGAAGTCATAGCCCTACAAAACAGAGCAAAGTTAAATCCCTAAGTCCTCGAAATGGTTAGTACAATGCCATGATGTCATGATGTTATGATGTTATGATGTCAAGTAAGTAACAAGCACAAAAAAGTCACACCACAATCATTCCTAGGTTTTAAGGTTTGCATGAGTTCCATAGGTAAGTACCCTGCCCACTGAAGTTTGGTTGGTTCAACCTGTCCTAGAATAGTAACCGGGTTCTAGAAGGATCTCAAATCATTGACCTTTCCTTAAGTCCACTTCAGTGCAACACCAAGCGGTTGACCAAAATTTTCCTAAAGTCCAATCTCAAATAGTGTAGTATCGAGTACCAACGAACCCCAGTCGGAACCGAAGTCAGTTATCTCACTACTTTCTAATGGCTAGGATGAGTCAATTAGGGTTCTAAAGGTCTGGTTAATGCTTTGATGACACCACGCAGACGCCAAATTTTTCCTCAAGTAAACATGAGGAACATCAGGACATCCAAAGTGTCACATTAACCGTAGCCATCATTTTAACCATTCCAGTATACGCCGGACAGTCGCGATGATCTCTTGCTATTTACCTAAGGTACACTAGATTCGGGTGTAGGATCTTTCACTCAAGCATAGAATACCCAAACAATCCCTTAAAAGTAAATCAGACAAAGAAACAATTCGAAAACATAAGTGATCTTATCTTTAAGGTAACCTCTCTTTTTAAGATTCCCCAGCAGAGTCGCCAGTTCTGTGATACGGTGAACTGACTTTGTGTTTTTGCTTTGAAAAGCAATGTTGCGGACAGCAAAAGTCGCCACCGACTTTTCTTTTATCCAATAAGGAAAGGCGGAAAAGAACAGGAAATACCTTGATTAGATTTTGAGTTCGGGAGGTACATTATACAAAGGGAAGGTGTTAGCACCCTTTGTATCCATGGTTATCCATGGGCTCTTAATTGCTTAACTCACTTATGTTTTCCTTGTTTGAGAAAGTGTTTGAGAAATGTGGTGTGTTTAGAAAATATTTTGAAAGGAGAGTTTAACTTTGTAATGATTCTTGTACGAATGTATACAAAGTGTTTATCTCATTTGATTTTGAAAGATGTTTAGAAAAATATAACTCGGCGATGATTTTGGTGTGAATGTATACCAAGTGGTGATTTTCTAAAAGATGTTTTGAAAAGTGTGAGGTGTGAAAAGTATTTTAAGCTGTGAGCAAGCATTTAAGAGTTATACCTAACCAAGGTCTTTATAGGTATTTCCTATCCTTAGGAGGGTAAAACTGTCCTTACTATTGAGAAGTAAGTAGTCTTATCCTTTGGATGTAAAGGGACATCGTGGGGTCGTCGATTGGTCATTGAAGGCAACATTTGTAAGGATACCTTAGCATTCGAAGGGACGATCATCATTTAATCGTAGGCTACAACGAAGGGTCATCGAGGGACAAATTCATATATTCGAAGGCAACGTTCGAGGGACAAGGTCATATATTCGAAGGCAACGTTCGAGGGACTATGATTTATCTTGTAGGGACATTGACCTTTTGATCGAAGGGACTATGACTTATCTGTTTAGGGATGATGATGATTTAATCGAAAGGGTCTTTGCTAAGGGTATCCCCACATTCGCGGGACATGACCGTAATATCGTAAGGCAACAAAGAGAGGGTTACCCTAGAGGTGCAAGTGTGGAAATGATTGGATTCGGATATATTATCTTGAATTAATTTATCTAAGTTCGATTATTTATCTTTCCATGCAATCCTATTAGCATACATCTAGACAGTTATATTCACAGTACGGAAAAATTAAAGTGCGAAAAATAAGACTACGCTATTACATGGCTTTGGGATAGGGGGTACATAATTTAAAAGGGGATATAAAACATCTAAATCTTAATTAACGAGTACAAAATTAAAAGGGCATACAAAATAATAAACTAGATTAAATTATATCCTAGTTTAAATAACTAATATAATATATTAATTAGAAAGAACCCAGGACCTCTACGTTGCAATGAGGGAGGAGCTACCAACGAACCATGTTGGTCCATTCGTTATTTATTCGCCTTCATTAAAATATATATTAATTCTACATGGATTTTTCCATTTTGACACAACACCATCATGCATGTTACAGCTTTCTCTCTTACGGCAAGCTACTTTATTTTTTCTCATGTTGTTTGTTTCATGTGAATACAACAAACCTGTAACTTCATTGGGGATTTGATTATTCTAGCTTGCTCACTGTATGTGTATTGTTCTTATTCAGTATCTTCTTTTGCTGTATCTCTCCTCTTTTTCGTCCCCCCTCTTGCTGCAGCCATATGAAGTATTTATAATGGTGTGGATTAGGGTTTAACCTTGCTAAATATTTGGATCCCTTCTTATACTTTAGGGTTTAACCGTGATAAATATTTGGATCCCTTCCTATACTTAAGGGTTTAACCTTGCTAAATATTTGGATCCCTTCCTATACTTTAGGGTTTAACCTTGCTAAATATTTGGATCTCTTCCTATACTTTAGGAGAGTTAGGGTTTAACCTTGCTAAATATTTATTAAATACAAATATTATTATAAATAATGAATAATTTAAATGACTTTTAACAAATAAAAATTAATTTAAATTTTAGTTACATAATTGAATTAAAATTTAAACCTATTTCTATTTTTACTTTCATCATTTAAAAAAAATCAAAATTATTCTTACTTATATCAACCAAAATTATTTTATAATTTATGGGATTTTAAAAAATGTTACTCTTATAAATAAATTTTATTAAGTAAAAAACGTGAATTACTAAATAAATACTATTTATAAATAATGAATAAATGGAACATGAGTCACTAAATTATAAAAAATAGTTATTATAATTTAATGAGCTTTAACAAATAAAATTAATTTAAAATTTTAATTATACAATTAAAATTCAAATCTATTTTTATTTATCATTAAATTAAAACTATTTTATTTATATATATATATATAATTTATTTATATCATACAGATAACCAAAATTATTATTATTTTTTATATCTGTATCACATAATAAATAAATTAAAATTTATAATTTATATGAGAATGTATGCTAATGAATGAATGCAAATGTGAAAGGAATGTCATGCATGAATCAATTTATCATAAAAATTAACAAGCAAGTTTTGGGGTATGACACCGCCTAAAATTCTTGTCCTTGAATGGCCAGACAAGTCTAGATGGAGAAGATCGGGAGGTTTTGGAGTTGAAACAATATTTTTTATTTATTTAAAAGATACTCTCGTTTGCTTTCCCATTTGGCAAGCATCACAAATTTTATCTTTATAAACTTTATTTTTGGTAGACCAACTACTAAATTATTAGATGTTATCTTATTTATTAAGTCATAATGTGCATTTTCTAAATGTCTATGCCATAGCCAAGAATCTTCATTCTTAGTGACTAAACATTTAGTATCATAAATATATATTATTAACCATATAACCTTTAAACACAAGACTTTTACTTACCTTATGTTCAATTAAACAACTCAAAGCATCAAAATCAGTAGAATACACATGGTCACATAATTGACTAACGCTAAGTAAATTGTGTTTAAGCCCTTTAACAAATAAAATATATTTTATGGCAAGTGTGTAGGGATTTCCCACAACACCTTCTCATAATATTTTACCCTTTGTATAGCCTCCATGATGACGTGGTCTCTTTTCTTGTTATCAAACTTGATAAACATCAAAACGTATTTCGTCATGTGTCTTGAGCATCCTCTATCTAGGAACCACAATCTTTTTATGGAGGCAAGATATTCTGATAGAAAATCTAACAGGTAATTTAGCTACCCAAATAGTGGGTCCTTGAGGGTTAGTTAAAGAACACTTAGGTATCCAAGTCATGGTACCATTAGGAACTTTGACATTCATAATATGGAAAAGAAGCCTAATGTGACCTTTGTCACCATAATAATAACATATTGCTTTAGATGAAGTACTCTTTCTATTTCTCCTACCAAAGTGATGGTTTTTCCTCAAAATCAACCCTTTTTTCACTTGAAGAAGTAGAACCATTAGCAGATAGAGAAATAACTTATGCTAAATGACCTTTAAGTTTTTCATTTTCAAGTTTCAAAATTGGACAAGTAACACAATCCATTTTACTATCTTTTCAGCTAAAGTGTCAAAATCATTAAATGTTCACTAACAAGAGATGTATGCTCTTCCTTTAAGAATCTAAAATACTATTAATATCATTAATATCATTTTAAAAATTTGAAATAAGTTTTATTTAGAGAGAATTTTTCTTAAAAGGACTTAATGCATATGTATGCATTTTACTAAACGCTTTCGACAATTATTTGTAAGAAGGTTTAACTTCAGGAACAAAACTATATACCTTTGAGTCTTCACTTTTCTTGTGTGTCGTCACGCATAGATTTGCACATTCATCAATTGAGCTAGAATTGTAAAATGAAGTGGAGCTCTCATTTTCTTCTTCCCAAGCAATATAGGCCATACGACCTTTGGCATGTTTTCCCTTCGTCCTGTAGGAATTTGTATCCTTCTTCTTATGGCACTTGTTGAGACTTGAACATATTGTTGAGTAATGACATGAATTTCTGCATTAAAAGTATGTGAAAATATTCTTCCTTTCTCTTATGTTTCTTTTTGTACGGATGAGACTTCTTAGAATTTATTAGATTCTTGTTGGAATGTTTAAACATATATTTCTTCATATATTTATTGTAGCACTTGATGAGTAATCTCATCTCTTATTCTTTAAAATATTCTTTGACATAACTATCACTTACATCCTTGACTTTATTTGTCTTTGACAAAGAAGCTTTCAAGGAAAGATCACATTTCTCTTATTTGACCTTTTATTTCTTTGTTAAGCTTACCTCGCTTGCAACGAGCATTTTCAGTTCATTCTCATGTTCAACCAACTTTCCAAACAGTTTTGTAATATCCAAATTAATAAGATCATTTGATTATTTTATGGCTGTAACTTTTGGTTGGCATTCCCTACACACAAACCTTAAATTTTTGTTAGCATAATCTTGGTTAGAAAAAGTACTTTCCCAAGTTGTCTAACTTGTTGATTAAATGGAGAAAATGATTTTGCATGGATTCGACAGTTTCACCGAATTCCATATAGAAAAGTTCATATTCCTCTGTCAACGTATTGATCCTAGAATCCTTAACGTCTTTGGTTCTCTTGTAAAGAACTTGAAGAGCCTTCCATAATATTTGTGAACTTTTATGATGTGAGATAGAGTAATATATTTTAGTGCTTAACGCGACGATACGTATATTTCTCGCCTTCGAATCATCTGATGCCTTTTTGGTTTCATCATCTATCAAATCTTTTGGATGTTTAACAGAATTACCAACTTCGTTTTTGGGAATAAAATGCTTGTTGGTAATTGCTACCCATAGATATTTGTGTACAGACATTAAGTGTATGTACATGTTTTCCTTCCAATAGCATAATTTTTGCCTTTGAAAATTGGTTCTTTTTTGTACGCTCCCTTCAGATCGTCGTCACCCATATTCTCAAACTTTTGAATCGCTTAGACCTGATCAAATGACCAGGTCTAAGGCCAATTGTTGGGTGAGAATATGGAGAATACAACGGTATAGGGGGGAGGTAAATAGACCTCCCAATTAAAAACCTTAGTTGAGAAATTATTTTGAAAAACGTTTTATTAGAGTTTGAAAAAGAAAATAGTTTACGCATAAGCAAATTATTGTGTATAAAGAGGTTATGCTTATTGATTGGAATTTGCACATAATGATTTTATCAATACACAATGCAACAATGATCAAATTGAATAATTAACCAAAACTAACAACTAAATGTATTATATTGAATTTATATAAAAACTAAACAAGATGTGTATTTTTACATTATCAATATGATATGGATTTTGTGGTCACAGTTTAATTTTAATCGCCAACAAGGAAAATTCAAAGTGTCTATTTAAAAAAACCCACACTTAACAAATAAATTGCTACCAAGGAGAAACCTAACAACATACGATTCTATAAAAGCAATAAAAACAAGCTAACATGCAATTTCTACAAAATTAAAACGAAAGATATATATATATATATATATATATATATATATATATATATATATATATATATATATATATATATATATATATATATATATATATATATATATATATATATATATATATATATATATATATATATATAGAGAGAGAGAGAGAGAGAGAGAGAGAGAGAGAGAGAGAGAGAGAGAGAGAGAGAGAGAGAGAGAGAGAGAGAGAGAGAGAGAGAGAGAGAGAGAGAGAGAGAGAGAGAGAGAGAGTACACGGGTTTCAGTACATTCACAATATCCAAATAACATTGAAAATATAAAAATCTTCTATATGGGCCCCTTGATTCATATACACTATTCGAACTGAATTCTTGCGAGACCTTTACTCAAAATCTATGTGAATCTTCCAGCCCTAATAATCCTGCTCCAAAGTCTCTGTTTTGCAACAATCTTTTCTCGATCCTACCAACATCTTGAATGTTGGTCTATCTTAAGAACGAAAAGTACTCTTACCTTGTCCATAGGCTTCTACATAGCAATACCAAAGTGAATATGGATAGAAGGAACTCATTATTTTCCATTTGAATTATCAAAATCAGCCACAACACCGCACACCTTGTGAACCTTTGAAATCTTAAACAAATCTTAAAGAAGCCTTAAATTCAATAAAAAAATATCCTTAGCAATCACAAATCTATAAAGATGGGGTTTAGATTCATGTTAAAATGGAATTAGAATGAAGTAGAAGATGAAAGAAATCATTTGCAACCATTCAAGAAAAATTAAAAAATCTTTTTAAAAATGAGAGAATAAATGAGTTATGAGTTTTAAAATTAATATTGAAAGTGTATATTTTCTAACATTGTGAAGGTTTTGAGAGAAAAATAATATTTATATGTGCCGAAGATCTAGCACAAAAATGAGTGAAAATGGTGTATGATTTTAGTCATTAGCAAGTGGTATGATTTGAGTCAGAGAACCAAGTTATTTGAATCAATAAACAAGAACATATGAAAATCCATATGTGTGATTCGAGTCACACAATATGTGATTTGAGTTGCATTATTCGAGTGACGAATATATGTGATTCGAGTCAGTGTTCCATAAACAAAATGGAAATCTTCTAGTTTAGTGTGATTCATGTCAAACAGTCTTGTGATTTGAGTCACACAGTTTATGATTCAAGTCAAGAAGTTTATGACTTGAGTCATGAAAACATGAAATGAGTCATTTACCTCCCTGGAGGTCTGATTCGAATCAGATGAATAGTGTAATTCGAGTCACACTAGAAGAATCCTAATTTTTCAAGTTTCCAAAAGCTTTTTGAGATTTTACCATAGTCATGACTTGAACCATTTTCATAAATAGTTCTTGATCTCAAAATTCAATAGAATGAGTCAAAGCATATTACTTAAACTTATAACATACACATTGATTTATGCATGCTTAAATGTGAATTTAAAAAACAATCCAAAGACGCACAATTGATGAGGAGACTCAATGATAAATATAAACAAAACCAAAAACTTAAAAGACATGCATCAAAATAATAACCCTTGGTGTATCAGAGACATGCAATGCAACTTCATATTTTACCAAGTGTTGGTATCCAACCCTATCACATTTCCTTTGGGTGAGTTTGGATCAAGAAGGATATTCGTATGGAAGACCTCTAGCAAAATTCTTTCCTTTTTTGTGTTTAGATGGGTGAATTATTCATACAGATTTCGATTGGTCTTGAATGTTGCTTTCTCTCGCGTAGGTTCTTGATCTTGATGCCTCGTTTGCCCATCAGTTTATGCTTTTGACATTATCTTCTCCTTTGCATCCCTCATGCTTTTTTTTTTGCATTACTCTCCTCCCCTTTTAAAGCAACACTCTACTCGTGCCATTATTTCCCCATTCTTATTGTAAGCTTTTGGGCTAGGGACTTATTGAAATGCCCAACTTTGAGGTCATTTTGAAAACCCCTACAAACATCTCTTGATTAAGGTAGGAGACTTTGATGGTCTCCTCGTTAAAATGAGTCAGGTATTCTCGTTGCCACTCTTCCCTTGGCAAACATTGAAGTCACTCGTGTTCATCACCTTTCTATTGACTTAAAGTTTGTGTATCATCTCTTTGTTTAACTGATTCATCACATGAATTCAAACCGAACAATAACCAAAAGTAATTCTTATTTACAAGACAAGACATAAAAAAAAAATGGGTCAAGACTATTACTGCAAGCACTTAAGAATCTTACCATAGTTCTAATTCTTCATATTGTTCCGGAGATTTATTCTTAGTACCGCAAGTGCAACCAAATAATGGTGGGTTTGGCACACGAATTAGACAAAAAAAAAGTGCTAACTTTGCGTACAAGTTCCGCTCAACCATATGATTCTACTAATTTAATCCATAAGCGGGCACGTGCCTCACTTTCTAAACAATTATTACTTCATTTGAAGAGTTATTTTATGATGAATATTTTTATTTTTATTATTTTGTTTTAGAAATTTAATATGACGACGTTGAACCAAATAATATGAATTCAATATTTTAAATTAAGGTTTGCAGATAATTTTCTCCTACTTTCTATTTTGTGCCTCCAAACATAATATTTTTAAAGATTGAATCTCTAAATATGATTTCTTTTTTGTGTTTAACTTTTAGAGTATACTTGCTAATTGTTGTGCCATTTTGTGATGATATTTATCTAACTCATTTTATTGTTTTCTTAGTACATATAGTACACAAGCCATGAGTTCTACATGTGGGTAGTGGTTGCCGTAAATGTATAAGTGATAAAGTCTTTCGTAATTATTAAGGACGATAATTATTTGAGGGGATTTTAGACATAATCATTCGAATCCACAAGTCCATTAACTTATACACATGCGAGGTATCTTTGTTTTAATCCTTTTTCCAGAGAGATCCACACACTTACATAAAAGTTGTATAGAACACAACTTTCCTTTTATATGCACGCGTGTAGCCACCAAGCTCCCACTTCTTTGTTTGTGGGTACAAACCTCTCTACGTTAGGATTAAAATTATGATGTGATTTTTGCATCGCATATCTTGACTTTGATATAATGTCTTGGTAACAGTGAAAAAAATTTGTTGGGTTATCCGTATGTATAATCATTGGTCACTAATATGCTCCAACATATTGCTCTCATAGTCAAGAACGTGAGATCAATTGTATTACTTAATAAATCATCTTTGATCCTATTAATCAATAAAATCACATTAAATTTTAATGGTGAATAAAAATATCAGTTTCCGGTATTCATGTGGATTAAACATAACCGTATCTCTTGGCATTAGCATCCAACATATGGAGACTTCGACCTAGTAACGACCTCACCTCTTTAATGTCAAGTTCATAAGAATATGTTTTAGGTATCTAATCCAAAACAAGTATTAAGAACGAAGAATCATCAATATTAAATTTTAAGTAGAATTACATAAAATGTCATGACCATAATTAATACATGAGTATAACGGGGATTACATCTAACCTCAACAAAATAGAATTAGTTATTTTTACTCATCGTAACTTTACAATTAAACCCTAAAAGAAAGAGGTTAAACAACATCTGCAGTGATCCCTTGAATATCGCTTCCACCTTTTATCTTCCTCTCCTTATTCTCTCATGTTGAGATTTGAGGTGCACCTAATTTCTTTTTGTACTACCTTGAATCCACCTAAACTCCATCTCAATCGAACCTAGAACCCTATTTATAGTCTTAAGAAAGGAATTCTCGCTAGGCGCACTACTCATTTTCTCCTAGCGCACATACTTTCTTCCTTGTTAAGCAATGTTAGTTGTCCTATAACTTGTCATAGTCGACCTAGATCGCTAGGCGCATCGCCCATCTTCGACTAGCGCATAAACCATTCATTCACCATAAAGTAACTTAATCATGAAGTTTTTTATCGCTTGTGTGCTCGTTTATCGCGTCCATGTTCTTGGCCTAACGAGCCACGCCTGTAGGAAAGAGTCTTGGCAAGATCTTTACATGTTGCTTGGTGGTTTTCAGTCCTTTTCACCTATTTTTGGTTAATGAACAAGTAAAATGTCCAAACAAGTGTTTTTATTATTTTTTTATTGATAAATCAGTGTTTTCTATTGATTGCTTATAAAATAAGTTAATAAGCACCTCTATATTTTACGTAATTTTGGCACTTATCAAAACATAAGTTAAATAATTTAGAAATAAAAATATGTTATTGAAAAAATATTATTTTAAATTTACGAAATTTGAAAACTCAATTTTTATGACAAATATGTCTACATTGAATTTCTTAACATGCATTTAGAATTTTATTCTCAAGTATTGTATGATAGTAACAATGAAACCCTATGAATTTCATATTTCATTTAATTTGGCTGTAATGGGTCTACCTAGAAACACTTTGAATATCAAGTAAGTACAGACTGTAAGTGTGGGGTTTAAGATTTAGAATTTTGTGTATCGCTAGTCTCCATCATCCGTTAGACTTTATAGTTGTATTCTAGGGTTCAAATCCATATAATCTTTCTTAAAGACATTTTTTCTAGAGGATAATTTTTAGATGATCTACTGGATTTGAGGTCCTAGAATATTCTTTGGAGACAACTGTTTCAAAGGAAAAATGTTAGAGGATCTTGTTGACTTTATCATCTAAAGCTTCTTTGATGTTGGTCATTCCTTATCAGGTGTACAACTAGGGTCTCATTATATCGTGGTGTGTTTTGTCTTCATATCATAGTTGTATCATAAGCCTTATCCATTTAGGTCAAAATATGGCATATTTCATTGAATTATAGAAATTCAAAAAGGCTTATCGATCAGGGGAAATGTTATTTTCTCTAGAACTCAAAATCTACTACTTTATGGTAAAACAAGACCCGGCCAAATGATTTGGGTTATTTTTATTTCGGTTATTCCTCTAGCTTTAAAGCTTGTATAACTGACGCCCCACATTCTTCCTTTTTAAAATGACGAGAATGGAGAGTTCAAGGAATGTATTAACTATTTAATTTTGCATATGTCCTTGTTTGTTTTTAGGATGTAAAGTAGTTTTATCCTTACTAGACTGTTGTGTCTTAATCTAAGCCCAATAAATATCAAATGAGTCAAACCATTAGATCCTTAACATGCAAATTAGGAATAAATCATTATAAAAAATTAACACGATGAAACAAAATTAAACACATGGACAAACTTTCCATGTCCCTAACTATGTAGGAGTGACATTGACATACGTTCTAAGCAGACTAGCGGAACTTTCTTAGTCGTGATTGAAGAACCATAAGTCTTGTTATTTGGGTATAGTGATTCATACGCCAAAGAGGATTACTAACCAATTATTGGGCCAAGAGCAGGTTATGTATGGTTGAATTTGTAGGAAAAGGAATCGGTCTCCCTAGTAGAGGACCAATACTATAAATGCCTAACTCAACAGTTAGGTTTATCCATCACTTATTCTCATATCATAATTAAAAAGCCTTCGTGTGCACCTAATCACAGACATGGTAACATGTATTGTACATACTCCAAGTACAGCGGAACCCATTATATTGTATGGTAAAATTGATCTAGATAACACACCTTTCAAAGAAAACTATAGATTGACCCAATCGTCGTCTCACGATGGTATTCACAGGGGTTACATCTAGTAGTGGCGATCAAAAAATCTTAGAAAATATGCATGTCTTTATGGAAGAATTATGCTGCCAAAATCAAACCTTGTAGGCCCCTATTATTGACATCCAACAAAAAAAGTAGGAAGACGATGAACTAGAGGACATATGGGTATTGGACCCCTAACCCCTCTTTGTCAAAATTTGGGACGCCCTAGTTCGAGATAACTTCAAGCCACCCTCATTGGTAACACTTGACATGTTAGAGTGACTCACAAAAGTATGTTACACCATCAATACATAAATGGCGATAATAGGTGTGGAAGATCCTCCAAAGTGAAAGCTCGTTTTTGGAACACTAAGGACAAAGCCTTGTGATATTACATGATCATGTTTAGGTCCTCTATAACTAGCTACCAATACCTATCTAGAAAGTTGATCCACCAGTTATCACCGAGAAAACACTGTATTATGTATATGAACAGTTTATTTATTGTGTTCCAAGGATAATTCGAGTCACTACGAGAATACCTGGCAAGATTTAATGAGGCTACCATCAAGGTGATTAAACCTAACTAGTAAATGTTTGTAAGAGATTTCTAAAATAGACTTAAGGTTGAACACTTAAAAGAATCACTCGCCTTGAAACCACACACTCCATAGAAGAAATTATGGTGAAGGTAGAGTGTTATCTGAAAGGCGAGGAAATCACCGCACGTCAAGAAGATGGCTATAGATGCAAAGGAGCGCAGTAGTGGAGGATGTGAATCCTCTCTTCAATGCAAAAACAACTTCCCACAACCTACACACGATAAGGTGGCCTTCAAACCTACTAGAGGGCCCACTTACAATTACACGCAACTCAACATCATACAAAAATAGATATGGGGAGAAGTGTTTCATATCAAGGCTATTCCATAACCTGTAGCCCCTAGATTGGAGGCAATGGGGAATTGGCCAAATAAGTGGTTAAAATACGAAAAAGTCAATTTCATCATACAGGCGACTCTAAAAAAATAGATATAACACATCATCCATGCTTGTCACTTTAGAAGATATGACCAAGCCCATCTAGTAGAGATCGATCCAAAATCCCTTAGCCATGAAGAGAATACGATCTAAAAGAAAGGAGAGGAGGCGAGCAAACTCACCATACACTCGATACCATTGTCAAAAGCTTTGCTAGAGGAGGCAAGTCAAGCTCTTCCTAAAAAGGGTATGCCCGCCAAGTTATGCATACAGTGGACTCTCCACCAAAGGCCATATCAAACCCATGTTCCCAAGGTAACTTTTTCTCATCTTGATGCGGCGAGAATTCTTCCCCATGAAAATGACCAGATTTTTATCAACATGTAATTACTTAATTTGGATGTTATGCATGTCCTAGTAGATCAACGTAGCTCAGAAAATCATCTAATAGGACGCCTTGGAAAGGTTACATCTATATCTAGAGCACTTACAACCATTCAAAGACTATTTTGCCAGTCTATTAGGCTATTAGGTTCTAGTTAAAGGATACATCTCCATCAGAATAGTTTTTAGATTGCATATTCTACAAATTAATAAAATTTAGGTACCTCATCATAGAGCCCCTATCATTATACGATATCATCATTAGTCCTTACACCTTCAACATCTTAAAATACGTATTTTTGGCGATTTATCTAACAATGAAGTACCTTTTGGATAATGGGGGGATATGAATTATAAAAGGAGACCAAAGAGCAACTAAAAAGTGTTACCAAGATAACTTTTGAATAAATAAGCAATGGTCGTACCCTCTACAACATAAACTTTGTTGACCAGGACCCTGGAGAGGAATATAAGGAGGATAGACTAATTCCCATATAAAATCTAAAAGAAGTCTAGATTGGTTTTCATGGTTTCCAGACCATGAAGTAGGGAACCTCCCGATTGAAGGATGAATGAAAAGATTTCATCATCCTTCTCCAAAATAATGTAGATCTATTCGCCTTGAGCCCCTCATATATGTTGGGGATATTTACCACTATCGTGTGTCATTGTCTCGCTATCAACGTCACCGCCAAACCAATCATACATAAGAAGGGAAAGATAGGAGAGTAAATAAGAATATACATCATTGAAGAAGTAAAAAAAGTAAGGAGGCAAGATTTACCAATGAAACCAAGTATTCCACTTGGTTGAATAACATCATGTTTGCCACAAAATCATCGTGGAAGTGGAGAATGTGTGTGAACTTTAGCTATATTAACCTAGTGTCTCCTAAAGGTATATACTCTTTACCCAACTTAGCTAGATTGATCGTGGTTCTTCAAATTATAAGATGTTAAGCTTCATGGATGCATATTAAGGCAATAATCAGATTAAGATAAATCCTCTAGATGGGCCCAAAAGGGATTTCGTAACTAACAATTGCAACTACTATTATAATATGATGTCATTTGGTATCAATAATGTTGATTTCTTGTACCAAATACTGATAGTCGCGATGTTTTCAAACCAAAAAGGGTGAAACCATGAGGTTTATGTAGACGACATGTTCGTGAAAATAGTGCAGAGCTATGTGCTTGCATGTATAATGGTTGCAATAATAAGTTAACCTATATGATTTTGATGATGACAATAATATGAGGTAAAGTTTTCATTTGAAGTGATAATAAAATCGTTATACTTGAGAGATCAAGATGTCAAAGCCAATATGTTAACACAACAGCTAATATTAAGCGGCATTCGGTGGAATCCCATATGATCTCAATCAAGCAATCTCTTTGATGATTGTATCTATCAAGAAGCCTTATCAAGCCTCATAAGATATAAGAAAACAAATCCCATATGAAGTGTTTAATCCATGATGTATCAAGCAAGAGATCTTGAATCTTTATAGTTGTAAAATAGAGGAAGTGTCAACGCTCGTCTGGTCCGTGTCTAAGTGATCATTTCCTTGTAGTAGTTCCTAAAATACTAAGGCAATGCGCACATTCATCTAAGTTTATTTTAACCTTTCTATTTGATAATAATAACTCTAAAACCCTTATAGGAATCGTTAAGGTTCTTGTGGAATTGATAAAAGGTGTTCCTAAACATTTAAGAGGCTTATATGCACTACTTTATCAATTAAGGCCCTTAGTCAATAAATTAGAGCAAGGTTTAAAGCTTCCTAATCAATTATGAACACTCATAATCAATTAAAACATTAGTCGTTGTAAGGTTTCCTTTTGGGGAATTAGGGTTTCCATTTTTTAAAGCACATAATCAATTAGGTGATATGCATATTTGATTATGAGCATGAAAAATCTCATGGATAGTTTTCCTTTTTGATCCAGATTTCTCTCCTATAAATAGAGGGCTCTCCTCACTTTCAAATTACACCAGAAAATGTGTTTCAACCCTTTTTCTCACTGTCATACGGTGAACTGACTTTAGGTGTTTTTGCTTTAGAAAGCAAATGTCGCGGTTAGCAAGAGTCGCCACCGACTTTTCTTTTATCCAATAAGGAAAGGTGGAAAAGAACAGGAAAAGACCTTAATTTGGATTTTGGGTTCGGGAGGTACATTATACAAAGTGAAGGTGTTAGCACCCTTTGTATCCATGGTTATCCATGGGCTCTTAATTGCTTAATCACTTATGTTTTTCTTGCTTGAAAAAAGTGTTTGGGAAATGTTTAGAAAAATGTTTTAAAAAGGAGAATTTAACTTTGTAATGATTCTTGTATGAATGTATACAAAGTGGTTATCTCGTTTAGTTTTGAAAGGTATGAGGTGTGAAAAGTATTTTAAGTTGTGAATAAGCAATTAAGAGTTATACCTACCCAAGGTCTTTATGGGCATTTCCTATCCTTATGAGGGTAAAACTGTCCTTACTATTGAGAAGTAAGTAGTTTTATCCTTGGGATGTAAAAGGGTCATCGTAGGGTCATCGATTGGTCATTGAAGGCAACAGTCGTGAGGATACCTTAGCATTCGAAGGGACAATCATCATTTAACCGTAGGCTACACCGAAGAGTCATCGAGGGACAAAGGCAACATTCGAGGGACTATGATGATTTAACCGAAGGGTCTTTGCTAAGTGTATCCCCATATTCGCGGGACATGACCGTAATACCGTAATCGTAGGGTAACAAAGAGAGGTCCAAGATCACAAAGTCAAAGGCAATATTTTACAATCGATTAGGTAGTTGTAATCACTTAAGTAATTAGGTCCACATTAAAATCGATTAAATAATTAGGATGAATCTCCACATTAAAATCAATTAGGTAATTAGGATGAATCTCCACATTAAAATCAATTAAGTAATTAGGATGAATCTCCACAAGGGTATCCCACAAATAAAGTGGAATACCTAGCAAGCTACTTGTTCCTGGGAATATGTGAACCCTTACAACATTCAGCACACAGGTCAGAATACCAAATGGGGGTGCAATCGAGGATTACACCGCAAAGGAAAACACAGCAGTAGGAATGTCAGGCAAAATAACGCATGATTAACATAGAACAGATCAAACAAGCATAGAACAGAACACCCAAAATATTAGCGACTGTCACGTTCGCCTCTGCCTCGCCTAGCGAAGGCCTAGCGAATACTCGTTACATGCTCGCTTAGCGATGTGCTAGCGAGCGGCTGCAGGTTTTGAATTTCAGAACAGTATGACCTCAGCCTGCTGCACGCCTTATGGCATCCAATACACAAATTACATGGTTCAGCATTCACAATATTCAGGCACACTTAAATTCACATGCAAAACCTCAAATATGTTTATGAATTCAATTATAATATCACATGCAAATTAAGAACATAAAGCGGTAATAGTAACGCAAACCTGTTTGCAATCGAATCGCAACCTTGAATTGGCCAGTCGGATTGAGTTGGGCGGAGGTGGCTTTGATGCGAATGAGTTTCCTTCAGGGTTTCCTTTAGGGTTTCTTCGAATCCTCTGAGTTAGCCTTCAGGGTTTGCTGCGCCTTCTCTCTATCTCCCGTCTTTGTTTCCCCTCCCCTCTCTTCTGAATGAAGTCCTTAGTATTTATAATGCTTTTTCGTGACCTAATGGGCTCAGAATGAAGCCCAGAATTTTCTGGTATTCGCAAGCTTTGCTAGGCGAGTGGCATAGCGAAGGGTTCGCTAGGCGAAGGTTTTGCTCGCCTAGCGAGCAGGCCAGTTTGGGCCATTTTCTGGATTTGGCCATCTGTGTGCTGGGCCTTTGTTCTTTTGGGGTCAGTGCCTTGAAAAATAAGTTGGAGTGTCTTGAAAAATGCCTTGTAATATTAACAGGCAAATTTTGGGGTATGACAGCTGCCCCTGTTCAATTTTCTTGAATCGAGAGAATTAGAATGGTATGTACGCCATTCGTGGTCTGGAGGTGAAAGATTATTGAACACTTAGAATGCCCCAAAATTTCCACTTGTTAATCAACCGTTAGTCTTGATGAAGATGGGCTTAAAGATACCATCCAGGAAATTTGATGATGAGAACTTCAGAGTGCGTCGTACACTAGACGATATCTGAAGACATGGGTGTCATACCGGGTCATACGCTAGACCGTATGGTGAGTCATCCATTAGGCTGTCGACTTCGCCGGGGAGTCAGAGTGTTATATGCTGTTGGGGATAAGGGATAAGAATGGGCCAGACACCAGACCGTATCTGAATCGCAGAAGGAGTTATTCATTAGGCGAGTGATTTCACGGGTGACTCCACTGGGGACGAAAGATCAGAATGGATTGTACGCCAGATCGTATCTGAGTTGCAGAATGAGCCGTCCACTAGGCTGTATCTGAGGAATAAAGATCAGAATGGACCATACGCGAGATCGTATCTGAGGGGATGAACATCCAAATGAGACTGTTTTGGAACAGTTGGAGGAACCATACGTTAGGCTGAATCCGAATGAACCGTATGTTAGGCCATGTCTGACAATATTTGTATATGTCGTGTTTACAATAAATGTATGGGATGGGCTTAGAGATGCCATCATTAGGAGAATGTCAGGATGAATGTTGACATGGAGTATATCTGCAAGATGTATCTGTAATCGATAAAGATGCCCGTCTGAATGGATCTTTATTTTGACCATATCAGGAGGATACTTAACCTGAAAAATAGAGTCAGCTTCATGCCATGTCATGATGCACGGGATGTTTTATGCTTCTGAAAATAAATGCGGTCATTGTATGCATGTGTATGATGTGAAATGATGTAATAAATGAATTATGTGTGGGGAAGTTTTGCCGGGGGAAGATAAATCCAATATTCTGGTTGGAAATACTTGTATTGATGACCCTTTCTTAGCTGGGGGGTATTTGATTTTTGTCTGATGGTGGAAATATCCACTGGGGATGGAAGAGATAATCCGTCTGTCTGGTGATGCCGACCTCTTATGGGAAATAGCTGGTTCTTGTTGGGGAATAGAATTAGCAATCGGACTTGTTGGAAAGCATGGTTAGACCTTTTTCTCGATCCTGAAGTCTTTTAGTAATTGCTATAGCTATTTTATGTATGTATTTTTGGCAAACATTGATCATATTCAAATGCATATATTAATTCAAATTAAATCAATGGACGTTTACGCAAACAAAACAGAAAAAGCAAAAATAACTCATCTTTTTGGAAATAAAATTGTATTGATTTTGAAAGAGGGCCTATAAACAGGCAATTTGAGTACAAGGAGACAGAAATCCAAGTAAGAGGAAATTGTCAAGAACATAAAGAAAAAGCTATGAAGGAAAAGCCCTGTTGATTTTAATTCTACTACTGTCATTATGTCTTCAAGCATCTCATCTCCTGCTGTCGGAAAAAAGTGATTGGCTTGTTCAATCCCTTTGACTTGGGTGAAGCTGACCGAGAACGGGACATAGTCGTACGCTTTAATCCCTAATTTTTGCCTGGACCGCCTTTTCAGGTTTTCAATCCACCAGGATACCCTTTTTTGCCCAAGCCGCCTTTTCAGGTTTTCGACTTGCCGGGTGTACATTTTTATATGTTTATCCCTAATTTTTGCCCGAACCCTTTTGGTTCGCCGGGATGCCCTTACTTTTGCCTAGGTACGTCGACCTAGCGGGTCTCTTTTATGCGTAGTATTTTTTAACTATGTCCGCGTTCACAGGATGTGGGAACTCTTCGCCATCCATTGTAGCAAGCATCATGGCTCCACCAGAGAATACTTTCTTAACTACAAATGGCCCTTCGTATGTGGGAGTCCATTTGCCTCTGGGATCACCTTGTGGTAGAATGATACGCTTTATTACCAAGTCGCCAATTTGATACACACGTCTCTTGACCTTTTTGTTAAATGCCTGGGTCATGTGCTTCTGATATATCTGCCCATGACAAACAGCCGCAAGTCTCTTCTCATCAATCAAATTTATCTGATCGAGTCGAGTTTGAATCCATTCATCCTCATCTAAGTCTGCATCTTTCATAATTCTTAGAGAGGGAATCTGAACTTCCACCGGTAAGACGGCTTCCATTCCGTAGACTAAAGAGAAGGGAGTTGCCCCTGTCGAAGTGCGTACTGAAGTGCGATAACCATGGAGAGCAAACGGTAACATTTCATGCCAGTCTTTGTGTGTTACTGTCATCTTTTGTATGATCTTCTTAATATTCTTATTAGCAGCTTCTACGGCGCCATTCATCTTTGGCCGGTACGGAGAGGAGTTATGGTGTTTTATTTTGAACTGCGTGCAGAGTTCAGTAATCATCTTGTTGTTCAAATTAGTACCATTGTCAGTGATAATTCTTTCAGGGATGCCATACCGACAAATAAGACTATTCTTGATGAACCGTGCCACCACATTTTTGGTAACAGAAGCAAATGAGGCTGCCTCAACCCACTTTGTAAAGTAATCAATAGCAACAAGGATGAAACGATGTCCATTAGAAGCAGTAGGTTTAATCTCTCCAATCATATCAATGCCCCACATTGCAAAGGGCCAAGGGGCTGTCAACACGTTTAATGGAGCAGGAGGCACATGTACTTTATCCGCATAGATCTGGCACTTGTGACAAGTTCTGGAGTGATGGTGGCAATCAGCTTCCATGGTAGACCAATAATACCCTGATCTCAGAATCTTCTTGGCCATCGTATGTCCACTAGAATGAGTCCCAAAAATACCGTCATGCATGTCTTCCATAATCTTTTCTGCTTCCTTTTTATCCACACAGCGAAGCAAAGTCGAATCATGATTACGTTTGTATAATACTCCATTACTCAAAAAGAATTTAGCGGAGAACTTCCTCAGAAATTTTCTGTCATTGATGGATGCCCCTTCAGGGTATTCCTGAGTTTCTAAATATCTTTTTACTTTGTGGAACCAAGGTTTCTCTTCTACTCCATCAGCGTTAAGTTCATAACAGTATGCTGGTTCATCTAATCGTTCAATGGTGATCGTGGGAGCTTCATTGTCCCATCTGACTCTGAACATAGATGACATGGTAGCCAATGCGTCTGCCAACTGATTCTCTTCTCGTGGGATATGTTCGAACGTGATCTCTTCGAAGTATGGGATTAATGTCAACACTCGCTCTCGATAAGGGATGAGGTTTGGATGTTTAGTGTCCCATTCTCCTTTGATCTGACTGATTACTAAGGCTGAGTCTTCGTACACACTCAAAGACTTGATTCTTAGGTCTATAGCAGCTCTGAGTCCCAAAATACATGCTTCATACTCAGCCATATTATTGGTACAATCAAAACATAGTCTAGCAGTGAAAGGCGTATGGCAACCCTTGGGAGAAATAATTACAACACCAACACCATTGCCCAATGCATTAGAAGATCCATCAAAAGCCATAGTCCATCGGGATTCCAGTTCGGGTCCTTCATCCGGTCCAGGTTTTTCATAATCAGTAACAAGCATGACATCCTCATCTGGGAACTCAAAATTCATAGATTGGTAATCGTCCACCGCTTGATGAGCCAAATGATCAGCTAGCACGCTTCCTTTGATTGCTTTCTGGGTAGTATACTGGATATCATATTCTGTTAAAATCATCTGCCATCTTGCTATTCTCCCGGAGAGAGCAGGTTTCTCAAATATATATTTGATAGGATCCATCTTAGAAATCAATAAAGTGGTATAATTCAACATATACTGTCTTAGTCGGCGAGCAGCCCAGGCCAAAGCACAGCAAGTTTTCTCGAGCAGTGAGTATCTTGTTTCACAGTTGGTAAACTTTTTGCTAAGGTAGTATATGGCATGCTCTTTTCGACCAGACTCGTCATGTTGCCCCAACACACACTCCATTGAATTTTCTAACACGGTCAAATACATGATTAGAGGTCTTCCTTCAACGGGTGGTACCAGAATTGGTGGTTCCTGGAGATATTTCTTGATTTTGTCAAAAGCTTCTTGGCATTCATCATTCCATATCATCTCTTGATTTTTCCTCAGTAATTTGAAGATGGGTTTGCAGGTAGCGGTCAAATGGGAGATAAATCGGGCAATGTAATTCAACCGTCCCAAGAAACCTCTGACTTCTTTCTCCGTACGAGGAACTGGCATCTCTTGAATAGCTCTCACCTTAGCCGGGTCGACCTCAATTCCTTTACCACTGACAATAAAGCCCAAGAGTTTACCGGATCTTACTCCAAAGGTGCATTTGTTCGGATTCAATCTCAACTTGTATTTCTTCAACCTCTCGAACAGTTTGTATAAATGATCGAGATGTTCTTCTTCAGTATGAGATCTGGCTATCATGTCATCCACATATACCTCTATCTCATGATGGATCATATCATGGAACAAAACTACCATAGCACGCTGGTATGTTGCTCCTGCATTCTTCAAACCGAATGGCATTACTTTGTAACAGAAAGTGCCCCATTGCGTCACAAACGTAGTTTTCTCCATGTCCTCGGGTGCCATTTTGATCTGGTTATAACCCGAGAATCCATCCATGAAGGAAAATACTTTGTGTTGAGCGGTGTTATCTACCAGAACATCGATGTGCGGGAGTGGAAAGTCATCTTTGGGGCTCGCTTTATTCAAATCTCTGTAATCTACACACGTTCGCACCTTACCATCCTTCTTCGGTACCGGTACCACATTAGCAACCCATTGAGGATAAGAAGTAACGGCTAGGAAACCGGCGTTAAATTGTTTCATAACTTCGGCTTTGATTTTCTCAGACATTTCCGGGTGCATGCGACGAACCTTCTGCTTAACAGGACGACAATCTTCCTTCATCGGCAGCCGATGCACTACTATATCAGTATCCAGTCCTGGCATGTCTTCATAAGACCAAGCAAAAATCTCTACATAGTCATGTAACATCTGGATCAATCTTTCTTTGACACTGTTTTCCAAGCCTGCTCCTATTTTGACTTCTTTCCTGTCTACTTCAGTACCCAGATTTACAATTTCAATTGATTCCTCATGCGGCTGTATGGTCTTTTCCTCTTGCAGTAACAGTCTGGCAAGTTCACCAGGGACTTCACACTCTTCCTCACTTCCATCCTCGGCTTGGTAGATCGGATTTTCAAAGTCATAATGAACAGTAGTAAAACTATTATCAACGGGATCCGGGGTGGGTATGGATCTGCAATTTGTTACGTGAGTGTGTGTAAGAAAACATAGCTTGTTTGGAAGATGACAGGAAAGATAAAGAGCGCAATATTTGAATGCAAAAAGGTCCATTGATTTATTGAATGTGAATATGCTTATGAAAATGACAAAACCCTTGACAAATTAGCTATTGTGCCCCGGGCATAGACACAATGCTTTAAGAAGTTCAATTGTAAAAAATTAAAAATTTGCAACACTAAAATAGACAATAACAATTACTCCTGACTAAAGGAAATTGGGATAGTGTCTTCAGCCTTCCAATTATTGAGTCCATCACCA
Organism: Lathyrus oleraceus; assembly: GCF_024323335.1. Classification (NCBI taxonomy): domain Eukaryota; kingdom Viridiplantae; phylum Streptophyta; class Magnoliopsida; order Fabales; family Fabaceae; genus Lathyrus; species Lathyrus oleraceus. The sequence goes on from NC_066584.1 coordinate 14,144,349, forward strand.
ATTGTTGGGAAAATCCAGCTATCCAGGTCGCAATCGCTGTCAGCATCTTCTACAGCATTAATCTGACTCTTGACTACCTTCTTGGAACTAAATCCCAGGCCAAATTTATCAGACTTGTACGGTACGTCGATCAGTTGACCCCAGCCAGTACGGCCACCATCTTCGACCACGGCTTGAGCGTCCTTCAGAGAAATCATAGCAGGAGGAGCACGAATGACCTTGGGCACACGGGCAGTTGGCTTAAGGACAGGATTGGTCGGAGGAACTACTTCAAATGACTGACAAGGAGTCTCAATGAATTCACCATCCATCTCGACGTATCTGGAGGCATGCACACTACTGACAATGTACTCTTCTTCTCAACACACGTGACAATTTTGCCCTCTGTTGGATACCTCGGCTTTTGATGGAGAGACGAAGCTATGACACTTGCCCCATGAATCCAAGGGCGTCCCAGTAAGCAGGAATAGGCAGGACGAATGTTCATTACATGGAAGGTAGTGTTGAAGACTTGAGGCCCTATCTTGATAGGGAGGACTACTTCGCCATGGACAACACTCTTCGCACCATCGTAAGCACGTACCACAATGTCACTAGGTTTCAGTTCAATGCTTTTACAGTCAAGTTTATCCAGCACAGTTGTCGGCAGTACATTCAAGGAAGAGCCATTATCGATCAACACATGAGACAAAGTGATCCCCCTACACTCAATGGAGATATGCAGGGCTTTATTGTGATTCTTTCCTGCTGGTGTCAGGTCAGCATCGGAAAAGCCTAGGCCATTGTCAACAGTCAGGTTAGCAACATAGTTTTCGAACTGATCAACGAAGGTCTCCTGAGGTACATGAGCAGTCTTCAAGAATTTTATCAAGGCATTGGCATGAGATTCAGAAGATAACAACAAGGATAACATCGAGATCTTAGACGGGGTATGCCCCAACTGTTCTACCACATCAAAATCACTCTTGCGGATGATTTTCAGCACTTCTTCCATTTCTTGTTTGGCAACATCTTCAGTAGTAACTTCGATCGGTGTCTCTGACTGAGAAGGGTTGACTGGTTCCTTTCCTCGGTTTTCGGGAACTGGAGGTGAGATCTCTGGGGAAAAGATCCTTCCGCTTCGAGTAATTCTACTAGTCCCAACAATGTCAACGTCATCAGAATTAGCAGAATTATCATCTTACTTTACACCATGGATGTAAACATCACCTCCATAATTCCACGGAATGGCTTTGCTTGAGGAATATGGTACTGGGCCAGGTGCAGTAATGATCAGGGGAGCTACCTTGGGTTCCGCAGTAATCTTCACAGGTACTCTAGGAGCGGTAATCTTCACTGGAACTTTGGACCTAGCAATCACAGATATTTCTTCAATAGGGTCTTCCACCTTAGGAACCTTTTCGAAGAGAATTGTATGATCGTCCATCAGCCGTTGAATACCAATTCTCAACTCAAGCAATCATTGGGTCGGGATATACAGAGATCGCAATTTTCAGCACAGCCTGGAAATAAACCAGCTTGCAACAACTTCTTCTTGATGGCCAGGAGAGGAGATGCTAAGTCAGCTACATTAGAAATATGAGAGTTGTCATCCATAGCATTAACAGCCTTGTCATGATTAGGCATAGGTGCAGTGATGACATTAGGAGTCTCCGGAGGCTCAAATTCAATTTCCCCAGCGTCGATCATATCCTGGATTTTATTCTTCAACGACCAACAATCGTTTGTATCATGCCCGGGGCTATCGGAGTGATACGCACACCTGGCATTGGGATTATAACGAGGAGAAGTAGTGTTGGGATTCGTAGGAGGATCTTTGAGGGTAATCAAATTTGCTTTTAGCATACCCTGCAGTGTCTGTGCTAAAGTCATATTGATCTTGGTAAACTGCCTTCTTGGCCTGTCTTGTCTGTGCTGGAAGTTTTGAGATGGCGGTGCTGCAATTGTAACTGCTCCAATGGTATGGTCACGATTCTTCTTGCTACGACCCCTTTGACTGTACACAGCATTTGATTCGTTCCTCCCCTGATAGGACCTTTTCGTGCTTGCAAAGGTAGTCGCCTGTATCTTTCCACTTCGAATGTCGCTCTCCACCCGTTCACCTGTTAATATAAGTTTAGTGAAACCCGATGAAGAACTTCCCAGTAGATGGCTGTAGAATGGGCCAGTCAGCGTACCCATGAACATGTCTACTAATTCCCGATCAGTCATAGGGGGTTTGACTCTGCCAGCCAAATCTCTCCATTTTTGAGCATATTCTTTGAAACTTTCTCTAGATCCCATAGTCATATTCTGCAACTGTAGCCGAGTAGGTGCTAGTTCAGAATTATACTGGTACTGCTTGTAGAAAGTTGTTGCTAAATCAGTCCAGGTGCGGATGTTAGAGCTTTCGAGCTGATAGTACCACTCTAACTGTGTGCCAGACAGACTCTCTTGGAAGAAATGGATCCATAGCTTCCTATCAGTGGTATACGGCTGAATCTTTCTCACATAAGCTCTCAGATGCATCTGAGGACAAGACGCACCATCGTACTTAGTGAAAGTGGGGATCTTGAATTTGCGGGGAATGGCCACGTCGGAAACCAGACCCAAGCTTTAAAAATCCAGACCGGGCGCCTTCTGGCCTTCCATAGCTAGCATACGTTCTTCTAGCAACTTGTACTTGCCATCTTTTGGAGAATACTGTTCATTCTCGTAATCTTCATCGTCGTCCTCAGGGTTGAAGAGATCAACATTCTCCTCTTCTGAATCATTCTCTGTTTCCTCTTCTTGATCCTTCGGCATTCTGATCTTGATTCCTGCGGCCTGTCCTTTAAGCCTTCTTCCCGGGTTGATGTAACTTACAGGTTTCTTGTCTTTCTTCTGCTCGAGCAAGAGAGCCTTCAGTTCCTCTTGCCCCTTGGATAAGCTCAAGATCATCTCCTGGAATTGAGCGTTCTGAGCCTGGAGATCCTTGACAGATTGTTCGAGGGCCATGTTTCTGTTTAGAAGGAAGACCGTGAGAACATTGATCTTTTAGAATACCTGTTATGCAATGCTATGTTATGCTATGCAATGTATGAAATGTTTTCAAGGACTTTTGGAATTTAACTTTGCGTAAACCACCAAAAGAGAGAAATTCTTATTAATAGTTTCTTTAATCATTGTTCATTACGAGAAATAATAATAAAATACAATGAAAGCTCAAGTCTCCCAGGGACGGCTTCTTTTTGGGCGAAGATATGCATTGAGTCTTCGTTCCTCATTAAGCTGGCTGGTAAGTTCTAACACTTTCTTCCTTTCAGCACAGAACTGGGCTTCAAAAGTATCCCTTTCCTCTCTCAACTGGATCCAGGATCTCTTCAATTCTTCGACATCGGTAGGCATATCTGGATAAGGAATGACCTGAGGAGTACCTCCGTTAACCCCTGGTTCAACAATCAATGGTCCAACTGCAAGATATGGCATGACAAGTTCACGAGCTCTTGCGCGTACCTATTTGAGATAAGGTTCCATAGGAATAGAGTTTTTCTGTCCTAAAGTGCTTCTTTTCACCATGCCCCAAGCTCGTACAAACTTTTGACGGAGATCTTGAGAATCATTGTCATAGTCAAACACAGTGCTTTGAAGGATTACTTCATGTGGACCATCTCTTCGGGCATAACCAAACTGACGTAGGGCTAAAGCTGGATTATAAGTAATACCTCATCTTATCCCCAGGAGTGGTACGTTAGAGAATTCTCCACATCGGTCAATGATGATAACATTTTCTTTGAGATGAGGACACCAACGGATGTCTGAATGGGAGCGCGACATTATCCTCTGAGACCACTTCAAATTTTGATCATTCTTCAAGACTGATTGAGGAAGGTGCGAAATAAACCACCTAGACAATAAAGGTACGCAGCACATGAGAGTCCCTTGCCTCTTCATAGTACGAGTGTGAAGGGAATGCAAAATGTCTCCAAGCAAGGTAGGCACAGGGTTACGAGTGAGGAATATCTTAATAGCATTCATGTCTATGAATTGGTCTGGGTTAGGGAATAACACCAAACCATAGATTAGTAATGCTAGGACATCCTCGAAAGCATGGACATCCATAACTTTTAGGAATTCTCGGGCCTTATTTATCAGAAATTTGGCAAGTAAACCCTTAACTCCACTTCTTGTTACCCAATTAGTTTCAATGTCGGATTTTGTCAAGTGTAAAGCCATGGCAACTTCTTCCGACTTCGGAATCTTTTCTAAACCACTGAAAGGTATTTGATCAAGGATGGGTATCCCCAACAGCCTGGAGAATTCTTCTAACGTGGGCACCAACTGATAATCTGGGAAGGTGAAGCAATGATGTTTAGGATCGAAGAACTGGAATAGAACTCTCATCATATCTTCTCTGAAACCAGTGGTAACCAAATTGAGGAGAGAACCATGTTTCTTGATGAGCTGAACATGATCGGGAAGTTCTGACACTAAATCCTTGAGTTGAGGAGAGATCGTTACAAGATTGATCCGGATAGTCTTCCTGGAAGCCATAACCTGTTTAACAGAGCAAAGCTACATCCCTAAGTCCTTGAAATGGTTAGTATAATGCCATGATGTTATGATGTTATGATGTTATGATGTTATGTAAATAACAAGCACAAGCAAGTCACGCAACAATCATTCCTAAGTTTTGAGGCTGGCATGAGTTCCGTAGGTAGGTACCCTCCCCACTGAAGTTTGGTTGGTTCAACCTGTCCTAGAATAGTAACCGGGTTCTAAAAGGATCTCAAATCATCGACTTTTCCTTAAGTCCACTTCAGTGCAACGCCAAGTGGTTGACCAAAGCTTCCCTAAAGTCCAATCTCAAAGAGTGTAGTATCGAGTATCAACCAGCCCCAGTCGGAACCGAAGTCAGTTATCTCACTACTTTCTAATGGCTAGGATGAGTCAATTAGGGTTCTAAAGTTTTGGTTAATGCTTTGATGACACCACGCGAATGCCAAATTTTTCCTCAAGTAAACATGAGGAACATCAGGACATCCAAAGTGTCACATTAACCGTAGCCATCATTTTGACCATTCCAGTATACGCCGGATAGTCGCGATGATCTATTGCTACTTACCTAAGGTACACTAGATCCGGGTGTAGGATCTTTCACTCAAAAAAAACTCCCTTAAAAGAAGGAACAATTTGAAAACATAAATGATTTTTTTAAGGTGACCTCTCTTTGTAATCCCCAGCAGAGTCGCCAGTTCTGTCATACGGTGAACTGACTTTAGGTGTTTTTGCTTTAGAAAGCAAATGTCGCGGTTAGCAAGAGTCGCCACCGACTTTTCTTTTATCCAATAAGGAAAGGTGGAAAAGAACAGGAAAAGACCTTAATTTGGATTTTGGGTTCGGGAGGTACATTATACAAAGGGAAGGTGTTAGCACCCTTTGTATCCATGGTTATCCATGGGCTCTTAATTGCTTAATCACTTATGTTTTTCTTGTTTGAAAAAAGTGTTTGGGAAATGTTTAGAAAAATGTTTTAAAAAGGAGAATTTAACTTTGTAATGATTCTTGTATGAATGTATACAAAGTGGTTATCTCGTTTAGTTTTGAAAGGTATGAGGTGTGAAAAGTATTTTAAGTTGTGAATAAGCAATTAAGAGTTATACCTACCCAAGGTCTTTATGGGCATTTCCTATCCTTATGAGGGTAAAACTGTCCTTACTATTGAGAAGTAAGTAGTTTTATCCTTGGGATGTAAAAGGGTCATCGTAGGGTCATCGATTGGTCATTGAAGGCAACAGTCGTGAGGATACCTTAGCATTCGAAGGGACAATCATCATTTAACCGTAGGCTACACCGAAGAGTCATCGAGGGACAAAGGCAACATTCGAGGGACTATGATGATTTAACCGAAGGGTCTTTGCTAAGTGTATCCCCATATTCGCGGGACATGACCGTAATACCGTAATCGTAGGGTAACAAAGAGAGGTCCAAGATCACAAAGTCAAAGGCAATATTTTACAATCGATTAGGTAGTTGTAATCACTTAAGTAATTAGGTCCACATTAAAATCGATTAAATAATTAGGATGAATCTCCACATTAAAATCAATTAGGTAATTAGGATGAATCTCCACATTAAAATCAATTAAGTAATTAGGATGAATCTCCACAAGGGTATCCCACAAATAAAGTGGAATACCTAGCAAGCTACTTGTTCCTGGGAATATGTGAACCCTTACAACATTCAGCACACAGGTCAGAATACCAAATGGGGGTACAATCGAGGATTACACCGCAAAGGAAAACACAGCAGTAGGAATGTCAGGCAAAATAACGCATGATTAACATAGAACAGATCAAACAAGCATAGAACAGAACACCCAAAATATTAGCGACTGTCACGTTCGCCTCTGCCTCGCCTAGCGAAGGCCTAGCGAATACTCGCTACATGCTCGCTTAGCGATGTGCTAGCGAGCGACTGCGGGTTTTGAATTTCAGAACAGTATGACCTCAGCCTGCTGCACGCCTTATGGCGTCCAATACACAAATTACATGGTTCAGCATTCACAATATTCAGGCACACTTAAATTCACATGCAAAACCTCAAATATGTTTATGAATTCAATTATAATATCACATGCAAATTAAGAACATAAAGCGGTAATAGTAACGCAAACCTGTTTGCAATCGAATCGCAACCTTGAATTGGCCAGTCGGATTGAGTTGGGCGGAGGTGGCTTTGATGCGAATGAGTTTCCTTCAGGGTTTCCTTTAGGGTTTCTTCGAATCCTCTGAGTTAGCCTTCAGGGTTTGCTGCGCCTTCTCTCTATCTCCCGTCTTTGTTTCCCCTCCCCTCTCTTCTGAATGAAGTCCTTAGTATTTATAATGCTTTTTCGTGACCTAATGGGCTCAGAATGAAGCCCAGAATTTTCTGGTATTCGCAAGCTTCGCTAGGCGAGTGGCATAGCGAAGGGTTCGCTAGGCGAAGGTTTTGCTCGCCTAGCGAGCAGGCCAGTTTGGGCCATTTTCTGGATTTGGCCATCTGTGTGCTGAGACTTTGTTCTTTTGGGGTCAGTGCCTTGAAAAATAAGTTGGAGTGTCCTGAAAAATGCCTTGTAATATTAACGGGCAAATTTTGGGGTATGACACTCACTATCTACTCCTTTTCTTCTCATTTCTCTCATTTCAATAAATCTCCCATGGTGCTTTAGGAGTGAAATATATCATTAAGGTTTTTGTTGTGTATTATGGTGATGGGTAATATTGTAATTTATGCAAGATATTTTTTATATCTTGTAGAATATCTTTGAAAGAAGTCTCGTTAGGTTTGTGATATTGTCTGTTGAAATCTTTTTTGGTTAATGAGTTTCACCTGGTATAAAAGCTATCATTTGGTTTGTGAGATTGGCTGTTAAAATATATTTTTGGTTTGTGAGTTAAACTTATTATAAAATCTCTCATTTGGTTCGAGATTAGTCTAGTATAAAATCTCATGTTTGGTTTGGAGGATAACATGTGTAAAACTCCAAGTTTGATTGTAAGAAGGTTAGTAGGCATAACCTGTGAAAATCTCACACATATAGTTGAACTATCAAGAAGAAATTCTTGGAGAGAGGAAGTAGGCCAGATAGTTAGGCCGAACCTCTATAAATCACAAGTTCAAGGTCGAACCTCTATAAATCTCAAATTCAATCTTCTTATCTCTTATCTCTTTATATTTCAGTTTTTTGTTTATTTTGAGTTGTGTTTAAATCTGTTTTCGACTCTATTTTTATTATTTTTATTTATTATGCTTCTTACTCTTTATAAAATGATTTAAAAAAAAATCTTTTTCCAAATATTTTTTAATTGGAAATTATTTTAAAATCAACACAATTCACCAATTCCTCTTGTGTTTGGATCCACTTGTACAACAAGTGAGATCAGAGTATAACTCCTGTTATACGACTAATCATCTCAGGAGGTAGAATGATGTCTGTAAACACTTTTGTTTTAAACAAAGGACTTTTCATGAATACACCTTCACCGTTTGATGATAAAAGTTTTGAATCATACAAAGCGAGATTTGAGATTTTTTAATAAAGCAAGCGATTTTTAAATGTGGGATTTTATAATCAAAGGTCCGTTTATTCCTACTTTTTTCTATGATGATAAACTAGTAAATAAACCTGATTTTCAATGGACTGAAGAAGACAAGAGAAAACTAAAACTCATTTTTAAAGTTGAACATATTTTGATAAGTGCCTTAAGTTCTAAAGAATTCCTTTACATTTTTAATTTTATTCCTCCAAGGAAGTGTAGAACACTCTTGAGATAATCCATGGAGTTTATCCCAAGGTCAAATAAGAAACAATGAACATACAAATCTAAGAAGTTATGATATAAAATGAATATGATAGACATCCTCGTAGATGGTAGTTAACCATTGGAACCATTGGAACCTATGGTAGGAATTCTGTATGTAACAAATATCTAATAATTAAGAATTTTCATCGAGAAGAAAAAGAAAGATCAAACATACGTGAAAGATCTTTATCTTCCTCGTCATTGTCATCTTGATCAAGAGGGACACTCAAAGATGAAAGTGAAAGATCAACACATTTAAAATATTTTGAACAAACGATCTCAATAGAATAATGATCATCTGAAGAGTCATCATCCGATGGAAATAATGAAGAAGCTTCATCAAGTAAAATATTTTAAAAATCAACATCTGGAGGAACATTTGGAGATTCATTACCACATGAAGAAAATGAATAATCAAAGACAAATATAAAGAAATTCAAATGTATTAAGAGAGATCCCCGACAATACGTCAGAAGACTCTCATGAATCATATTCTCAAAGAAGGAACTCTGATAAAGAAGATCATGAGTGCTTCAAAGTTTCAAGAAATACAACATTAAGGTAAGTTATTTAGTGTATAATCAAATGATTAAGATAAGTGTCAATCTCAATAAATATGATGATAAATTAAAAAGAGCGTTGTTGATCTTAAAGAGAATATTCAATTTCTAGAAAATAGCAATAAAATTCTTGGTGAATAAATTGCTAATATTAGAAATGAATCTTTAAAATCATAAAAAAATTGAGTCTTGCAAATCTCTTAAAATTGAAGTAACAAGCTTGCATGAAACCTTAGAAAAAATTTCTAAGGCCAAATTTAAGTTTAATTTAGTTCTATAAAATCAAAGGGTTTCCTTTAACAAAAAATAGCTTAGGTTATAAACCTAATAGATCTTTTAAAAATATCTTCCATGATGGAAAGAAATCTAATCATTCTATTTTTTTGTGCAAATTTGTAATAAGCTCGCCCATCTAAAGCCTTATTGTTATGCTATGTTAAATGATCTAAGATTTTTTAAGGGAAATAACTCTTGACCTCTTAGAACCACTACTAACACCCAAAAAGATTTGAGTACCTAGGGTAAAAAAAATTATAGAGTTGCTTTGCAGCTTTGAAGGAGATAAATGAAAATTGGATAAAGTTGTGTAAAACATGTGTATACTCTAAGTATACAAACTATTTGGTGGTGTATAATGATATTGATAAAGATTGATCAAGTTGTTTATTGGTATTTATGGTAGTGTTCATCAGTTATGATGGTTTGGATATTTATGTAGTTTAAGAATCGTTAATGATAATGTCACTCCTAAGTATTTTTGAACCAACTCTCGTATCAAGCAATCAGTAGAGATGAAATTTTCGCAATGGTTTGTCATTCCTTTCTGATGGGAAGTTTTCTCAAGATACCTAATAACTTTTAAGTTAAAACCCTTGGTAGAAATTGAATCGAATATCTATGATAAATTCTATAGCAAGTGGTCTTTTTTATGCTTACTAAATATTATTTTATCACTAACATGTTTTTGTTTACGTTAAATTTTCCTTTAGCAAGATTGCCATGCAAAAATTGAAATATCTAGCCAAGGGATGCAATGTTGAAGAAAAGGGGTGTCAAAAGCAAATGCCCAAACCCAAAGTCATCCAAGAGGGATAATCGATTAAAATCGATTTCTACCTCAAAAGGGATATTCCTCGACCAATAGGTGTTCTTCATCTATCTCCTTGTTTAGTTAAATGTAAAGGATAAGTATACCATTTAAGGAACTTTTTGATGCTTCGATGACTAGTCGAGGAGGAAGGTTCCCATGCCATCTTTATATGGTCAAGTTCTTGGGAATTATTCCTCCTCTGATGGTTGAGGCGTTTTGTTACCACAACATTATTTTACTTAAACCATGTGAGTTTTCCTCTTCTATATTTAATTAAGACGGTACTTTATTGGTTTGTTATCCCTCATTGTCTTGATAGACATTATGCTACAAGGACTTATGGAATTGTTTCTATATGAAAAAAAAACTTAATTGCTTTAATCAAATTAAATTATTTAAAACTTGTCTTTACTATTTGATTTTCAATTATAAATACATAAACTGATTGAAAATAAATTCTTTTTTGATTATCGAAAGCCCTGTAAGAGGCTATTTTCTTTCATTCATTCAGTCTATGATATTGTCTTTATGTTTAAAGGTATCTTTGATTTGTTATCTTGTCCCTCTTTACCTTCAAGGGCCCATTTATCTTAGTTATTTTATTATTGACAAATGATTTTGCTAAGTATTTCTCCATTCTTACTTTGATATTTGTTAGGTTTCACTCTAGGGTTTTAAATAACCCATTTATTCTTTTCGGACTATTACGTTCCTATTTTGCCTTTCCCTTTACATTTTTAGTGAAGCAAGAAATAATGATTTGAAATCTTCCAAGTTGGAATTGGCGATGGATATTTCATCCTTACTTGTATGATATTTCATTTTTGGTGAACTATTGATGATACGAGCTTAGTGCAACAAGAATGGGTCACCCGATAATGTAGTTGTACATAAAGTTATAGTCGATGTTTGTCTGAAGGAAACCAACATTTTGACATAACCATGGGATTTGGTGGTGGTAGACTGATTCAAGTCTTGAAGATCACAACCATTTTAAGTTACCATGTCATTATGTGTTACTTGGAACACCTTGAAAATCTATGTGTACATTATGTCACAGGAACCTCCCTTGTCGACCAAGACTCAATAAATACTATAATTGGCCATAATGGCCTTCATTATTTGGGTGACATGGTGATTAGGTGCCCTATAGATCAATTATGTATCAAAAATGACAACGGGAGCCACTTATTCGACCATAAGTCTTGATTTTTGATTTGGGATCAACATTTACTTTGTCTTTATCTTGGCTTAGTTGTGAGATGCTTGGTTGGGGCTCAAGTATCCCCATGCACCACATGCACGGTCTTCAATCACCTATATATTTCCTAGTGTTTTTCACTTTTGGTAACGTTCATAGAAAGATATTCCTATGAGTTGTAAATTTTACCATTGATGTTCATTGGGATGGGGAAGTCTTCCCATTGGCTGAACATATCTTTTGAGATGGCATGTGCCACTAGAAATTCTTATTCCTCTTCATTCTCTTACATATTTTCTTATTTGGTAATATGGGAACTTTGAGTTCTCTTTCTGAGCGGATGGGACTTTCCTTCAGTGTGCGCTTGTTATTTTTTTGTCTTATCCTCACGGAAGAACATGTGAAACTTTCCTATCTGAGTTATGTATTAAATGGCTTCCTTTAACTAAACACATTTTTTAGTGTTGTATTCATTGCATCGGTGAAAAAAATAGTATTTTGATTTGTCGTCTCCTGCCTAGTCGTAGACCTACTTTGAAAATTTCACTCCTTTCTTATAAAATTCTACATTTGTACATTTTTATGATGTGTTATCTAGAGGCATTTAGGGGCGTGCACTCTTTGTATTTTGATAGATTTGGCCTCTTGTTGTCTTTTTTAGGCGAGTCTTCTTTTCAATTTTCTACACCACCTTTGTGTTTCCATAAATTGATTTTCTCGTTTCCAATATTTCCTCATCATTTATAAAGAAAATGTATCATCATTTTAGTTGTGTGGTTGAAATGGAGAAGGACATAAGGCGTTTTATGTGATGCAAAGGTATTATTCAATTAGAAGGAAAAGTTTTATGGAATGCAGTAAGACCTGCAATTTTGTATGGGACAAAATGTTGGGCGGTTAAAAATCAACACAAGAATAAAGTAAGTGTAGCAGAGATGAGGATGTTGCGGTGGATATGTGGTAAAACTTGGTAGGATAGAATTAGAATGAAAATATTAGAGAGAGTTTTGGGGTAGCATATATAGTGGAGAAGATGATGGAAAGTAGACTTAGGTGGGTTGGAGATGTAGAGAGAAAACCGATAGAATTTGTAGTAAGGAGTGTAGACCAGATGGACAGAAGGCAAACAATTAGAGGAATGGGAAAACCTAGAAAGACTATCAGAGAAGTTATTAAAAAGACCTTGAGATTAATGGTTTGGATAGAAACATGGTCCTTGATAGAATATTATGGTGAAAGTTGATCCATGTAATCAACCTCACTTAGTGGGATAAGGCTTAGTTGTTGTTATTGTACAAGTCCTTAAATTTATTTGGTTCTTCTATTCCAATATTCTCATTGAACCTTGTTCATTTCTATAACCTCTGCCTCAACATATACTAGTCATATTATCACCCATGTCTTTTGCTAGAATGACCTCTTTATTAAATGTGTCAATCTAACTCCTTAACAATTTTTCATTATTTTGTCTTATATTCTCAAGCTCTTCACAAATTTTGGCCACCTTTTGGCGTTAAAATAGATCATAAAACACTTATGTAGTTTTCCCAATGAGTTGATGGATTTATGCCTTAAACTCTTGAGCCACATCAAGGCTAATCTCTTTATGTTAAGAAAGAACGATTTATATTTGACCAATCTTTTTATATTTTAGAATGTAAGGAATGTGTCCACGGTTTGGAATGTAAGGCTCATCTTTTTATATTTTAGAATGTAAGGCTCATCTCTTTATGTTAAGAAAGAACGATTTACATTTGACCAATTTTTTCATTAGAACGGCAGGGTATGTCGAATGGATTGCAAATACCATTCCAGTAATTAAGAAAAATGGAACGTTGAGGATGTGCATTGACATTAGATATCTGAATGTTACAACCCTAAAATACAAATATCCAATGCATGTCGCTGAGATGTTGGTCGACTCAGCAGTGGGTTTTGAGTATCATAGTATACTTGATGGTTATTCTGATTATAACCAAGTTTTTATTGTAGATGAAGATGTGTCAAAGACCGCGTTTTGATGCCCAGGAGCTTTAGGCACTTACGAGTGGGTAGTGGTGCCATTTGGCTTGAAAAACACTAGGGCAACTTACCAGAGGGCGGCGAATTCTATCTTTCAAGATTATATCAAAACATTTATACATGTGTATATTGATGATATAGTCATTAAGTCTGCATCGGGAAATGGTCATCTTGACCACCTTCGACACACATTCAAAAGGATGAGAAAATACAGACTGAAAATGAATCCTCTTAAGTGTAGTTTTTGTATGCAGGCTGGGGATTTTATTGGTTTTGTTATCCATAAGAAGGGCATTGAGATTAACCAAAACAAAAAAAAAACTTATCAGGGAAACTAAATCGCCTTCGACCAAGAAAAATCTTCAATCTTTTTTGGGGAAATTTAATTTTCTAAGGAGGTTCATTTCAAACCTAAGTGGCAAGATTTGAGCGTTCTCGCCGTTACTACGCTTGAAGAAGGAAGATTTCATTTGGAATCGAGATCATCAAAGGGTTTTTGATGAAATAAAGGAGTACTTGATGAATCTTCCAACTTTGTCCCCCGGGTTAGAAATAGGTGTATGAGGTTGTATATTTATGCCTCATACTTGACTATAGGAAGTATGTTAGCTCAACAGGATGATAATGGCGTCAAAAGGGCCATATATTACCTCAGTCGAGTCTTGAATGACCCATAAACTAGGTATAGTCTTATAGAAAAGATATGCCTTTGTTTATATTTTTCATGTATGAAATTGAAGCATTATAAAAAACCGGTCGATGTATATGTCTCTTCTCATTTCGATGTTATTAAGTATATGTTGTCTAAAGCAATCTTACACAGTAGGATTGGGAAATGGGATTTTTCCTTAACATAATACTTCCTAACATATATGCCTTTAAATTCCATGAAGGGGCAAGTGGTCGCCCATTTTATCGTAGATCATTCGATAGTCGAGACACATTTAAATTACTTAGAGCCAGAACCATGGAAGTTATACTTCGATGGTTCCAGTTATAACAATGGGACTGGCATTGGAATCTTAATCATTTCTCCAAACAAGATTCTGACCAAATTCAAATATAGAATTGACGGAACTTGTTCAAATAACAAGACTGAATACAAAGCTTTGATAGTTGGTCTTGAAATCTTGTTAGATTTGGGGGCAAGGCGAGTCGAAGTGAGATGTGATTCTGAATTAGAGGTGAAGCAAATAACAAAGGAGTATAGATGTATTAAGGATAACTTAATCATATACTTTGTTATAGTTAATCGATTAATCAGGTGTTTTGACTTTGTAGATGTTCAACATGTTCCTAGGCTTGAGAATCAAGAGGGGAATGAGTTGGTGCAGATTGCTTCAAGGTATAAAGTGTCGAGAGAAAAGATAGAAGAATTGATTGAAGTTCGAGGAAGAATGAAGTCGAAAAATTTGTCCCCATAAGATTTGGAAATGACTAAGTTAGGATTAGCGGATCCATAAAACTTTGAAGTCTTTATTATTAAAAGTCTGACTGATAATGATTGGAGAAGACCAGTAGTTGAATACTTGGAAAATTTGACCATGACAATTAATCGAAAGGTAAAATACAGATCCCTAAGTTATGTGATTATAGGAAATCAATTATTCAATAAAACGCTTGAAGGAGTGTTGCTTAAGTGCCTTGGTGAAAGGGAGGCATACTTGGTTGTATCTAATGTTCATCGTGGGACATGTGGTGCCTATAAAGTGGGGCACAAGACGAGATGGTTGCTTTGTTGCCAGGGTGTCTATTGGCCCATAATGTTGAAAGGTTGTATTGATTTTGCCAAGGGTTGTTAGGAGTTGCCAAGTACATTCAGGCATTCAACACGTCCATGTGAGTGAATTGCACGCAGTTATAAAGCCATGGTCATTTAGAGGATGGGCTTTGAATTTGATTGGAGAAATTCAACCAGCATCTTCTAAAAGTCATAAATACATTCTAGTCGGCATCGATTATTTTACAAAATGGATAAAAATTGTTCCTTTAATAAATGCTAACCAAGACGATAATAGAATTTATTCAGAAACACATTGTGTATAGGTTTGGAATCCCTGAGACTATTACGACCGATCAAGGGCCGTTGTTCACTGGTCAAAAGATGCAGGAATTTGCCTCTAAAATGGGGATTAAGTTATTAACTTTGACGCCTTATTATGCCTAGGCTAATTGTCAAGTTGAAGTGGCCAATAAGATCGTCATTAGTTTGATCAAGAAGCATGTTAGGAAGAAACCAAATAATTAACATAAGACTTTAGAACAAGTATTATGGGCATGTCAAACATCTCCTACTGAAGCAACAAATACTACTCCATTTCGGCTAACTTATGGGCATGAGGTTGTACTACCTGTCAAAATTTATTTACAATCAGTCTGAATTCAAAGGAAGGATGAGATTCCTTCTAACCATTATTGGAGCATGATGTTGGATGAAATGATCAATTTGGATGAGGAAAGGCTGGAAGTAATAGATGTCTTGATAAAACAAAAAGATCGACTAGCCAGAGCCTATAATAAGAAGGTTAAAGTGAATAAAATTTCGATTGAAGATTACATTTAGAAAGTTATATTGCATATTAATCGAAGAGATAAAACTCTAGGCAAATAGTCTCCTAATTGGGAAGCCCATTTCGGATTATTCAAGCATTTTCGAATAATGCTTATGAAATTGAAGAGTTAACAACTGATGAATGAACTCTAAGAGTAAATGGTAAATACTTAAAAAAGTATAGACATATGCTACAAGAAATTCGAATAGCTAAAGAATAATATGCATTAAGAAACAAGCACCAAAATGGTATTAGATAAAGTGTCAAAATGGAATTGTCATTACAAACATAAAAAGCATGAGAAATAAAAATAGACAAATTAAACGGGAAATTTCGACTTAAATTCTTCAAGATTGGTCTTAGAGAATTCGAGTCTGGCAGTCAGTCGGTCACAAGTTTCTTCTAGGGAGTTGATTTCAAGCCCCAGTTTGAGGGCAACTTCAAGATGTTGGACACCTTTGATGGCTTCTTCATCGATCATCTCCTTGGTAGGAAGTGACTTTTCCCATGCAAGCTCAGCCTTTTCCCTCTCCAGGTTGTCGGTCTATTTATTCAACTCTGCAATCTTTGCTCAACATTGGGAAATTTGATTGTCAAGTGAAGCTTTCTTGTTGGTGTACTCCTAAAGCTTGGTTTTGAGCTTATCAACTTCCTGCTCAGATTGCATTGCTTAAGTCCCAGGCCGTAGTCTTGAAATCTTTCACTTGTTGAAATCAAGAATTGTTAGTTCGTCTGAGATCAATGTCTTTGCAGACTTGATCGAAGTAGGCTTCGAACTCAAAAAGGAATTGAACCATATAGTCAGACACCCATTGCCTATTAAGCTCAGACAGCAATCGTCGAATGTTAGTGCCAAGTCGGGAGTCTCCTTCGATGGCATTCAGAAGACCAGTCTCACAAATATTGGATTTTAATTGTTGAATCAGAAGATTCACTAAATCATTGCATGTATCAGCTAAAGAAGCATCAGAGGAATGGCTAGATTTGGAGCTTGTCGAAAGCTTGTGCAACTTTTGGAGGTGTTTCAAAGCTTCAGTTGGGTTCTTTCTTTTAAGAGTCAGACATGATTTCTTCTTGACTCAAAGAGGTATTCGACGTTGAATCATGAATAGTGGTATGAGCTTGCTCTTTAGTGTTAGCAGCAACTGGTTCTTTATTTATGGTCGGGACCATTTCGACATTAGGCATGGTCTTCTCTTCACCAACTCTTTCTGGACTGTTAGGCTTTGGGTCATCTGAAGTTATATTTTCATGGATATAGGCAATGATATCATACAATTTCTCATTTCATTGTGAGGAAAGTTGTTCAGTGTTAACCACCGGTCGAGGCAACAATTTATTTTTTGGATTCAGGTTTTTGGGGAGTTCATTTCTTCCTATGAATCACACTTGGATTATGAGAAGCTCTAGGTATGATCCTCTAAAATATGAGAGGTTCCTCCGTGTCCTCTGAGCTTTCATTATAAACCAAAGTTTCCTTTGGTTTTGGAGTGGTAGTAGTCTGGAAAGTTTAAAATATGTGATATACTTGTGTCGGAGTGGTCTTGGACTTTTTCTTCTGTTGGGGTTTGGTAGTTGTTGGAGAATTGGGGTCATGTTTTCGATTTTGAAAGACAAACCATGTCAAAATTCTTTCGATGACTAGAATAATTCGATGAGAAAAGATTTACCTTTTTCTTGGGCTCTTCATTTTTCTTAACTTCTCCAGCGTCGGAAGGTCCTTCGACATTAGTATTAGTTTGTGTTTCAGGTTCACCTGAAATTGAAATGTGAGAAAATGAAAGATGTATAAAAATTTGAAATTGATATTGAATGTCTACCTTTTTGTTCTGGAGGACTGGGACGGTGGAAAAGGCAGTTGATAATCTTTTTCAGAAATTTTCTTCTAGAAAATGTCCTTCAAAGTTATGTGTCTACCAGTTGTGATATTCAAACTTCATGTATAAAGACTATTGATATTAGAAAGTAGGGAGTTCGAGGACTTGGTTGCAAGCAAATATCATGTAAGCTTTGTAGTCTGTGATGCTGAATTTTCTCTTGGACCAACAAATGTTAGTGTCCCGAGTGTAGAGGGAGTGTGGTAGTAGTTGGCTAAAGTCGAGCTTCTTAGCTACTAAGTTGGGTTGATCGCCAACAAATCCATATCCAGGGGTCCCAGTTTTGATTTTGGTCGATAGAAGTGTGGGAGTTATAAAGGCTGCCCAGACAGAATTCAACATGGCAGCGGGCTGAGGGTGACACGCCAGCACATCTATTTCTGAACTAAGAATGGCCAACACATCGGTCCATGAAAGGATCCATAGTCGAGACAAAAGTGGTCGGCTTGACAAACAACTCTATGTATTTCACAAATGTGATTCGTGAGAGGGTTTTATAAGGAGTGGTTAACATAAGCCTTATGCCTTAGATGGCTCTGCAGCCAGTCTGTTCTATCAAAACTTGGGACTCAATTATATGAAGTTTTGGGTCAAACGTGACATTCAACCTGAGTTGGAGAATTCATAAGGGACCAGAAAGCAAAAATGACTTATTAGTTTCAGGAAGATGTTTCAATTTGTAGGAAGCTTCACCAAGTGATTGATAAAGGTTTCCAAAATTAGTTTACTTAATGAGATCTTTTGATCCTCATGAAACTGAATATCTAAAGGTACGAATTTCTTAGTTACCTGTAAGGAACTAGAAGTAGAAGACGTAGTAGGAAATCCAAAGGGTTAAAAATGCAATGTGTTTCTGGTCGGAAACTTCAGTGGTTTTCATGTCGTGATTGTCGATGATAAAAGTTTTGAAACTAAATGGTTTGATGGTGAACTCATTGGTTGTCTCTAAGGTCAGAGTAAAGTTTTCTCCTAGAGGGTTTAGTCATGAGATGGTTTCCACATCGAATAAAGTTGTTGTTAACATGCCACAAGGGAATTGGAAAGTGTTGGTCAAGCCTTCCCAGAAAAGATCGATGCTAGCAACATGGCTGGATTATATCTTGGGCCAGTTCTAGAAATTTTGATCATGCCGTAGATGCCTAATTCCTGCCATTATTTTTCCTTTGGGACTGAACCTTGTCGAGCCAAGTGATATACTTTTTGCTTTGGGTTGGGGTGCAGATCGAAAGACATGCACAAGTTTGTCAATAAAAGACAAGTCGAGAGCATGTTCTTCGAATGCCGAAGGCATTGTAACTGGGTAGCCTAGAAAGAAGTTCTTAAATTTCTCAGAATGTGACTTCACAGTTGGGTAAGGCCACAAGAATGCAAGGAGTTTTCCAGATAGAGAAAAAGAAATAAGTATTTAGTTTGCCCAGTTGGAGATTTTTTCTTTTAACAATGGTGGTTCAGGTACGAAATCCCTCCCTTCATTGTTTTCTTCTGGAAAAATCGTGAATGCCAAAGGATTCTTGTCAGTGTCAAACTTTGGAGTTGGAGTTTTGGTTGTTGGTGTTAAAGTTAGTAACTTTTTGCAAAGAGAAAGTAAAGGGTTTTCTACGCAAGAGAGTTAAAGAAGTGCGTGAACGAATAAGATAAAAAGAAGAGTGAAGTTGAGTATTTATAATCTCAATAGCTTGTCAGAATCTGACATATGGCATACGTGTGGTGGTAGTGGAACGATTTTGTGTGTTACAATGTGGTAGCATTAATGTGAGTGAAGGAGTTAGTGAAGACGTACACATTCATGTTCTCCTAGAAACTAGGAGAGATGATGAGATTTTGAGAAAATCTTATGGAAAATGAAAAAGGGTACTAAAGTGTTAATGATGACGATGACGTCAGCGATGAAGTTGAAACAGTGTAGAAAATACACTCAAAAATGACACTTTTCTCTTTTCTAATATAAATCGAAACATGACATTTTGGGGGAGAAATTTGTTATCTTGGATTTTCGACATAGATATTAATGGTAAGTAAAACATAAAGGCATATTGTGGTGAGTTGTGAAGTCGAACGTGGTCGATTGAGGCCATAGGTTGAATTGGTGACTTTGGTTTGTCGAAAGGTCGTTTAACATTTCCCAATCAAACATTAGTCAAAGATCAATGGGGATTTATGAAGTCTAGACTTAGTAAAATTTCTAATATTTGGGCTGATTATTTTGATCAGTCGAATGAGTCAGACGTGGATAAGACCGTGTGGTTATTCATAGACACGTGGAAGTCCGTCGAAGATAAGGGTTGCATGGAGATGAAATATGGCGCGATGTGTCTAGTCGACCGTTGTGGGTAGTTATTTTAGACTAGTATATAAGTAGATGTTTGCTTATGTTGTAGAGGTCTGCAATAGTACTAAAATTCCTGCGAACTCAAAGCATCTGCGTATTGAGAAACGAGTGAGGAAATATGTACATATATGTTCTACATTTATAAATTCAAAGCATTTTACAGTCAAATTATTATTGCATTCAAGTTATTTTTTGTCATTTTACCTTTAAATCTTCGCATTTCGATTTCAGTCACTTTATTAGCAAAGCTTTTACATTTCGCTTTCATTTAAGTTCAGATCATTATCTTTCAAACACTGTTATTCGATTTCAATAACAACATGTTCAAAAACTAAAATTCACACAAATATATTCCAGGATATTTTCGAGTTTAATCCTTTAAGTATTAATAAAAACTTATTTTGTTTACCAAATTCATCAATAAACACCTTCATGGTTACAATAATGACTACGAGACTTAGAAGGCTATCGTACATTTTGAAATTTGAAAAACATTTATCGGAAGAGCAAGGATGCGAAAATTGCTCTCTCTCTCTCTTATCCAATTTATAAGTTAATGTTAACTTTTTTTTAATTCATTGAATAATTAATGCATTTGGTCCATGATACACTTCAAATACATTGATTATTCAATAAATTTAAAAAAAATAAATTTTCCCTTATAAATATGATTGGATGTAGTATTATCTTTATAATTATTTCAATTTTTTCTATGTAGCTAAAATTCGTTTGATTTAGAAGATTGGGTCGACCATCATATCTCATTTAAAAATAAAACACAATCACATCATTTATAAATAATTAATATTTAATAATAATTGATAATAAAATGGAATAAAAAATTCTTATGAAAACAATAAATATTAGATTGAAGAAACCCTATTGTAATTTGGATCTGTTCAAGTTGGATATGGCTCCCAGCCATAAAATGATAATCATAGACATTTAACTTTTAAAATCAAAATTGAGTTGACTTAGAAAGAAAAACCTTAAATCATCTGTAAGTAGTTCTCTACTCTATGATGACTTGAGTGCATCTCTAATTTATGTAATGATTTTAAAAAGAGAAAAATATAAAATAAAGTGTGTAACAAAAAGGTTTAGTACCTAAAAGTTTGAAAGTTTATAGGTTAAGATTTGACGCGGTTGCCTCCAAAATAGTTTGACGCCAAGAAATTGGCAAAATGGAAAAAAGTGGAAAGCGATAAGGAGACAAAGTGTGAATTGTGAATGACAGGTAAAAAGCAAAACAATGATCCAATTAAGTGTGTGTGATTAGATATCAAATGCACGCCTGCATAAAATAAAACACACATTTCCTCCCTTATTATTGCTATATGACTGGCTTCTCTTGTCTTTCAATTAAAATATTATAAATAAAAAAACAAAACAAAACTACAATTAAATTAATATTCAATTACATTGAAGTTGACATGATTTAAGTTATAACATAGTGTGATATAATAAATAGATTATAGATGTGTAGGTTTATAAAGTATTTGGAGTATAGTTTGATCTTTGTGTGAAAAATTATTGAAAAATATTTATTGAAAGATGATCTCAATTATTGGAGGAATTTATATCCGAATACAATTATGTTTTTCTTTTTTTAAATGACTAATTATAGGGCCAGTTTGTTTTATCTTAAAAAAAATAGATTTTTTCTTTGTATTTTTGAAAATGGATTATACAAAAATGTTTTTCAAAATATTACAAGTTTTTCTAAATTTGTTTTTTATAAATTAAAAGATTGAATTATTCATTCTATAACATAAATATACATTATTGAAGATCAAAACATAATCAAAATCACAATTTTTTCAAAAAGTTGTATCTTAAAAATGATTTTTATAAAAAGCTATTTGAAATAGCTTCAAAATTAAGTGATTTTTTGAAAAATTGATATCCAAAAAAAGTTTCGATAAAATGATGAAATACCTAAAATAACATTTTAAGAATAATTATTCAAACCAAATTTTTATTTGAAGCTTTTATGAAAAGTTTCTTTGTAAATTTTTTTTACACTAAAATATGTAACACTATAAAAATCATTTTTAAAAAAAGTCAAAACAAACGGGCCCATAGTTTAATATAATTATGTGTTTGATATTTTAGTCTTAAAAAAACAATTTTGCCATATTGTTGAGATTTTTGATAGGAGGAAAAGCCTAAAAAAAATAAGGACAAAGGCGAAAAATCTTGCTTCAACCAGAATTTGGATTTAGTGAAATTTTTGGATGTTGTAAGAGACATTTCGACTATGTGACAGCATCGACCACGTAGGTCTTATGACAGTGGCAAATCGGTCGACAAAGCGGTTATTTGGGCGCGCAATGTTACGTTTGAATATCAATAATTTTGTATGTGGATTTCCTTCTAAAGAGACACGTGGAGAAAGCACAAAGACAGGCTGCATGTAAGGCTTTATGTGGCGAACTTTGAAGATAGAAACGTTAGGGATAGTTATTTCATACTTGTATATATCGTAGTTCATTACGTTGAATTCGGGGTGTTTATTGTATTACGAAAATCTCACTGAAAACTCAAAGTATC
Source organism: Lathyrus oleraceus (assembly GCF_024323335.1). NCBI lineage: Eukaryota > Viridiplantae > Streptophyta > Magnoliopsida > Fabales > Fabaceae > Lathyrus > Lathyrus oleraceus. The sequence continues at coordinate 14,166,836 of NC_066584.1, forward strand.
AGCATATAGAGAAACGAGCGAATGACTGAGAGAATATAAGAACTGATGAATTACCAACTTTTTACTTTCAATACAAAGTTTCTAGTCTTATTGTCTTACTTTGTCTTATTTCATTTATTTTCAGTATTATCCAAGTAATTTCATTCAGCATTTCCAGTCTTTATCTTTTCTTTTATACACTTTTGAAGTAGTCGACGTCTTTCGTACTTACGGTCGCCTAAGACCCTATTTTTTCGACCAGGTCGAAAACAATCATTTTAACATAAGAGAATAAAAAACAAAGTGGTTATCTTGCACTATGTCCTAGAATTCACTGGTTGATCCTGCAAGTAACCCTTAATTTGGAGACCAACGGTTCTTTACCATTTTTCAGCGTAAACAAATTGGCACGTCCAGTGGGACATGTGCTAAGTTTCCTGTCCGTTTATTGATTTTCTTGTTTTCTTTCTTTTTAAATAGTGTTCTATTTTTATAAAAAAAATCATTTATGGGCATTTTGTATGCAATTAAGGAGTGGTAAAGCTTTGTCTAGATTGTCCCGTCCTCCTGTAGATAGTGTCAATCCCAAAAATATAGTGTAACAACCAGCTGTGTCGGAGGTTGAGGAGTCAGTTCTCTCGACACTAGCTAGAACGACCGCTTCGGTGGAATCAACGGCATCGGTCGCAACGATGTCATCGTAAGGGGCAATATCTCCATCGCAGTCGGGGAATTCTCTGAATAATCCTGCGCTTGCGAGACCTTTGTTTGGATTCTCAATGCCACCGCCTGGAAAGATGATTACCATAAAAGTATGCCAACGTCCATGATGGAGAACCTTCAACAAAATATGTCAACCTTTAGTGATAATGTGATAGCCACAACGTCATTGTACAACCCCTACAATGCCTCAGCCTCGACCATCAACAATATGGTATGGCCAGGAGGGATAAACTATATCCCCCATAATACACCATCTTTGAATACAACTTCTATGATGGCCATGAGGCAGCGAATGGATGAGAGTAATTTAGAGTTAGTGAGTACCATCACCCAACAAATGGGAACCATTTTTAATCCGTTGATTGCAAATATGAATCAAACATATGAAGTGTCAGCAAATCAAATGGGGCATATCGTTGATTTCTTTGGGACACCCCCAGTACGTACAAGTTCGAACTTCTCCACAAATATTGAAGGCTAGAGTGGTCGAAATTCCTGAGAACGACATAGCACATGCCATTGTAGGCCAAAACCAAGGGTTACAACAAGAACCTCCCCTAAGTAGGGAAGAGGTAGAACAAATAGAACAAAAAAACCCTAGGCCTCTGATGGTTCAGAGAAATCAGAATGTCGACCAAGTGCTAAGGTATGTCTAGCAGAATAATTATGCAAGACAAAATAACATAACAAATATGGTTGAACAAATTTTGGCCCAAAATGACCTTAATGTGGGACTCCATAGTTTTAAAAGTATATTAATTTTTAACTACATACGATAACTCATATTTGTATCAATAGTCTTACTGTGACGGTATTTCGTCATAATTTAAAGTTTTTTCTTCAAAAATTGACAAAAAAGACCAAATAGAATAACATAACTTAAATTAAGAGACTAATTTATATTCTTTCTGTTTCTTTTTAAGTATCATTTTTTAAATAATTTTTTGTTTCTTATTAATTCTATATTTCTCAAAATTACACATAGATAATTATATAGAGAAAAAAAGTAAAATGGATGTAATATTAAGGGTATTATAGATAAAAAAAAGAATTATTATTTAAAAAATAATAATATTAATTAATTTTTTTAATATATAAAAAAATAAAAAAGAACAGAAAGAGTAATGTTTTTTAATTAAAAAATTAAATCAGAACATTAAATTAATTTTTAAAAAAAACTAATTATACCAAATTTATATGATTCCTAGCGGACTTCCCAAAATTTGGTGTCGACAAAATAAAAGGTATTCTCTGTTGCTTTTGCTAGATTCTCTGATGAAACCACCCTTACCTCACAATTACTAATGTTAGTGTTCTACTAGATATTCAACTTATATCACCCCATGTGCTACCTTTTCAAAATTTTGCCGCATCAATGTTTCTTTTTCTCAACCAATGAGAATTGTTGTTGATTTGCCGAAAGAAAAAAATCATTTTATTATAAACCATTTCATTCGTCTCAAAACAAAACAAAACAAAAAATTAAAGTGATTGTGTATAGATTAAAAAAAAGTTATGGTTGAATAATTAAAACTTAATTATTATTGATTGTTATAAATATATATAGAAAATGATGTCATAATTTAAAAGTAGTGTAGACAATATTTATTATAAATAAATTTGATAAAAAAAAATAATTAATATTATATTAAAAATGTAAAAAAAGATGGGATAAATTTTTTTGATTAGAAAGTATTTTAGAATGGAGGGAGTAATAATTTAAAAAAATATTAAAATATTAAAATTTTATTATTTAATTGAATACAAAATCAACTTTTATTATAATATTCTATCCATAATCAATTATTTTATCCAAACTTTTAATCTCAGACTTTTTTAATAATTTATTTTATAATCTTTCTAACTCTTCTTCTTTTTCTAATTGTTTGACTTATCTTTATTTGATCTTCTCTCATTAACATTTAATTTGTGGATCTTCCTCTACATGTTCAAACCACTTAAGTTTATTTTTCACTATCTTCTCTACTATAGATGTTACCCAAATACTCTATAATATTTTTATTTCTAATCATATCATGTCTAGTCTTACTACACACCTAACGCAACATCTTCATCTCTGTTACACTTACTTTATTCTCTTGTTGATTCTTAAATCGCCAAACACTTTGTCTCGTGCAACATCACATGTCTTACCATAGTTCAATAAATTGTTTCCACCGGCTTGAGTGGTATCTTTGCATCACATAAAACCTCTGAAGCACTCTTTCATTTCATCCACTTCACTTGAATTTGATGGTTTGCATCTCCTTCTATTTATCTATCATTTTGTATTACGAACCCGAGATATTTAAACAGTGTGACTTAAAGGATGATATAGTCTCTAACTTTCACCTCTAGGTTAGAAACATTTCTTATTTTATTGAACATGCATTCCATATACTTCATCTTACTTCTACTTAGGTGAAAATCATGTGTTTTTAAAGCCCATCTCCAAGTCTTCAACCTCTAATTTAAATCCTACTTCGACTCTCCAAGTAGAACTATATCATTTGCAAAAAGCATGCATCTTGGTGCTAACTCTTGGAAGTGTTTCATGAGTACGTCCAAAATTAAGGTGAAAAGATAGAGATTTGGGGTTGAGCCTTGATGCAAATCTATTGTAATGTGGTAATCGTTATCTTTCCACCATGGATCTGCACACTAGTCGATACCCCTTCATACATATCCTGGATAGCTTGAATATATTCAATTTTGGCCCCTTTATCCTCTAAGACTTTCCATAAAATATCTTTAGGAACTCTATCATACACCTTCTCCAAGTCAATAAAAATTAAGCGCAAGTCTTGTTGGCCCATCTAATACTACTTCATCACATGTCTTAGTAGATAGATCGCTTCCATTGTCGGTCTTTCAAACATAAAATAAAATTTATTCTTAGTGACTTGAGTCTTTTTTCTTAGTCTCCGTCCAATCACTCTTTCTCATAACTTCATGGTATAACTCATAAATTTTTAATCTCCTTGCATAATTTGTTATATCATCATTATTCTTATGTATTGGAACTAAAGTGATTCTTCTTCGTTCATCTGGAGTTTGCTTTGACCTCATAATTCCATTAAAGAGTTTGGTGAGTCACTTAATACCTCTATCTCCAAAAAAAAACATATTTTAATAGGTATGTTATCAAGCCCAGCCGTTTCACTGTTACTCATCATTTTCAACGTTTCATTTACCTCTTGTTTCTAAATTCGATAATAGTAGTTATAGTTTTGATCCTCTTCTCTAATGTCGATTCTACTAGAGTCTTGTGAAATATCCTTCATTAAATAAATTGTAGAAATAAAGTATTCCACTTATTCTTTATATTGTTTTCTTAAACCAAGAATTTCCTTTCTTCATCTTTAACACACTTCACTTGATCCAAATCTTTTGTCTTTCTTTCTCTTCCCTTACAAAGCCTATATATAGATTTTTTTCCTCCCTCCTTGATTGCTAAAGATTGGTTTCATCTATCAAAAGATTGCATTCTTGCTTCACTCACCGTCTTTTTGGTCCCACTCTTATATTTCTTATACTCTTCCCAAGTTTCAGAATTTTTACACCAAGACCATTCATTATTACTCCACATATCATTAGTACTTTCTTGTGGTTATCCAAACCATCCCTCCAAGATGTTGTGACTGGAACTTCTTTTTTTCACCCTTCAAAAGCCACCATTTGATATGTGGCTCTCCCATATAACTTTTTCTCTTTTCTCTCCCCTTGATTCTTACATCCACAACCAATACTCTATGTTGGATAGTTAAGTTCTATCTCGAATAAACTTAACGGTCCAAGCAAATCTTCATATCTGACTTCCTAATAAGAAAGAAATCTATTTGAAAACATGTTACACCACTTTTACATATGATAATATGCTCATGTCTTTTCCTAAACTATGTATTTTCTATAGTAAGATCCAAAGTCGACCAACATTCAAAGATGGATTTACCTTTCGCATTCACCCCCCCTAGACCATACCACCCATGCACGCTCTCAAATCATATTCTACGCTCCTTACATGTCTATTTAGATTCCCTTCTAGAAAAATATTATCTCTTTGAGGTATATCCTGAAGTAGTCCTTTTAAACCCTTCCAGAATTTTACCTTTAGGTGTTATGCTAAGTCAACCTGAGGTGTGTAAGCACTAATAACAATAAAGGTGTCTTGTTTCACTATAAATTTCAAGGTTATGATTCAATCTCCTACTCTTTTCATATTCACAATATCATTCTTCCACTCCTTGTCTACAATTATACTCATCCCATTTCTCAACTAACTTTTTTGGTGTACCAAAGCTTAAATCTTGTGTTGTCTAATTCTTTCGCTTTTTCACCTGTCAAATTAGTTTCTTGTACGCACATAAAATTGATATTCCTACTAATCTTAGTGTCCATTATTTACATAGATTTTACAATAAGTGTTCCTATATTCGATGATCCAAAACAAAACCCACTCTCAAGAACTAACTTCTTTACCCACACTCTTTCATAGAAATATGGGAACTCTTGCTCATTTTTCACTGTATCCAGACGACGATGTAGCGGTCCTTTCTCTTTTGACATTGTACTCGAGTCATAAAGTGTGTTGCTTACGAGACTGACTAATACAACCCACTCATTTTATTCATAGTTGGGACTGGATATGCATAGCAAAGCTAACATAAGCAGGATTATTCAGTATATGATGTGATAAAAAATATTCAACATACCAATATGTAACAAAAAGTACTACTCCCTCACAACAAGACATTCGATGTGTGAGATAAAGAACATAACAACCAACCAAATGACTTTAGTGTAATAAAATATAAAATGTGAAAACACAAATAAATAGTTATCCATATCAATCAAATTGATCCACTCTGGAGGAGATAGTAACTCTATGATTCTCTATACTTCAAAGTTCTTAAAACAAAATAAGTTACAAGAAAAAGAAAAAAGTCTTCAAAGTTCTCAAGAACAACTCATATTTTATTTCTTAAGTTTTTCTCAATCTCTCTAATTCTTAATATATGAATTACATAAATCTAAGGTGTTTAAAGTGTTTCTCAAACCCCTTTGATAATACCAAAGGGTGTCAAACTCCAAGAATAAAATCCTACAAATTTTTACTCTTGCTTCTCACTATGATTTCTACACCTTATGTAACTCATACATACAACAAGTGAGAGAGAATCATATTTATAACTTCTGAAACCCTAAAGATCCAAATCTCATCCAAATCACAACCATTACCGTACGAATATAAGAATCAAACTGACCCGACCCGATACCCATGAACCTCCACTCCCTTCAAACATCTGCCTCCGGACCTTCAGACTGCCATTTTTCTAGAGCACCTTAATAGTCGTTGATGTCGTTCCGCTCGCCGAAAAAATGGAAGTACTTAAACATGTTTTTTTCTCTCTTTTATCACTTGGAGTTTAAAGGGATATTACAATAATTCTCCATATTGACTTAAAATCGGTAACGATATCAATTTAACTATCAACCACTTTGTTTCTCTCTCCAAAGCTTGAATTTCTCTTCAACAAATTTGATCAAGTCCAAGCAATGCTTGGACCTTGATCTTGGAAATGATTTGGTGAACATATATTTTGGATTTTTGAAATAAAATATCCTTTGACTCGATCTTGTCTCTTATAAAGTGTAAATGAATATCAACGTGTTTTGTCCTCTCACGATATACTTTATAATTAATAAGTGCATGACACTTTTACTATCACATTTTAACTTTACACATTATTGAGTGATACTTAAATCCCCAATGATTCCTTTCATCCATATGGTTTTCTTGACCCCTCAAACAAAGAGTCAAGCTTATATTTTGCTTGAGTAGTATATAACATGATAATTGATTATTGATTTGTGTTCCAACTTATAGTTGTACCTAACAACGTAAACAAAAAAACCTTGTAGGAATTTTCTAGTGTCCACATCACTTGCATAATATGAATATCTTCAAAAGTCCTTCAAATCTTTATCCTCTTGAGTTGGATTTGTTTACTTTAAAACACCATTTAAAGAATCATTCAAATACATAAGCACCCACTGTTAGATTAATATATATATATTGATCATATGTTCCTGATAACAAAAGAACAACAAGATCAATAAAACAAAATGCGGAAATAGAATTAGAGGTTTTACCTCTAGCCATTGTTGCAGTGTTGTGAGTGCATTGCCTTTGATTCTTCCAAGCTCTTGCTCTCTCAATATAGATGGTGTATTTCTTTTCTGATGAGAGAAAGCTTTGGGGACCAAAGACTATTTATAGCCTTGATTCTACCATCAAGAATTTAAAGTCATTAAAACTCATTACCACCCAATTAAATGGTCATATTAATTTACATTAAAACCAAAATAAATCATACCCTTTTCAGAACCAAAATCCCAAAACTATGGACCACATTAAAATTGGTTTTTTTATTATTAATAATAATTATAATAAAATAAGAAACTGTTACATTCTCCCACTTGGTCCATAGAATTGATTATTGGCATAAATGAGTCATGGAAAACTTACTTAAGAAATAAATATGTGAATCATAGAGATAGACCCTCTTAAAGCGAGTAGTCTCATCTATGTATTACAACATGTCTATTTTCAAGTATATATCTGTAATATGGTAACTAACTTGATGAATAAACCAATGTTTACTCTTGGTCCAGATGTAATATATTTTCTCAAACTAATGTGCGCATGAAAATGAGAAAACATCACAATATAAGAGTTTTATTAATAAACTGTATGTATACAATCATAAGGAGGACCCAAGTCTCATGTTCTCTACATGATCCTTAAATTTTATTGGTGGCATGCCCTTAGTCAAAGGATCAGCGATCATTAAATCAATACTAATGTGATTAATAACTACTATTTTATCTTTAACTCTTTCTCTAATGGCTAAATAGTTTATCTCGATGTGCTTGCTTCGCATTCCACTTTTATTTTTCTTAGCCATAAAGACAGTTGTTGAATTATCGCAAAAAATCTTTAGAGGTTTAGAAATAGAATCCATGATTCTAAGCCCATAAATAAAACTCTTAAGCCACACACCATGAGAAGTAGCCTCAAAATAGGAGACAAACTCGGCTTTCATAGTAGAAGTAGCAACCAAGGTTTGCTTAGTACTTCTCCATGAAATAGCTCCATCAACCATCATAAAAATATATCCTGATGTTGATTTGCGAGAATCAACACAACCAGCAAAGTCGGAGTCTGAATAGTCGATCACATCAAGATTATCTGTCTGCCTATACATTAGCATGTAATCTTTTGTTTCTTTAAGATATCTCAACACCTTCTTTGCAGCTTTCCAGTGATCAATACCTGGATTACTCTGATATCTTCCTAAGATTCCAACAGCAAATGCAATGTCGGGCCTTGTGCATACTTGAGCATACATAAGACTTCCAACAACAAAAGCATATGGAATGTTCTTCATTTGTTCCCGCTCAAAATCATTCTTAGGGCATTGATTCAAACTAAATCTATCGCCCTTGACAATGGGTGCAACACTTGGTGAACAATCTTTCATTCTAAATCTCTCTAAAACTTTATTGATGTAGGTTTCTTATGATAGACCCAAAATTCCTCGAAGTCTATCCCTGTGGATCTTAATTCCAATGACATAAGATGCCTCACCCATATCCTTCATATCAAAGTTTTTATAGAAGAATTGTTTCACCTCATGTAGAAAACCTTTATCATTGGTTGTAAGTAGTATGTCATCCACATACAAAATAAGAAAACAAATTTTACTCCCACTGACCTTCTGGTATATACATTGATCTATGGGGTTTTCAATAAACCCAAATGAGGATATCGTTTCATGGAATTTAAGATACCATTGATGAGAGGCTTGTTTTAACCCATATATGGATCTCTTAAGCTTGTAAACCAAATGATCACCACTATTAGAAGAGAAACCTTCAGGTTGTTTCATATAAACCTTCTCCTCTAAATCACCATTAAGAAAGGTTATTTTCACATCCATTTGATGCAACTCAAGGTCAAAATGTGCAACTAATGCCAAGATGACACGAAAAGAATCTTTCTTAGATACAGGAGAAAAAGTATCGGTGTAATCGATTCCCTCCTTTTGAGTAAATCCCTTAGCAACGAGTTTGGCCTTGTATCTCTCAATGTTGCCTAATGAATCTTTCTTGGTTTTAAACACCCATTTACAACCAATGGCCTTTGCCCCATTAGGTAACTCTATAAGATCTCATACGTCGTTGTTTTTCATGGAATTCATTTCATCATTCATGGCATCATACCACAAATTTGACTCTTTGCAACTCATGGCTTGTCTAAAGCTCTCAGGATCATTCTCAACTCCAACATTATAGTCAGATTCTTGTAGATACACAATGTAATCATTAGGAATAACTGATTTTCTTGTCCTAGTAAATCTTCTTAATGTTTGATCAACATTTTCTTGTGGATCTTGTTGTTCAACTAATTGTTCATCATCTTGATGACCAACTTGATTTACTGGATCATCAGTAGCTTGTGGAGTCTCGATGATTGGTTGATCAACATCCATTTGAACTTGAGGGATGTTGTAAATAGTAACCAATCTATTACTTGAAGTGGAAGGTTCATACTCTATATGATCATGCACAGAAATTGAATTTTTGATTTGATCGCTCCCACTAGTCAAATGATTTTCAAGAAACTTTGCATTTCTTGACTCCACAATCCTAGTTGTATGAGATGGACAATAAAATCTATAACCTTTAGACCTTTCGGCATATCCAATGAAACACCCATTAATGGTCCTCGGATCTAGTTTCTTTTCTTGTGGGTTATAAATCCTCACCTTAGACGGACATCCCCAAACGCGCATATGTCGTAAACTCGGCTTCCATCCTTTAAATAACTCAAATGGTGTCTTTGGGACAGCCTTGGATGGAACCCGGATTAGAATATACACAACAATCTTTAGTGCTTCATTCCACAATGATTTAGAAAGATTAGAGTTGCTAAGCATACTCCGCACCATGTTCAATAATGTTCGGTTTCTTCTTTCTGCAACACCATTTTGGTTTGGAGAACCGGGCATGGTGTATTGGGCAACAATCCCATGTTCTTGAAGAAACTTAGAAAATGGACCAGGTGCTTGTCCACTCTCAGTGTATCTACCATAGTATTCACCATCCCGATCTGATCTCACTATCTTTATTTGTTTTCCACACTGGTTCTCAACTTCAGCCTTAAAGACTTTGAAGGCATCCAATGCTTCATATTTATTGTTAAGCAAATAAATATTCATATATCGTGAGTAATCTATGAAAGTGATGAAATATTTCTGACCATGTGCATCCATATCAGGACATCATATGTCTGTATGAATTATTTCTAATATACTTGAACTTTTATTGGCACCTTTCTTAGACATGTTGGTCTGCTTCCCTTGATGTAGTCAACACAAGTTTCAAAGTCAGCAAAATCTAGAGTATTAAGTACCCCATCTTTTACTAACCTTTTAATTCTCTCTATGGAGATATGTCCTAATCTCCGATGCCATAACATAGAAGAATTCTCATTAATATTACACCGCTTAGTGCCAGTTTGAACATGCATTGAACTATAGATGGATTCGATTTATAAATTAATACGATAAAGACCATCAGACAATATACCATTCCCAACACATTCTGAATTATAAAATAATTCAAACAAGGTGTCTTTAAAATTAAAGGAATATCCAAAAGGTACAAGTCTAGAAACTGAAATCAAGTTTCGTGAGAAACTTGGTACATAAAAGGTCCTTTCTAATTTCAAAACAAAATCATTATTCAAAATTAAATTGCAAGTTCCAATAGCTTCCACATGTGAGCCCATCCTGCTTCCTGATAGGACAGTCCGCTCACATCCCACTGGCTTCCTTAGGTTTTGCATACCCTGTAAGGAATTTGTTATATGGATTGTTGATCCAGAATCAATCCACCAGGTGTTAATATTAACATCAGTCATATTAGATTCATAACAAACAAATGAGAATAAATTATCTTTCTTCTCAAGCCATTCTTTGAATCCAGGGCATTCCTTCTTCATGTGTCCTCCCTTTTTACAAAAATAACACTTTGCTTCTTTCTTGATATCACCTTGCGGTGGTATTTTGAATTTCCCTTTCTGATTAGCTTGCGACTTGTCAGTTTTGAAAGCTCTGTTCTTCCTGCGAGTGCTTGTCAGTAATGCACTCTCACTCTGTTCCATTACAAGCCTTTCTTCTTCCTGAACACACATGGTCATTAATTCATTGATTGGCCATTTGTCTTTATGTGTATTATAGGAGATCTTGAAAGGTCCATACTCAGACGGAAGAGAGTTCAGAATATAGTGCACCAGGAAGGAGTCAGACATATCAACCTCAAGTTTCTTAAGTTGAGCTGAAATGTCACACATTTTCATTATGTGCTCACGCACACCTTTCACACTGGTGAGTTGGTAGGAGGAAAATTTCATAATTAATGTGCTTGCCAAAGCCTTTTCAGAAGTGACGAACTGATCGTCAATGGCTTTCAGCAAATCACAGACATTCTCATGATGATCGACAGAACCACGTATTCCACCTGTGACCTTAGTCTTAATGAACATCACACTGAGCCAGTTGGATCTCTCCCACCGCTCATATAGTGCGATTGCAGTTGGAGTACTTTCATCTGTAATTGCAGGTGGTTTGTCTTTCCTAATAGCATAATCTATGTCCATCCATCCTAGATAGAGGAGAATTCTTTCCTTCCACACCTTATAGTTATCTCCTCTGAGCTCGGGAATATCACATCGGATATCAGAAAAATTAGCAGGTTGAGAAGTTAAAAAGATAAACAAAATTGATGTCAAAATTTGAGGCATAGATATTATCCAAATTGTATGTATTATCAATATAAACATACCATAAAATAAATCTTGCAACATAAAAATTACCTGTGGGCTAAATTTTCATGTAATAAGATTTTTTTTAAAAATTGCGATAGATTTTTCAAATCTCACACTTTACGTGCATGATATAATTTTGTTTTTCTATCCAAAATTAATACTTTATGATAAAACTATCAAATTATGTACCAATTCATAATTCCTGTGGGCAAGTTATGAAAATATTTTGACATTTTATCCTAATTAATCATACAAATATAATAAAAATTCATGTAAGATAAAATTCATTATACCACGTATAATTAATTACAATTTTATGTCTAATAATTTATCTGATCTCAAAACTTTAAAAAAATAATCTCAATTAATTTAAGGATGTTGTGGCTAATCCAAATTAATCAAAATTATAACGATCACTAGACATAGTAACTCAATTATATGAGAGAACAAAATTAAATAAATAAGATCTCTTATACAATTGCTTAACAAAATAATAACATTATAAATCAATTTTAATTTATGCACAAATTTAATTCAAAGATTAAATAATAAGGCATAATGATCAGTAAAAATGAAATCATATGGATATGAACAGAGTCAAATTACATGTTTAACAAAGTAGCCCAGCGGTAACATTCATGAATGCCATGGATACTGTTCACGCCATAACTATTTATAGGCTTGATTCTACATTAAGAATTTAAAGTCATTAAAACTCATATCAATTTACATTAAAATCAAAATAAATCTTACCTTTTTTTATTTTTTATTATTAATAATTATTATAATAAAATAAGAAACCGTTACACCCACTTCAAAGCTTCCCAATGAACATGACCATGATTTGGCATAAACTGACTTAATATGCTTACTTCATATGCTAATTTTGGTTTAGTACAAACCATATCATACATAATGCTTTCAACTTTACTTGCACATGGAGTACTCTCTATTATATTTTTCTCTTCCTCGGTTTGAGGATATTGCTTAGCCAAGGATATTTCATCTCAAATTCATCTAAATGAGTGTTTAGAGTTTTAGCATCTAGCATTCTAAACTGATCTGCCACTTTCTTCAAGTAACTATATTGAGATAAGAAAACTTCACTCTTTCTTATAACTTCTCATTATATCCATTCCTAGGATTCGTTTAACTTCACCAAGATATTTCATCTCAAATTCATCATTAAAGATTGTCTTGAGCTTACAGATCTCTATCTTGTTAGAGCTCGCCATCAAAACATCATCAATATACATAAGGAGGTAGATAATGTCTTTATCATTATTCTTCAATATGTATACACAATTTTCATAATTACTTTGAAGTTTATCAACCCAATGATACCATATCCTTGGGCTTTGTTTCACACCATACTAAACTTTGTTCAACAAACATACTTTAGCCGTATCTTCTACAAAACCTTCATATTGTTCCATGTAGATTGTCTCTTCAAGATCTTTGTGTAAGACTTTTTTTAACTTCCATCTTTTTCAAGTCAAGATTATATTGTTTCACAATGGGTATAAGCATCGTTAGAAAATAATGTTTTACCATAGGTGAAAAACTTTCATTGTAATCATTCTCTTCCACTTGAGTAAAGCCCTTTTCTACAAGTATTGACATAAACTCTGGTTCTTTAATACCTAGAATATATTCCTTCTTATTGAAGATTTACTTGCATACAACCACCTTTTGTTTTGTAGATAGTTTCATAAGTTTCCAAGTATGATTCTTAATCAATGAACGCATCTCATCATTTACCTCCCTAAATGACCTCGATATACTCGTACTTATGAGGTGGTGCAATATCCCTTCTAACTTTATCACATGCCAATTGATAATTAGGAGCCATTGTAGGTTTCCCTTCAATATTACTAGAATATGAGTCTTAATTATCTCCTTTTTTTCTAGTTTCAATAGCAGAAATATTCAACTCAAACAGAGTCTTATTCATTATATTTTATGAATCTTTAACTTTCAGGTCATTGCATTTCATCCCTACTTATGATCAATTTTGATCTTATAGGATCCATCTTCCATAGTTCGTAACCTTACACTCTTTCAGGATAACTAACGAAGACACACTTCATAAACCTAACTTCAAGTTTGTCTTGCTTTATATGTGCAAATGCTAAAACTCCAAAAATCTTAAAATTTGAATAGTCTATATGTTTCTCACTCCAAAATTACATAATTGTCTTGAATTTTATTCATGTGGATAGAAAACTTGTTTATCAGGTAAGTTGTTGTAGCAAATTCATCCTAGAAACTCTCTGGTAATTTAGCTTCTAACAATATACACCTTACCCTCTCTAAAATAATCATATTCATGTGTTCTGCTAGGCTATTTTATTGAGGTGTGTTAACAATAATTCTATGCCTCTTAACTCATTTTTTATCTGCAAAACTCGTTAAACTTCTCTGAAACAAACTTTATGATATTGTCAGTTATCAATACATTAAGTTTAGTTTCAAAGTGTTTTGCTATAAAAGTATATAATTCAATAGATTTTTCAAAGGTACCACTTTTACCCTTTAAAATATTGACACATATTGTTCTAAAGAAATCATCAATAATAGATAGAAAATAAAAATCACCCCATGAGTTACCAACCTTGTTGGCCCCATAAATCGGAGTGAACATACTCAAAAGGTTTACTAGAATTATGCACACCACTTTCAAACTTCACCAAATGTTGTTTTCCTAGTATGCAATCATCACAAAATTACAGTTATATAATTTCTCACTCCCTAGCCGTCATTACTTAGTAGGTTTAACTAAACCTCTTTCACTGACATGCCCTAACTCAAATGTCATAGCTTAATTTTGTCAAGAAAGTATTGATTGGCTAATGATGCATGATCACTAACGGTTTTCATCTAAAATATACAACCCACATATTTTGGACCGTTGAGTCATTAACAATGCATCTTACGATATTTTTAACGCCCGACATTCAATTCTAATGTAGTAGCCTAGATCATCAAATATGCTTATGGACAACAAACTTTGCTTTAGTTTAGGAACATACCACACATTACGTAGAAGGATCTTCCTGTCATTGAACATTTTCAGTCTGATTGTATCAATACCATGAATTTGGCAAGTCTTATTATTTTCGAGTCGAATGACCCTACCTTTTTTTTAACTCCAAAATCTCAAAATATTATTTCCTTAGAGACATGTGATAAAAGCATCTTGAGTCCATAACCCAACTCTTCACTATCTCTAAACTTGTTACCACTATTGTGTCAGCACTTTTATAACCATCTTCATCTAAGATATACACAATATAAACAAAATCACTCTTACTCCCTCTTTCAAAATATTCTTTTGTGAAGTGATTAATTTTATGACAAGTAAAACCTTTAAACTTTAACTTCTAAAAAATTGAAGTTCAACTTAAGTCCCAAATGTTAAACAAGATAAGGTTTTAGAAAGGAAAAATTTATTTTAATTTTTACAAAATTAAGAATTATAAACTTTAATATTAACCTCGTATATGAAATTAATTACAGAGAAAATATAAATAAACTGAATTGATAGCACTTTTAAATTCTATTTAAAATTAAAAATGTACTTTCTTTTTTTAATCCAACTACATAATTAACTAATGAAGTTTATATAGAAAAAGTGACAAGTATTGTAACAAAAAAGTGAAAAATAAAATAAAAAATTATAATGAACAATATGTGATTCATAATGAACAAATAACAATACAAATAGAAGTGTTTATGAATTTTTGATAGATATGGGAGGCATGTTAATAATATTTGAACAATCAATGGACTTGTCTCGTGTTGATAAAAGAAATTATATCACAATAGACCAAAGCAATAAGTTCAAGAATTAATATACCCTACTTTTCTTCTCTCTTTTACAATTACAACCGTGCATGGTATTAAAATTGAGTTTTATGGGTATTCACTATTATTGGACTATATATATATATATAATTCAATTATGCAAATATTAACAAGTGAGTCGTTGTAGTATAGTGGTAAGTATTCCCGCCTGTCACGCGGGTGACCCGGGTTCGATCCCCGGCAACGGCGTTTTGGTTTTTTTCATTTTTCGTTTCAATAATTGGGCCGTTTTATGTACCCACTGGGCCTTCTGTTTAGTTTGGGCTTTATTCACAACGGTTCAAAAAAAAATATCACTATTGGAACAACCTTAGAGTAATATTTCTTACTTTATATGAAATTCATTTAGTTTTACCAAATATTATTAAATGTTTTGAGAAGTTAAGGTGCATATGTAAATTTGAGTACTTTTTAGTCAACTTGAACTTCTTTATGCTTTGAGGATTGCATGATAGATGTTAGTTTAAAATGTGTATCTATTCAAGTTGAAGAAAAAATAAGTCAGAGTGTTAGTATAAATATAGAGTTAATTTAAATTTCCTTTACAACCACAATTATAGTCTTGTGGGTTATTTAATTTGCAGTTGAGAGGCTTGTAATTTTTTCATTGTAAAAATTGTAATTATATGAGAACTTGTAATTGTGTCATTGTAACAAAAACTTACAGGTTGAGTGATAAAATATTTTTCTTTGAGATATTGTGGTTGAAATAATGATGAAGTGATGATCCTTAATATTTTTGTGTTATATTTTTATTGATTTTTGTTTATTTTGCTCTTTTGTGGACGAGTTTTTGTGTCTTTGGTGATTTATTTTTTCCTATTTTTTCAGTTGTGAAATCATAGTCGAGTGTTTAATAAGGGACCGACTCCTTATGTTGAAAGTCTTCTTGATAAGGTGGTGGTCAGACGACATGTCTTGTTAAAGTGTTTGTGGCGTGGTAATGGTGTCAATGACGATACAAGTGTGTGTAAATGAAAGAGTTTCCGCTTGAAGAAAAATATATAAGTGGATGGACTCACACTTGAGGGAGAAATTGATATGATATAAGTGAATTAGAAGGAGAAATTGATATGATATAAGTGAGTTAGAAGTTCGAAATTGTATAGAAAAGTGGAGGTTGGGTGTTTTTTAAGGGAGAAGACTCGTAAACTCAATGTCTAAAGAATTTGAGTGAATACATGGTGTCTCTCGCTTGTATAATTACTCTCATTAATTTAATTGAGACGATAAAAGAATTACACATTTGATATACAGGGTTGCGCACTTGAATTTGTAATTATTCACATCATTGCATTTAGTTTGTGAGTTTTGACACCAACATCCTTGAAAATAATTGAAGATGAGGTTAAGAAAACTCCAATTCAACAAGTTTCTTAATATTAGAAAAGATAGAAACTTATGAAAAATAAATTAACTTATATGTCTATTTATGTTTACACCTAAAAAATAATTAAAACTATTAAAAAATTGATAAATTGACAATTAATAGATAAATGAAATACCCTTAATTGATTGCAAGTAAGTCGAATATGAGCATAGTCGAACATGAGACAAACAAATATTTTTTGAGTATACTTAATGTTCTTTAGAGTTGTTAAGAAACCTGTGGAGGAGGGTTAGGGTTCCCCCTTAATGCAATTGATCGAAGAAAAGAGAATCACCGGCATAGACAATATTGCAAACTTTCTCCCAAAAGAATGACTATTGATGAAAATATATAATCTTGCTAATTTGAAGATTGTGAGAATTCAATTGTAAAAAAGTTATAATTCATATTCTTTTTCTATTAAAATTATTGTCATAAATTATAAATCATTTTCCAATATCAATAAATATTAATGTTTATTTCTTACAAAACTCTCACTTTTTTATTACCATCTCTTCCTAAAAAATATGTTTTTGAGAATGGGATTACATTATTACCTATTGAAATGTATGTTTTAAAGAGGTGTACAAGTAGATTTAAAAAACTTTGTCAGCTCAACCTTCTTTATACCTTAGAAACTCTCTTTTAACCTTAGAAAGGTACAGACATTACATTTTGAATTATGATTCTAATGAATAGAAAATTTTAAAGAGAGTTGAAATTAAAAAAAAAAAATAGAATATTGAGCTAAGTTCTTCGTTATTGGCTTGTTTTATATGTTACACAGAGTCAAAGCATATCACATTTGTATCTTCTTTCTTTTAATTCAGTTAATCTGAATATATTGGCATGTTTTATATTTTACTTTGATGGATTAAATACAAAAATAAATAAGCATCACTAAAACCTTTAGGTTAGGTTGTACCAAGAACATTTAGTTAAAATGGTAAAGATCTCTTGCGTTGAAAATATTTATCAAATAACTAGGAATTATGGAGGTTTTAATGAAAAATTATACAAGAGTCTATATAAACCAAGCGAAAAACAAAAATTGAAACATTATAAATCTCAGTGTTATTTCTCTAACTCTACTTTTGCATTTATATTGCATGTTAGATTTTCAATTTCGTCGTATTTTATCTTTTTGTTTTTAATAACGATTAATTATGTAAAGTTTAGATTTTGTTAAAATTTGACAACTAGTCAAGTTAGTATTGTGATTGATAAATCTAAAAACAGATCGAATTTAGGATTCCACGTATTGAGTCAATTGTGTATATTTTTTGTGACTACACAATTTTAATCAATTCACATCAAGTGTTTCATTGTTTATAATCTTAGATATTTGTTAAACGAGCGTGTTTGGTAGATCATTATTAATTATATAATTTTCATTTTCGCTTCAAACCTTCCGCTCGCAACTGATTTTTGAAATCACTTTGATTTTAGAAAATGGCGGTTGCACTTTTTAGTTTGGATCTATTCTAGACCATTTTCTATTTCCATATTCACATTCGACGTATGCATAGTTCTTTTTAAAGTGTCAAATGAGTATTTAAATGAGGTTCAAAACTTGGAGACAAACTTTAGAAATGCATGATTTTCACCGAGAAATAAGACGGGATATATGGAATGTAAATTTAACAAAAGAAGAAGTATTTCCAACCTAGAAGTGAAAGTTGAAGACGTAATTATTCCTCAAATAATACGATTTAAATATCTTGAATCCATAATATAAAATGAGCTGAATGGTTGAAATGAAGAGTATCAAATATTTTAAGTGATGCAAAGGTATCATTCACATTGAAAGAAAATTTTATTTGACAGTTAAAAATAAACATAAGAATAAATTAAATATTTGACAATTAAAAATAAACATAAGAATAAATTAAATATTTGACAATTAAAAATAAACATAAGAATAAATTAAATATAACAGAGATGAGAGTAAATTAAATATAACAAAGATGAAGATATTAATGGATGTGTAGTAAGACTTTACCTATTACAATTAAAATGTAAATATTAGAAAAAGTGTGCTGATAACATTTATAGTGTTGATTTGAAATCGGTGATTTGAAAGAAGGAAACAACCTAAAAAAACAGTCAAAGAAATTATTAAGAAAAATCTCGAAATTAATAATTTTAATAGAAACATGATCTTTGATAGTACATTATAGCAAAAATCAATTCATGTTTTCAATCCCGTCTAGTGAAATAAAACTTGGTTGTTGTTGTTGTTTGTCAATTAATCCAAATTATTTTGCTTGTTTTATATTTTACTTTGATAGAATAAATAAGCATCACTAAAACCTTGGTGTTGTAAACCAAGAACACTTAAGGTAGTAAAGGTCTCTTCAAACTAACCAGAGCTCTTGGATTCAAACTCAATTCAGGATATACACATCAGTATTAAATCTTGTGTGAAAGAGCTTTTCCATCACTATACCCAATTTATACAACAACAAAAAGAAATTCAGTTTAGAAGGAATAACTATTAATCATCAAGAGAGTAACAAACAAGAAAAAAAGATAATTTTACATTGTTAGGTATATCCAGCCTAATAAATGGAAAAAAGAGCAAGGTCCCTCCAATGCCAACTTTGTATTCTTTTTCCACAAAACTATACAAAAAGAAAAACAAGTACTACCAAATCCCCATCGCAGCAACTCTAGTGTTTTTTTTACTTTTAACAGGCGGTCTCTCCAACCTGTCCAGTGATAATACTCCATCGATCCCCAGTAGTCCAGACTGATTATCAAAGAGAAAATTTCTTTGTTAAGCAATATCAACTGTAAAAGAGAGGATAAATGTAGTTTTTGGTATGATAAATTACCCTTTGAGGTTTGCTCAATCCAAGGGCCATTCATTACATTCAATATACTGCATGCCTCACTATATTGCAGATCTGGTAACAACTTTGGGGTAAGTAAGAAACACCTGCATAAGATTAATTAATCGTCATTTAAACGTTAGAAACAAGCACATGAGTGACTCCCAAATCTGCAAAGATCAACCTTACTTTCCTAGTATGCAAACATCACATTCAAAATCGATGGCATTGCATATTGCTCTTATTAGTATTTCGTATAAATACTATGCATAATTAACTGAGTGTTTCTCTTCCAGCTAATGTGACACAAGCCCATTAATATAAATAGCCCATGTTTATCGCCTATTTGTTCAATAGTCTCAAGAAATTAAAGGACAATCTTTGACTCACTGAATTAGGTAAGTAATGTGTATTCATGTAAACGAATGAATTGAAAAGATCAGGGAATATTAGTTAGTACTCACTGTGGTGTATTTGGTTTGCTTGCTGCTCTCACTAATTGCTGAAACATCTTCCTTTCATTTATTGGGTCCATCCCTGATAAAAATAGAGTAAACAATGATCTTTTGAGTTGAGTGCAGTTAATCCAGAAAAAATTTATTTCAAAGAATAACAAACCTTGGTTGATCTCATCAACAACTCTAAATGGGCAGTTTGTAAGATCTTGAAGGGAAACAAGATAAACAATGGTTGAAACTGATCGTTCCTGGAAAACCAAAATTAAAGGTTAATTTGTGAGCGGGCAGAGCACAAATGCACTAATAAGAAAACAATCCTATGTAGTACTACCCCTCCAGATTGATGATGAGCACAGAGAACTTCAAGCTGTCCATTTTCCCTGAAAAAATAATAAATACTCAGTAAGAAACATATAAAAAGAAGAGCTGGGGTGTAAGGTGTGGGAGTATATATAATATAAAGAAATTCCTTTGGTATCCTATGTTTTTATTAGGATATTGGCACCTTTAAAAAAGTACAAACATAAAATAAATACCACAACTTATGATCAGAATCAAGATAACCAAATTTTAGCATTATTTAAAAGTTCAGATTAGATTAACCATAATAGTATGACGGAAACCAACAACTGTGTAGTTGTTGTAGGTTGGGTTTCCCTCTTAAAATTGAAGTTGACTGGTAACCAAAAGTTACATCAACCATTAATAAAAATGAATAGTGACCCTGTGAAAGCACATTCTTATAAAAGGAATAAAAATAACTGGTTAAGAACAACTGCCACCTGAATTTGACTTTTATATGTATTCCAAATTGATCAAAGTCCATATCATGCTCGTCTGAGAAGTGGAGAAACGTGGGTGAGGATGGAAACATAAGAAGACCAAATAAAAATACTTTCAGTTACTATTTCATATACCTAGTGAAACCTCTCCGGCAACCGCCATCTGTTGAAAATTTCGACTAAAAGTTTCATTTATCTGAGCCACAAGGTTTCTGAGTGTTGGAAGCCATTTTCCCTACAAAAACAGCTTAAAGATTTCAGCTTTTCTCAAGAACCAGAAACATAACAAAAAAAGAGCATGCATACCATACACTACAAATCACATTATGTTTTAGGAACCCAAGAACTGAATTCCAAGGAAACGACAATTTTATTAAGAAAATGATAAAATCTCTCCTCAGGGTTTCTCCTTTACAATAGAAAATACTCTATTCATAATTACAATATTCAAAGATGCTCTCTATCATTTGTGTTCTCCTATATTTATACAACTAGCCCTATAACAACCCCAACTAAGTAAATAACTACTCTAACAACTCTTAACTACTTTATGCATTGAAATGGGGACATGTCATATTTCAGGTGTAATCCCAAATTCATACGAAATATGTGATCACATTCTTCAACCCTCACGTAAAAGATTAACTCTTCAAGTCCTGTGGTTTTCGAAATAACATTAATACTACTTTAGCTACATGCTAACAACTCAGGACTTCAATACTGATTCCTCCTGTCTTATCACATCTAAAGATTTTATCCCGATGAACTGGCAAGCTTATTTAATAGGATTGATCAAACTAGTTCGTAGTAGTACTTCAACTGCATAGTTCCACCCATCCATTTTGGACCTCTTCTCCCTTTCTCTCTTTCTTACCTAGAGAAAAAACAGCTACAAACATTACAAATGCATATGCAAGTATACTCATGTTCTGTAGAACACCTAAAAATATTCGTGTCTGTTCTTTGCCTTTCTCTTTTTACCATTCCAAACACATTCAATTAAAAGTGATTAATAGGAACTTTTCAAATATATAATTTTGCATTCAGACATAAATAAGAAAAATAAAAAATAGCATTTGTAAAGAATTTGTTCCAATGAAATCTATACTATCTAATAACACTAAGTCATTCACACACAAAAATTGATAAAGTTTATGTTGAAATACCAGAGACTAAGAGACATTTGAATAAACCGTATGTTTTGAAAAGCACTACGGAGACTATTATATATAGAAAAATTACAGCTAATCACATGATATAATCGATGTGGGACTATTCTATATACAAATATTCTTAACACTATATTTACAAATACTCTCCCGCAAGCTTGCCACATATATAATTAGTTTTGGGACTTCGCAGGGATTTTGTAAGCACATTTGCCAATCATTAAAGTTGACAAAGCTTGTGACGATGTCGCCTGATTCAATCCTCTCTGACAAAATGACAGTCTATCTCAATATGTTTGGTCCTCTTGTGGAAGATTGGATTTGAAGCAATGTGCAAAGCAGCTTGACTATCACAAACAAGGGTCATTGGTCATTCTTCTTAAATTTGAAGTTCTTTGAGCAACTGTTTTAACCAAATGAGTTCACTTGTTGCCATTGCCATGGCCCTATACTCTGCCTCGGCGCTTGATCTTGCAACTACATTTTGTTTCTTACTTTTCTCGGATATAAGATTTCCTCCAACAAATACGCAATATCCAGAGGTGGATCGTCTATCAATGGGTGACCCTGTCCAATAAGCATCGGAGTATCCAACTATCTGAGTATGTCATTTATCTTCATACACGAGGCATTTTCCTAAAGCATATTTGATGTTCAGAATCCGAACAACATCTATGTGTTTTTGACAAGGAGAACTTAAGAGCTAACTTGCCACACTAACTACAAAAGAAATGTCCAGGCGAGTGACTCTGAAATAATTTAATTTTCCAACCAATCTCATATACCTTCCTGAGTCAGATAGAGGTTCCCCCTGATTGGATAGGAATTTGACACTTGGATTCATATGAGTATCAATTGATTTAGCGTTCAACAAACATGTTTCTTCCAAAATATCCATAGCATATTTCCACTGAGAAATCACCAAGCCATCTTTAAATTGAGCTACCTTAATACACAAAAAACAGTGGAATTTACGAAGGTCTTTTGTTTGAAATTGATTTAGAGAGATATTGTTTCAGCCACTGCTGATCACTACCAGTTATGACAATATCATCTACATACACAATAAGATAAATACACACTTTGGTTGAGTGACGATAAAACACAGAATGGTCAGCTTCACTACGGACCATACCAAATTGTTGTACTACAGTGTTGAATCTGTCAACCAATTTCTCGGAGATTGCTTAAGACCATAAAGAGACTTGTGTAGCCTACAAACCATACTCGATGACTCCTTCTGAGCAACAAACCCAGGTGGTTGCTCCATATATACTTTCTCTTCAAAATCACTATGTAAAAATGCATTTTTGATGTCAAGTTGATGAAGAGGCCAATGTCAAATGACTTCAATGGCGAGAAGTCGAACTAATGTCATCTTGGCCACTGGCGAGAAAGTATCACTATAATCCAACCCAAAAATCTGAGTGTATCCCTTGACTACCAAGCGAACTTTGAATCGATCAATCTTACCATCTGGACCAACCTTCATTTTATAAAGCCAGCGACAACCTACCAGAAATTTCCCTGGAGAAAAAGGAACCAGTTCCCAGGTACACCACTGCTTTGAAGAGCACGCATCTCATCGATCATTGTTTGCCTCCACTCAGGGTGAGATAGTACTTCACCGGAAATTTTAGGAATAGAAACAGAAGACAAAGAAGTATAATGCAAAGGGGAAAGACGGTGATAACATAAATCAATATAATGTGAAAAAAGAATTCATGTTTGACGTATACGTTTTCGAATGGCACTCGGAAGATCAGACTCAAGTTGCAGGATTGAATCCGTTGATTGTGGGGGCGTCAGAAGTGAGTTTGCAATGACCTCAGACACAAGTATGACCTCAAGGACAGGGACGACAGACGTTGTGTGACGACGCTGATATGTTTCAAGTGTTCGAGAAGTGGGGGGTCAGGAGCCATAACTGATGGAGGATAATGGTAGAAGGGACATAATAACTCCCGAAAAAGATGTGGGAGTACTTTCCTGAAGCGGTTCCAAATTACGTGACTGGACTCGAAATATGAAATAGACTCGAAGAAGGTAACATCGGTCGATATGAGGTATCCTTGTAGAGTATGTGAATAACAACGATAATCTCTTTGGAACCGATGATAATCAAAAAAGACACACTTTAGTGATTGAGCTGATAGTTTATCAAGACCAGGAGAGAGATTGCGTACAAAACATGTGAACCAGAAGACTCGGGAGGAAATGGATGAAGTGGGAAATTGGAAAAAAAGATTGAATGAGCGATTTATAAGGAAGCATGTTGTTAGCACAGGATCCGCCCAAAACCGAAGTGGAACATTACCATGGAGAAGTAGGGTTCGAGTGATTTTTACGAGATACCGATTTTTACAGACATTGCGTGACATAAAAATTTGAAATTGTTGGGATAAATATTCACAGACATTGTCACTTCTTAAGGTACGGATAGACACCGAATGAGTTCTTATTTCTCGATAAAATTGTTCAAAAATAGAAAATAATTCAAATTTATTCTTCAATAAAAATAACCACGTGCAACGTGAAAAACCATCGATAAAGGTGACAAAATACCTAGACACAAGAGTAGAGACAGTATTCAAGGAACTCCAACATCGGTGTGAACTAAAGCAAAAGGGGACGAAGCTCATTTATTGACTCGATTGGGAAATTGACTAAGAGTGTGTTTCCTTAACTGGCACGACTCACAATGTAAATTATATACTTCGATAAATTTGGCACCAACTTATGTAATTTGGAAAGACTGGGATGACCTAACCAAGCATGGATAGTGAGTGGAGAATCTTTGGCTGAGCATGTCTGAGATGACATTGAGAGGGTCTTGAGACTAAGACTCACATCCGACGTCAATCATTCATCCCGAACTCCGATCCTACAGGGTAACATTATTGTTAATGAAGGTGACACTACAATCAAGAGAACGAGTTAAACGACTGACTAAAAATAAATTAAATGGACAATTAGGTCCATAGAGGACAAAAGTAACAGAGTGAGCAATCATCTGAGTTTTGATAATTCTGATATCACCTGAGAAAATCGTCGTAGTTTAGCATAAAGTTTTGAGGAGTGGCCATGAATATCTTAAGAGAGAAAATATCACGCGAATCGGGTGAAAAAGCCTTGTTTGAACTATATCACAATTTTCTGCAAGGGGAAAATAAGATTCGACCGAATCTGAAACAGTTGCATGATGGCGAGCGGGGCAATGGAAAAATTGTCGGGATCGACCGTTGGACGTGATGTCACGTGCAGTTCAGGTGGCGGCGTGTGAGGCCCACGCACGGAGACGAAGGTGGCGCGTATGGGCACGTGTGGAGGTTTATGCCGATGTAAAAGTGGGGAGCGGCCAGTTCGGAAGAGGCGCTTCTGTCGGTAGGGTTAGTTTGCCGAAAGGTCGCCGGGAACAATGGTGATGGCGGCTGCAGAGCGGTGGTGACCGGAGAATTTTGAAAACTAATGCCGGAATGAGTCACGGCAGTGTATGGAAGGCAAACCGGAGTTATGACACGATTTGCCAAAAATTTATCGCCGGAAGACAGTGGGTCAACGAATAAAGCGCGATGAAAGGTTATCTCTTAGTAGGCTTTGTATACCGTGTGTTTTATAAAGCATTACGGAAAACCACTCGAATGTAATTATCGTGGTTTATATGAGGAAAATTTTCCAAACTAGTCTGAAATATTAGTGAGAGTGCATATGAGTTACTAGAAGCATTCTCTACATCATAAAATTCTAGTTATGTAAAGAAATACTTATCAAACCTTAATGTTATCCAATTCAGCTAGACACGATAATTACATGATATAGTCAATGTGGGACTATTCTATATACAAATATTCCTGACACTATATTTACAAATATCAACGGCTTAGATATGAGGAAAATTTTCCAAACTAGTCCGAAATATTAGTGAGAGTGCATATGAGTTACTAGAAGCATTCTCTACATCATAAAATTCTAGTTATGTAAAGAAATACTTATCAAACCTTAATGTTATCCAATTCAGCTAGACACTTTCTAGATTCCTTCTTGTCTGCATCAAGTTTTTTTGTAAGATCTTCTATCTGTAAAGTCACTGTAAATATAGATACTCCTAATATGAAATAACCCATATTGTTCCAAAAATTACAACAATTAAGAGTACCTGTCTTTGACGATCCTCGTATTGTTCCAATATGTTAGGATTGACAAATAGGATTGAATTAGCTTGAGAAATTGTAGCTTGGATAGCTGCTTCCAACTCCTCAATTGTAGTAGGCATCTACATGAACAAACCCAAATGCTTTTAGAGTTCTCGTTGACTTAAAGTCACATAAGTCGTCAAGCATGCAAAAAGCAAAATATATTGTCAAGTCAAGAAAGCATTATCTTCCGGATGAGGTTGGTGATCGCAACATCAATATTCAAGACAAAGGAATTTATACAACAATTGAATATTTTATACAAACCTCGAGAAATTCCTTCTCAAGGTTAGGTGTAAGTCGGGCAATTGATTTAGCATAGTTCAATAAATCTGTAAGCTTCTGTCTACATTCATCAGCCTCTTTCTTAGCTGCAAAAAGAAAAGTTAGGAAAATACTTGCGTCTTCCAAGAACAACAAATTTAAATCAAAATATCATCTCACAGTTATTAAAGTGCAATGATGCTTGCAGAGCAAAATTTTCATGCTGCTTCAAATTGGCCTCCATTTCTCCAATCTAAAGAAAATTGAAAGTGTATACATATGAGGGAGAGAATAAACATATAAACGAAATACTTGACACAAGATTCTACATAATACATATTGTTAAGAGTCCTATATAGATGAGATGAGGCCTAAAAATGTGTTTATATGTGGGAGTCTGGGAACCATCTCTCACCTTCCTAGTCAGTAGCATATAAAATTAGCTCTACTTGAACTCTTTATACCATGTCAAGAAAAAAATGGCACTCCCCTAACGGGAACTCGCATATTGTATTTTAGGAAATACGAAGACCGGGTAAAAAAAGATTGGGTTCAGCCACCATCAAGGCTAACCCTAGTTTATTTCTCAATTATCTGTTGGGCGTCCAATGCAAACTATAGTCTCCCAAATGTTAGATTAATTATTTAATTAATCAAAGATGGATTGACATAATCAATTATTAATTAATTATAGTATGGTCAATTGTTATTAAACACTAATTATTGATGAAATATTTGATTGGATTTTTTGCCTGAATAAAGCATTATGAGTTGGACCATTCAGTTAAGTCTAATGAGAGGTTTCTGTCCTCTGTCGTTTAGTTATTTAAGCATCATTGCCCCTTTAGACGATTAACGTACTCTGAAAACCCTGGATGGCAATGAGGGCAGTAATCCTCTCATACTCACTCTTCGGATGTCTGTCTCTCCGATCTTACAAAGTAAATTGTTCTTATTATTTTTTATTATCCTATAATATTATAATATGCTATCATTTGTATCTATCGGTTATCAATTTAATTTATTATAAATCCTTCACCAAAACCCTAGTTGTCACACGAAGTTGTCTTGTTGATTGTCCAATGTAGATGGCCCTACGTGTCACGACAGCCTCGCCATTAGATTCGCCCGAGTCAGATCGACTATTTACCAAAGCTCCGTCATCAAACATTGTCTCCCGTGCTCTCACGCGCCACCAACAACCTCTGTTTTCACCCACGAGCTACTGTCAACAAGCGCACGTTGAAGTGTGTGTGGTGTCCAAACTTAACTCAACTCAAAAGCTTTCTCAAAGAGGAAAAGTTTACCTAAGCCTTTATAATAACAATGTTGGTCATATCTTTGATCAATGTGGGATACCAAAACACCCCCTTAGACCTAATAGTGAAAATCCAAAGTATGGATAAGCTGGTGAAAAAATAACAAAGGTCCTAACAAATCCTGCCATGCCCACAACTAGACATTTGGAGTTGGGATAAATGCAGGTTGCCTAATTAAAAATGTAGAATGGGCTATGATACCATGTTAGGATTTGGACCAGACCAAAGTGAACCCAAAAGCTAGCTTAAGATGAGGATTGCACAAGGAATATTTTGACCATATCACTAGTCGATGTGGAATCTCATCACACCACCTCACAACCAAAATAAAGAAGTGTGGACAAATGGTAGTTGCCCAATAACAGAGATGTCAACACCTGGACAGTGATATGGCATGAATAATGATTATAAGTGGCGAAACCCTGGCCTCAAGAGCTAGCTTTAGGGTTGAGCTAAACCCAATCCAAATTCTAAGAATTGCTAACCCTAATGTTCATGGCAACAACTTTTTTTTTTGAAAAAAAGGGAATGCATATATAATAGATATTCCTTTATGAGTTTGATAATGTTGATGTTACATGGTTTAAATTCAATAACATACTCTTTATCTTTCAAATCTTTATCTTTCACGTCTCAGTTAAGCTAGATGCAAAATTTACACATAAGAGACCTACTACTACAAACAACTAAGCCTTATCCCAATAAGTGGAGTCAGCTACATAAATCAACTTTTGCTATAATGTTCTATTAAGGATCATGTTTCTATCCAAATCATTTATCTCGAGATCTTTCTTAACAATTTCTCTTATGCTTTCTCTCTATCTCGTCTATCCTCCTTACTACATAATCTACTCCTCTTCTCTCTACATGTCCATGTCCAAATCATCTTAGTCTATTTACCACCGTCTTTTCCACTATAGGCGCTACCCCGACACTCTCTAATATTTTTTATTTCTAATTTTATCTTGTCGAGTCTTCCCACACATTCACCGCAACGTCCTCATCTCTGCTGCACTTACTTTATTCTTGTGTTGATTCTCAACCACTCAGCTTGAATTTGATGGTTTACATCTCCTTCTATTTCTCCATCATTTTATATTACGGACCCCATATATTTAAACCGTGTGACTTGAGGGATAAAATGGTTTCCAACTTTCACCTCTAGGTTAGAAATGCTTCTTTTTTTATTGAACTTATATTACATATACTTCTGCTTAAGCGAAAACCATGTGTTTACAAAGCTCGTCTCCAGGTTTCCAACCTCTTATTTAAATCCTCCTTCGACTCTCTAAAAATGACTATATCATCTGCAAAAAACATGCATCTCGGTGCTAGCTCTTGGATGTTTTCCGTAAATACATCCAAAATTAAGGTAAAAAATCATAGAAGGCAGAAACAAGAGAGGACAAGAACGGGCCATTTGAGAACGAACTGTAAAGATATATCACTTAATTTCATCAGCAATCTGGAATAGTAGATTTTCTACTTACCTATATAAAACCTGAAGATTAAAGCAGCTAGGGACAACTACCATCTTGATATCTATTTTATGTGAAACCTGAACTAGTAAATTTTCTACTTTTTCTTATCTCTATAGCACCGTAAGATAAAAGCACCTAGGGGAGATTACAATCTTATAATGTTATCATGCAAGTCTCCAACTCTGATCCTTGTTTGGAAGTTACAAGTGAAATATGGGATGCAAGCAACAATTTCAATGTAGAAAGCCAATAATTAGAATCACTGAATCACAGCCAAAATTACATAGCTGGCCCTTCCAAAGAAATAGAAAAGCCTATAACGTAGTACTTAGAAATTGAAAAATAGTTGATAAACTAGCTCCCTATGTATGATGAATAACAGTCAGTTACGTTTATTGTGTGCCAGCATGACAGCATAACTGTTATGTGATTACCTTTGCTTCGAATTCAATGAAAGCCATTCGCTGTTCAACTAAACTTCTTTTGCAATCCACAGCTTCAACAAGAAGATCCTGTCAATTGGCCAAAAATCAACAGTAAAAATTACATTTATCTCAACCTGGCGGAGCTCAAACCTACAACAAGCTAGATACAAGCTTTGTCATGCTCAACAAACCCAACCCATTAGCGTTTCATTTAACATGATATTAAGCAGTAAAAAGAGCAGAGATAAATCACCTTAATTTTAATTGCATTATGGAATCGCTGAATGTTACATTTTGTTGCTTGATCAACAAGCTTCGCTAACTCGGTATCTAAATCATCCTGCTCCTCCATTGATTTCAGTATCCGTTTCTTTTGTTCTATAAGTCAAAACAAGGTATTTGCTTTATAGTATGAGATCAAAATGTTAATCTGACTTTTACATATCTTTCAATATAATAGCTTGTGCTTACCAATATGCCTAATTATTGCTTGTCGTTTCTTTTGCTCATTCTGTGCTGTAATACTAATGTCCTCCTAAAAGAAATCAGAAAGAATAACAAAATTATGAAATTTAGTATGAAAAAAACTCTTCAATCACAAATTATTTTAAAACTAAAATTTTCATCAAAAATACATGTACCCTTCATTAGGAAAAAATCTCTATACAGGTTTATATCAGTATATTGAATTAATCAATAAAATATTATGTAGCTTACCCTCTGTTTACGAAGATTAGCAGCCTGATTCCTCAAGCTTTTTTCCTCATCTTGAAACTTTTTGATAATTTCCTCCAAGGAAGCAATTTGTTCTTGAAACTCCCTTTCCTGAGAGTTCAGATTCTCAATGTCCCTCGCATTTGAATCTAAATAGTACAACAAATGGTAAAAAGAGAGAGAGAGAGAGACAATAAGGAACCAGCATTTAAAACAAAATCATATGATCCAAATGTTGGTTCAACATGCTTTTAGAGTGACATACTATTTAGTAGAAGTTGTGGGCGTTGCACTTGTTCGACAACTGCTGAGACATGATTTCCATATCTAGAGTTAGTCCAATGATAGTGATTTTCGGGTGTCCATAAACTAGTAATTCCCAATTTTGGGACCTCATCAGCTTTCTGATCAGTTTCTTTCGATCCAATAAACTGAATGGTAAACATGTAGAAAAGAAATGAATAACACTGTATAACCAAATAACTGTAATCCTCATCCATAAGTATTAGCTTGAATTACTTTTCAAAGAGCCCATAAACTTAAATAACAAATCTACAGACATAGCAGAAGAGGCATACTGAATGATCAAGTTTAAATTGGCTAATCAACACCTCCTTGACAGCAGCAGGAGCGTCAAAAACTTGATCCAAACGGGAGTGGATACCAAGAGCGCGCATCTGGTAAGAATGGTACAACAACTATGAAATATTTAATACTTAAATGGAAATAAAACAAAATTGTTGAACTGAACTTACATCAGCAGAAATTTCGGAAGGCTCTCTTTGTCGGCTATCACGACCAGTATAATTTATAACTGGTACATCATAGAACCGTAGGTTGTTTACCAAAAAGTCCCGATCACGAGGATCCTGTGTTATGAAAGACTGCGTTTGAATAAAATAAATAAATCAGTATGGATGAGATGATACTTATGCCTGTGCAGGAAATGGTGAAGCACGAGAAGTGACTCCTTTTCAATAAGAACTGTATAATTGTTATATTTGGCCCTTCCACCAAAAGAAAAAGGAATTAAAAATAAGACATTATACAAACCAAAATTTGTCAACGTAACTGGAGATACAGAAAGTTTGCATAGGAAAAAAAGGATACAGTCAAAGAGAGAGAAAAAATAAAACATTACCATAGTGATGGGTTGGGGAAAATTGCCGAGGAATGGAGGGATTATTTCAAATGTTGCTTATTGTGTTCAGTTTTATTTAATGGAGGGGATGAGAGTGAATTCCATCATAACATGACTCAATTCTAGCTCCCCTCAATACTGAGGGGATTAGGAGGGGAAAGATGGGTTTATATAAATTTAAAGGCATTGACTAAAAATTCTTGCATAAAATGTAATATGAAAATAAGGACATAAACAGAAAATTAGAACTTCCCCTCAAATAAAACATCGTCTCTTCCACTCCTCACAATTACAACCAAGCAAAAAGTCTGATTAGATCTCTCACCTCCCTTCCCCTCACATCCCCTGTCCGCCATTAAAATCCTCCTGTTTTAACCATAGACCCAACGATATCCACAAACAATGACAGAAAAACAAGTTCAGGAATGAAGAATGGACTAAAACCAAAAACTCCAAAATATCTAAATCTAAAAAAATGTAGCCAGAAATTTCATGGTACTAGGGTTGAAAAAAGTTCAGCAGAATTTGCTTTTACAGCAACAAAAGAGACCATAAGATATCTAGGACTACCTTCCAAGTGTAGTAAGCAACTTGACCCTCTAGATATCCAGCATGAGACTGATCTGAGACATTCACCTGTAAATTTACTCAACAATGTAACAACCCAGGTAAGAAGACCAAAAGGCTATAAAAATGTGATTCTGACGTATATACCTCAACTAAAACTGGACCATAAACCTCCTTGTTGAATTCATGGCGATGCTCTTGGACCCACTTATAAGCTTCAAATATTTTCTCAACCCCTGATTTTTGCAATGCATGCAAACACTTGGAGTTTTTATTATGCATTTCCTTCAACCTGCAAATTTTCCAATAGAGAATTAAACAACAGATTTGCAGAAGTAACCAATCTGAAGAAAACATTATTTTTTGCCCAACTTCTACCTGTCTTTACACTTCATCAAGGAGAGCTTTTTATTATGTATTTCGTTTTCTGCTTGTGACTTATTCTGTCTCACTTGATTAGCAGAATCATCCAACTCCAAAATTTCATTTCTTAATCTATGCTGGTAAGAAAAAAAAATCACTTTCATAGTTTTATTGGGGGTGTAAGTACCAAAAATATAAATAAAAGATTGCTGAGTATAATATTGCTAGTAATGAACATTCATCACAGATATTAGGAGTAAGAATAATGGGAATCAAGATGATACTTGGGATTACCATAATTGAATCTAGTCTCTGTTATACCTAATTAATTTTTCATAGTCAGTTAATGCACCTGTAACTAACTGAACAGTGATCAGTTGAAGGTATTTCAAGAGATCCGATGAAGACTAAATGAACGGAGGAGTTGCAAATTCCAATAGACATCAAGGGGCTAAGTAGGTTCTTGGAATTGACAGATTATTACAACAGTTGGTCAAAGATTATTATTGCTAGGCATCTCACTCACTTGTTAAAGAATAATAGCTTTCATTGGGGAGAGGAAGCAATGAGAGCTTTCTAATAATTAAAACGGGCCTCCCCACCCAAAGCTCTATAGAGCATCCACGTGAGTGATACTGTGTTAATGTTTTGCACAACAACAAAAGGGGCACAGAAAAATAAGTGTGGAGTCAAAGACTAGTGGTAGGTGGTCCCGCAGAGCTTTCGGAGAAGAGTAGCCTAGTGCGAACACAGCAATGAACTGCGGTAAACCCTCATCGGAAAACTATAGATTCTCCAAGTTGGCTGAGATGATGGAACTACCTACATCGAGCATACGGAATTTCCAAGTATCATTTGAGATAACTGACGCATCTGCAGTTGGCATTGAGCTGTCCTTGTGACGCCGCCGATTTATTGCTTCCACTGTGAAAACTTAACATGCCAAGTGGAAATTTCCCTCGGAATTGAGAAATGGATTCAAAGTGGCCATTGAAACAGGAAGGCACAGGATAAAAATAGAAGCTCTAAGTTAGAAAGTAAGAGTGCAAAAAAGTAAAAGAAACTGAGAAAGTTGAATACTAAGAATTCGTTATAATTGGTTGAAAGTTGTGAAGCACAGGTACACCGTTTTAAGCAAAGTACCGGTACCGGGTATGTACCCGGTACTGGTACGCATGCGGTACATGTATGGTACATACCGAGTCTATTCCTTCTTTTTTTTTCTTTTTTTTTCCTGTTTGGCACACGCGTTGTACACGATTGGTACGCAAACCCAGAAAAAATACAATTTTTTTTCCTTTGGTCAGAATAATTTTAGACTTTTTAGTGGGTTAAATTTAAGTTTTTTAATTTATTTATAAAAGAAGAAGTAAAAAGTCAATTCTATATAGTCTTTAACTTTTGGTTGTCTACGCCGTTCTGCAACTTTTAGGCTTCAGCCTTTGACTCTGAATTATTAACACTTTTTGAAAAAATTGCTTTTTGATTTTGATATTTTGTTGTCATTTAAACAATATAATTCTTTCATGTTATTTTTTAACAATATACTAATTCTTTTATGTTATTTTTATAATTATATTTTAAAAAAATTATGCTGACGTACTCTTACATAAATTTTTCTAAAAATACCATATTCCGGGTACCCATACCTACCCGTGCATGTACCGGGTACATACCCGAACCGGTGCAACACAGCCGCTAAGCTAACAGAGGCTTGGCTCAAAGTGTTATCTCTAAGACTAACAATAACGATTCAGAAATGGCGACAATAGTGGCTGTCAGTTTGTATAGGTCGGGGAGGTGGCAGTCAGTGAGGGCATTGATGGGAGATGTAGAGACGGCAACAATGGTGGTCGGCTGAGTTGGATGATGAAAAGCAATAATAAAAATGAGAAAATAAAAACTATAAGTTGTTGTTGTTCTAAAAAATAGAAAATAAGAACAAATTTTTAGAAAAAACAATTATAAAACAACTAATCAAACAAGTTTTTGTTTTTATTATTAAAAAAACTCAAATCAAACATGCCCTTAATTGTATACATATATAAATATAAATATAAATAATATAACCAATGACTACAAGTACACTTACAAGCTCATCTCTGGGAGGTGCATAAGGTTTTAGACTCTCAAGTTCAAGTTCAGCAGCAACAAGTTCCTCCCTAGCTTTTCTAAATTTCTGTTGCTGAGTTTCTTCCTGCCTCCTCAACTCGTCCATCTCTTTGTACTTCCCTTGTTGTTCCACTTCCTATAAATTGATAACAAGGAACTAAAATCACACCAGACTTTAACTTCATGCCAAAAGGTTGTAAGATGTACCCACAAGTACAATAACATGAATAATTATTGATTTGATTTGATAGCATGATTGATAATAAAGACTCAGGTTTCAGATCTCACTCCAAAAAAAAATTATAAAAATAAAGTATGTCAAGTAAATGGATGAGAAAAATTACCAATTGGTTCTCTTTCTCCATAAGTTCCATTCTTTTCTTGGCATTCTCATTTATTCGGTTGCTAACCTTTTTCCATTTTGCATCTAATGCAGCTTTCTCATCTTTTTGTTTCCTGTTAAAGCATGACAAATTATAATGCCATCATACCATATCTGAACAAAAGGAAGGTGTTCCCCACAAAGACATATTTGTGACATAGCAATAACAATACAGTTGAGGACAAGAATTCCATTTCAATCTAGCATTGCAGTTCAATATAGGAGATTGGTTGACAGTGCATCTGAAGTATTATGGATTCAGTCTTTGTTGACAAAACTACCAATTCCATTTCAAACTCTAGTACAATATTGTGATTATCTTAGCGCAGTTTCCCTCCCTCATAATCCGGCTTCGCAGGCCAAAACCAAGCACATGGAATTTGAGGTTTTCCTCTGAAAGAAAGTCATAACAAAAGTATAATTCTCCAGCATTTTCCAGTCACCAATCGGACTGTTGATGTACTCCTGAGCCACTTTCTCCTCCCAGGTCTCTCACACACGCAGGCAAACTCAAGGCAGTAGACAGGGGCTCACTGGATTAATCACCCTAGGTTTGAAGGGGAAATAAGAATAAAAGAAATAGCAGTATTTTCTATTGAATAGAAAAAGATAGTAATAGAACTCAGTATGTCATTACTGAGAACCAAGTCAGTTAGGATACATTTTCTATAAATACCTTGATGTTTGTAATTAGAATACTGAAATCTTTTTATGAAATAGTCTTCATTTTCTTTTATTTTTCTTGGTTTCTATCAGATAAAACATATAAAGAAAGACGATCAAAGAAACGAAGAGTGAAAAAAGGAAAAGTGAGGTGTTGGATGAATGACCCATGAAGTATTAGGACATGCAGTTCATCTTTAAATGTGTGGCGTATGTTCAAGCATAAACTGCTTATGAAATATAACGGTTAGTGCAACTCTACAATTTATTTAAGGCTGTTAATGAGTGTTGCTAAATGCATAAACTTTCCATAAAAGGTATGAACAATTTTGTTAAATGCCGGTCATTGAGGATGGCAGTGGCAGAAATTTGACGAGCGACCATACAATGGCACTGGCAGATTATGATTTCGTTTTATTAAATCCAACGTTGAGGCTTATATTAAGCCTCTCCTGGATATGGAGTAAGACATGTTTTCTTTCCTGGACTTTGCTTAAAACAGCTAAAATTTTACAATTATTAATCGAACAACTAATAATGCACTTGACCAAAAGTCAAGACCCCTCCCCCAAATTCAGCCCCTGCTAAAATATAAGCAACTTTCTCATCTAGCAATTCAAATTCTAAGAAGCTTAAAATTTAAACAATTACTAACGTGAAACAAAGTAAGAAAAGACACATACTTAATAGGCTCTTTAACTTCATTTAATAATTTTGCAGCCTTTTCAAACTCCTTTGCAGCGGTCTTTTCACGCTCCTTAGCTTCACGATACTCTGCCTGCTTCATATCATACTTCAGCCATGGCAATTTCTTTTTCATTGATTCGGCCTACAAAGCAGAAACACGCTTTTTTTTTATCTTTTCCTTTAAAAAAATATATTAAGACAATGAATTTTCACTGCAGGAGGAACAGAAAACCTCCTAAATGAGAAAAATAAAGGATGAACTAATCATATCAGAAAAAGAATAGACATCACCGCAGAAGAGTCTACATTGCTTGGTGTATACAAAACATTCAGACAAAGCTTAATAGCTAACCTTAGCAAGAAGTTCGTCTCTTTGACGAACACGTTCAACATCCTTCTCTAATTCAGCATTACGTTCCTTCAACTGATTTAAAGTTCCTTCATTTTTCTCAAGAGACTGAAACAAAATTAGTAAACCGATCCTGAAGTTATCTAGCAGCTATGATTGAGGAGATTTCTATCACTTCTTAATAAAGGGTGAACTTACCAGCTCGACATGCTTCAGTGCACGACTTTTATCAATTAGTGCACGATGTTGCTCTGGAAGTTGTGGATCGCCAACAGCCTTTTCGGTCTCTTCCAGAAGTTGCACAGGAGTTAACTTTGCAAACTCACAGACCCTGTCTTGCGGTAAGAACTACCAAAAATCCAAGTATTAGCCCATCATAGATTTCAGCATCACAATAAACATAACACCTATAGCAATATTCCTCAAAACTAATACATAAAACAACTAAATCACATGAAGCTATGCAACCCAAAATGAATACAATGCGGATATAAGGGTGTGGGAAACTCCTAAAAAATAAAGATACTATATTGCTTAGCTACGTTTACACGAAATTATAAAAATATACACATTTATAAATGCAAAATATTTGTATAGGGACAATGATATTTTACATTTGATGAGTATCTAAGGTCTGGAAATGAAGTTTATACTTTATACGAGGAGACCAAAAAGAAGTGGAGCCAGCATGGGAAGAGGAGAACCTGGTGGTCTCACGAGTATCTTTACCCCAAATCAAAAGGGAGAGGGGAATATCCTAACAAACTGACACACTGGCAGTAGACAGGGAAGAGAAGTGTGGGTTTGGAGAGTGTGAATTGGAAGAGAATATATGGAAAGGAGAAAGTTAAAGAATACTGAGCAAACTAAAAGTCTAAATCTGAAAAACACTATAGTCTAATACCATGAAGTATAATGACTGCAGGTCATAAACTTACTTGAGTCAAATTATTTACTTGGATGTTAAACCTCTGAATGGTTTCAGCCACGTCCTTTTTGGACACAACATTTCCTGAAATAAACACATTGACAGATAACAGAACTGATCATACTGTTTGAAATTTGTCAGTAATAATATTTTACTTTATATGCAGTTTGCACATGCAACGTTTTTCTCTTGTGCGTATACATATGGACAGAGAAATATTCAGCATATAAAATTGACAGATAAGAGGAAGATCCAAAATTTAAGGCTGAAAGGAAGTTATTTGAAGAATACATATTACGTTTACGGGAAAGAGAAAACACCTAAATATGTTATGCTCCACTTAACAATAGCTATATTCACCAAGTGATAGAAAAATGCTAACTGTTCAATAAATTTGATATCCTTGTTTTTTTCACCAAAACCTTAATAAATCATAAATAACCAACAAGAACTCCTTCATTGTAGATAGACACACTCAATGTTCATGATAACAAGCCAAAGAGATTGTTCCAAAGAAAGATGCCTGTCTATATTGCAATGCAGACAGATATACCGTCCCAATTTAGAATTATTATACTTAGACCAAAATAAGTGAGACCAACCTAGTAAAATGCAAATATGAAT
This sequence comes from Lathyrus oleraceus, assembly GCF_024323335.1. Taxonomy (NCBI): domain Eukaryota; kingdom Viridiplantae; phylum Streptophyta; class Magnoliopsida; order Fabales; family Fabaceae; genus Lathyrus; species Lathyrus oleraceus. The sequence continues at coordinate 14,205,123 of NC_066584.1, forward strand.
CCCTTAAGACATCGCATGTTCATAACATTTAATAAGAAAAATTGGTTGTACTAACTCATAGGATGTTTTTTAAAACGGGGCAATATGCCTCAGGTAACCAGCATAGTTTTGAATAACAAAAGCAGAAACCACATTTTGTATTTCAATACCATAACCAGCCAATGTTGCGTTTAAAACATGTCTATTACACGACTTCAATAAAAGACTTCACAATTGCTATCAAAATAATAGTAGCATTCAATAAAATTGTGTATCTGGCATGTTAAAAACCCACCATTGAAAAACCATTCAGACTTGTTGCTAGTATTTATTTTACGCATAATAGTAATGCGCTCCTCTTTATAGTCCCCTCTCAAAGTAATCTTAATGTGACCAGACTCTTCTCCCCGCTTCACATATGCACCAATACTTGTGGCTCGCCCAAGCAACTGCAGAAAATGAAATTATCATATGAAATGGTTCAAAAATAAACTCTAGAGAGGCCTCGTCAAAAAACAAAAAAAAAGCCTGATAAAGTGTGTGAAAACACAAACCAACCTGGGGCTCTCCACAGAGGCCAAGAGCAATAGCACATACAAGAGAACTCTTTCCAGAACCATTCGGCCCAATTACAAGATTCAACCGAGGCCCGGGTTTACATTTTAAGTAATCAAATGTCATGAAATTATAAAGCTCGATCTCCAAAATGTTTCCAGGCATATAATCATCATCCCCCCTGAAATAAAGTTTAAATCATCAACTTCATAATCACAACCCTTTCGTAATTTAAAATATATATATATATATAGGGGAGGGGGTTAGAGAGTACTCCACATTTCAAATATTAATTTTTAATTTAGTTATCACTATAGGGTGGAGCATGACAGAACACTATGGATGGAAAGAAAAACTCTAACTTCTAAATTAAGAATAATATAAACCATTTATAAAAATTAATGAAGTATTATTTTAAGGATATCCAATCAATATATGTTTACCCCTAATTTTTTAAATATGGGATATTATTACACACACGCGCACGTATATCTTCTCCAAACACCTCCATGAAAACATATCATGAGGCTTTTTATGGGAGGGGAAAGGGAGGTGAGTTTTTCACATTGTTTGAGAGAGAAATTTTAAAGGAGAGGCGGGAACTCTTGTAAAAGGGTCTCTAGCATGACGTTATCCTATCAAAATATAAAATCTAAAGGAGGGGATGGAATTCTTATAAAAGGATCATTTGTGTATCACAAAAATATAACCGACTTGAAGAATTTGCTAAATCCCTTAGACCTCCTCCATAATACTCCTCGAGTACATTTATTGAGTTCGCCTGACGCCCATATAGGAAGATTTTAGTATTGTGGGCAAAAATAAACTCAACAAGCAATGTGGGAGCTATCATCCCTTCTATTTCCTTATTTTTCCCCAAACCATCCCCTCCCTTACCGCGTGTTAATTCCCAAACAAAACCTAAGTGGTGATCCAGTTCCCAAAGCTTCATTCTCCAACAACAAAATATCAACCAAAATCGTGTTTCAACTATAATGATTCCACTACCATTAAAAAAACTTACAAGAAACAAAAGGCAAAACAAGTAAATTGCAAGTAAAAGTGATAAGCTAGAGCAGGAAAGAAAGATGATAAAACAAAATGGAAGAGTTAAAATGTTGAGGAACCTGCTGATTTTGGGGCGCTTGGGTGGGTGAGGTTTCGCCATTGCAAGTAATGGCAAGAAACGGAGATTGACGGTGGGGGAGGTGTGTGAAGTTTCTGCACTTGCTGGTTCAATCGAGAGTGATTATGATGAAGAAATTGATTGAATGAAAAAAGTGGTTTGAGATCGGTTAGGACGTGAATGAAATTGCTGGGTTTGCAAGTGATTTCTGTGAGTTTGCGGTTGTGTAAATGATTTTAGGTCTATAGATTTTGGTAAAGAAAATGTGGGAAACAAAATATTATCCCGTTAAGTCCCACCACTAGCCTATTAAACCAAAAAAAAAATCCTTTTTTTTTTGGAAAATAAAAATAATTTTTCGGCTTATAATGATTATAATGATTTTAGGTGTATTCTTTGTCACCGTTATATATTTTGATGTATTCTCACCCATTTGTTTTGTTGTGACGTTATATGCTCCTTCTCAGGGTACTCACAAACAGGTAGATGAGTAATTGTTTTAGTGTTGAAGAATGGTGTTGAGGCTATTCTTTCTTTCCAATTTTATGTGTTTTCAAATTATCGTCTGATCTGTAACACTAGGCGGACGAACGTTGTGTTTCATTTTATTCTGAGTTATTGTTACAAAATTAAATGTTATAACTCCTGGTTTTCGAGTTGCTTTGATGTGGAAGGCATATTGCCCTGATTGAGTTTAATTTTAAATAAAGTTATATTTAAACTTATTTGATTGAGTGGTTATTTTTAATGATTAATTCCAATGAAATGAGCCTAAGTAAATGCGAGAATATGATGATAGGTGTTTTGAATTAAATGTTTTATTTTAATAAGTGTTATATAGTCGGTTGGATGTGGAGATTGTGTGACATCATATGTTAAATATTCGTTTATAATTTATTATTTTTGCATATCTATGAGTGGGGGATTTAGGGTGTTACACTAGTGATATCATAACAGGTAGGTCCATCCGGCCAGGTTTCTGTAATGTGGTATGTTCCTTGGCAGTTGACAAGTGTGTGAACGATGTCGATGTATTCTTTCTTCTAATGTACTACTTCGGTCTGATTTATAAGTAAAAAAGACAAATTTCACGCTTATTAAGAAATATAGTTAAGTGAAATTTAAATTTTTTTATTTCATGTGAGAGAGACAACACAATTACTAGTATATCTTCAATTAAATTGTCTTCCACTAACAATATTAAGTAATTGATGTAGGGATACTTTTGGAATAAAGGTATTAAATGCACTTATATTTCTTTGCATTTGCTTATATTTAAGGCAACAAAAATTAGAAGATTTTTGTTTATAAATAAGGTCAGAGGTAGTGTGTTTGTTGGTGTGCATAGATATCGTTGGTAGAAGAAATGATCAAGCTATTATTGATGCTTTGGAAGCAATGGCTCTAGCGCTGCAGAATCAACAAGGTGCGGTGATGTGTTTCTTGGATTTGGGAAGTTTCAGCGAAATGATCCGTCGATTTTCTGTGTTGATAAATAAGTGCAAAATATATGATGAGGATAACAAAGTCTAATATGCTCAATATAAGACTCTTAGTTAGAAGAAAGGGAAAGATCAAAGTCGTGGGAAACCTTATGGGAATCCAGCTGACAAGGGAAACCTTATGGGAATCCAGCTGACAAGGGAAACCTTATGGGAATCAAACGATAGGGTAATTACGACCATAATCCAAATATTTAGGGAAAGAATAGTAGACACTAAATTGTTTATTTTTCTTCCAATTTACTATGAGATCACTTAAGTTTTGATTATGAAAGAGGTTCCAAATAAATCGAGTTAAGAGTTTTAAACGGATGAAGAATGCTCGGACGGTCGAGCTAGACAACGTGTATCCAAACAATTGGGAAAAAGAATAGTAGACACTAAATTGTTCCTTTTTCATTCAATTAATTGTAAAAATTATTCAATCGATTAATTTAAAAAAGAATTTGAGGAAAACAAATATTTTAAGTTTGCATTATTTCAAAAAATAGTTTGACTTTGAGGGGGAAAATTGAAAGATTTTTTAATTTTATTTTTGCAAATATTGATATTAATTAAGAGTTTTTTTATTTAAAAATATTAATTTTTACTTATTAAAATATTGTTATGACTTTATCAAATAATAAAAGGAAAATAAAAAATAAGGAGAGGGGATGCATTTGTACATATAGGTGATATACGAGCAAAAAGAAATAAAGAATGGGCCAAAGGCCCATTATCAAAACATGACGAAAAAAGAAACAAAATTTAAAAAAAAAACTAAAATATAAAAGGGGTGACTCACGTGCTTTTCTATTTCTCCGTCTTACCGGTCTTTTTTTCTTTTTATATGGTTATTTAATACAATTAAGTTTATATGATCGTTGTTTGTTTTATAATTAAGTAATTCGTTTTAAACTTACATGTGTATCTAAATACATATTATATTGTATCAAATAAATTTACACATTCGGGTGCAAAAGTATTTTACTAGTTTTACTCTCACTCCTTAAATGTTGAACAACATTTTTACATCATTTTGGTGCCCACACTATCGACATCGTTTAAACTTGAAGCCAACTTAAACTATCTACCAAAAATATGTTGCAATTATGTGAAGCTATATAGAACATTCTTCATACAAGTAGAAAGGTAAAGTATACAACAAGTAATCACTAAATTAGATATATAACTCGAATCAGTGAGTCGTAAACTTAATCATTCAAATTACTATTTCAAAATAGCTTATGACTTAGAAATCTTATACATGGAACACTTTTAAACTTCAAATTTCAACTGAAGCATGATTATTGAAACGCGTGCTCAACTTCTCCTCTAACAACATGTATGATTCTGCCATGGTGAACACCTCTTGAAAACTCTTAACTTTCTTCCTTCCTATTTTTGATTTGAATGGATGGTCTCTTAGGAGGCCATTCTCGAATATCCAACATATAAGGTTATCCCCAACTCTCTCGCCGTTGATAACAACTTGTGTCAACCGGTCTATATAAGACTGCAAGCTTCAGCCATTAGTCATCTTTTCCAGATTGTGAAGCAAGTTAATAACCACTCATAAAAATCTGTCAAGGATGTGATGCTTCTATCTGGCAGGCCATTGAACCACAACCTAGACGGTCTAATAAGAGTTAGTGTAAATAACTTGCACTTGGATACATCATCAATGATGAAGTAGTTTAGTCGGTCGTTTACGAGCTTCAAATTCTTGTCGGGGACTCCTTTTCCATCACATTCACCAAACATGGATGTCTTCTTCATGAATTTTGGAATCTTGCTTTTTGAAATCCAAAGAGACACTAGATGCTTCGATTGCACCTTCCTCAATTGATTTTCAGCTAGAGTTTGGGAAGGAGCGTGACCACTTTGGCCCTTTAGGACTCTGAGTATGAGTTTGATGCTTCCATCTCATATCCTGATCTCTTGATCGAGCAGTTTTGTCTTTCTTTGCCCTGATAGCTCTTGGGCAATAATACGAGTCCTCCAGGACGCAACCTCCTGAATGGTGTTACCGCGATGTTATGTGTTATGGAGGCTATCTTCAAGGCATTGTAGCGATGTTGTACATATTATTCAATATTTTTTCACACCTTACACTTCGGGTTTTGCTTGTAGCACTTAAAGGCCAAGCAATGCTTATAACTGTAGAACCAGAGATGAAACATAAAGATTATTAAGAGCAACTTGGACAGATCTGGATGTTTACGGAGCCTCGACCAAATATGGATGTTATTAGAAGATTTGATTCTCCATATATACCTTGAGTTTTGATGATAACAATGTTGTATTTGTGTGAGAACAATTTTGGTACCCTAATGGTTTGTTATTGTGTAACTTTAATAGTCAGTTCTGATTTTGAATATATGATGTGCAACGTCATCAGTTTCTGAATGATGTGTTCCAAATTCGCTTATGCGCCATTTATCAGAAGTTCTGAAAGATGTTCAATATTGTTGTTGTAACGATCTTTTTGCTTATATGCTGATTCACTCCTGAGAAGCTTCTGAGGAGACACTATGTTATTATTGCAATGTTCTTTCAGTTTGTGCTTCTAGACGCGACTCTGATCAACAAACTTCTGAAGAATGGCAAGCTTCTAATGTTGTGTTACGAAGCCGAAGATTCTGAAGATCTCAAGTCAGACGATTGAGGTTATCAAGGTTCTGACTGTAGATTCTGAAGATATTTAAGATCTCAAGTCAGACTACTGATGTTGTCAAGGTTCTGACCAGAGATTCTGAAGTTTTAGAATCCAACTTTATGTTTCTTCATTTCATGCTTCATCAACTTTCACCAAAAGCCAATGAACTTTAAGATAAGATCAAATAGGAACGTGATCAAATAATACATAGTATAAATCGAACATCTTTTCCACTACCTAATTTCGTGGGCAAGGACAATATTATACATCATACTTGTCACTGATTTTATAGGCGAAAGATAGTATGCAATATCACTCCTCTCCCATCCAATAGTGGATAACCGCTCTATGAGCTTTTCCTTTTTTGCCCTCCAACGGTCTTCTTCTTATGCTATATAAGTGAGAATTGGAGACTTGAAGAAAACGCCAGTGACACAATATTTTAACAAGTCTACTTCTTTGTGAAAAGTTATCATTTGTTTGTACATATTTTTTTCTTTAAGTGTTTGTTATTCATTTATGTAAAATTTACTTGTATAGAAGCAACTGGTAACACACAAAATATTATTCAAATTGTTTGTTTGATTCCTTAAGGAGATTATCCTTGAGAAGACAAAGAAGGTTATTCTTTGTGAGTCCTTAAAGAGACTAAGGTATATTTGGATTCTTGAGAAGACAAAGAAGGTTATTCTTTGTGAGTCCTTAAAGAGACTAGGGTATAGTTGGATCCTTGAGAAGGCAAAAAAGTTTATTCTTTGTAATTATTGTAATCTGTTGATTATAATGGATTAAGTTCTCGTGTAAAAGGCAAAATCACATTGGCGGATGGACTGGAGTAGCTTTGAGTTTCAAGCGAACTAGGACAAAAATACTTGTGTTTTTATCTCTTTGTTATTAACTTGATATTGGTGTTATTGTTTTGGAAAAAGCTTTTGCTTATAAAACCCAATTCAAACCCCCATATCTTGTGTTTTTCACACCTTTAATTGGTATCAGAGTCTGGTTCTAATTATGATAAAAGTTTTATCAACACTTCACTATGTTCGGTATCGATCCAATTTGTGTGAGAAACAATGGTTGCTGCTAATGTTATTAACAATAATGAAAGAGAGCACTACATTGCAAAACCACCAATCACTAATGGTGAGAAGTTTGATAATTGGAAAAATAGAATAAAAAGTTTCTTTCTTGGTTACAATGTTGATCTCTTAGATCTTGTAGTCGATGGCTACATTCACATAGTGAATGCTGAAGGAAATACTATAGCAAGAAGTGTTATGACTGATTAATAGAAGAAAGATTTCAAAAATCATCATAAAGCCATAACCATATTGCTAAATGCTATCTCTTATACGGAGTATGAGAAGATAACAAACAGAGATTCTGCCAAACTATTTTTGACTCTCCGAGGATGAATCATGAGGGGAAGGCTCAAGTAAAAGAGACAAAGGTCTTGGCCTTAATCCATAAGTACGAGGCATTCAAAATGGAAGATGAAGAAAAAGTTGAGACTATGCTCTCAAAGTTTCAGATGCTTGTTGTGGGACTGAAAGTTCTAGACAAAGGATACTCTACAGCTGACCATGTCAAGAATATTATCAAAAGTCTTCCCCAAAAATGGAGACTTATGGTAACTGCCCTGAAGTTAGCAAAGTATCTCAACAACATTAGTCTTGAATAACTTGTTAGTTCTTTAAGAAGCCACGAGATTGAGCTTGAAGAAGATGAACCCCGTAAGAGAGGTAAATATGTTGCTTGAGAAGACAAAAGCCTATCAAGTTGAGGAAGAATCAGAAGGATCTAATGAAGACTCATAAGATGATGATGAGTTGTCTCTAATTTCAAATAGAGTCAATAGACTCTGTAAACACAAGAAAAATGGTCAAGGAAAGTTCAGAGGAGTCAGAATGATTATTGGTCAATTTGATTCTTCGTATGGACATAAAAAAGCAAGGTTCTAGAAAAGAAGTTATCTGCTTTGAGTGCAAGGAGCCAAGCCACTACAAAAATGATTGCCCTAAGCTGAAAAATGACAGAAGGCCTAAGAAGAATTTTTCTAAATGCAAAAAGGGGTTGATGGCTAAATGGGATGACTTAGAATCAAAGAAGAAGATTATGACAAACAAAAATCCAACGTTGCATTGATGATAACTACAGGTGATCCTAAAGGTTCTGAAGAATCATAAAACAAGGTATTATCAGAATCAGAATCTGACTCTAATTCTGAAGAGGTATTTTTTAACCTATCTCGTTCTGATATTGAATGATGTCTCTTTGAAATGATGGAAAAGTACCAGAGTCTTCATAGTAAATACAAGGATCTTGAACAAGTCCAATTAATTGCCTTTGAAACTCGAAGTAAGATTGAGAAAGATATTTCCTCTCGAAATGAAAAAGTATTTTCCTTAGAAAATTGATAACATGAAATTATATCACATTTTTGGACTCAATTTAATTAAATTATATTATTATTTGCTCCGATTTATTTCATTTTATTCGATAGTACTTGGTATTTTTCCTCTTATCTATTTCAGGTAGTTTATTTGAAGCACAAGTGAAAAAGGAAGAAAAGGAGGTGCAAAAAGAAGTGAAAAGAAGCAAAATCCACCAAGCCAAAGCCCAGCCCAAAAGCACAGGTGTTGCGCCTGTGACGAGCGTCACACAAGGTGTGACGAGCGTCACGCCCTGCCTACTTGTGTTACGAGCGTAACACATGGTGTGACGGACGTCACACCATTCTCCTATATTTTTGCCTTCAGGAACGCAACAGACCACGTTGAAGCCTACTATCACGCTTGACCCTTGGAACGTGAAGACCATATTACGGAAAAGACTTTTGGAAACAATTACAAAGCATACTAATATAAATAGTTGCTTTTAGCTCTCTCGCCGCGGTCTCTCTGCTTCGTTCAATTTTTCTTTTCCAGCCGTGCAAGCAATATTTTACAACATTGTTTTTACAGTTTTTATTTTTATTTTCAATTCCTATTTTCTTTTCCAGCAATTCCTTCAAGCACTTAATTACTTTTTCACACAATAGTTTCCACACCGGAAATTATTGTGTACCTTTTTACTAGATCCAACCTTACGTTAGATCCTAGATTTTTATTCCTTCATTTTTATTTTCCTGTCCGATTGAAGAATTCAAGAACAAATCCAACCGGTCTGTGGTGGAGTGTTCAAGACTGCTATTAATTACTCAGGTTCTTTAATTATTGTTTGAATTTATATATGCCCTGCTATATTGTTTACTTATATTATTTGCCTGAGATGGATTTATTTAAGCATAATGATTGTTTAGATCTGTTTAGCATGTCTGGCTAATTTATTTAGGTATCGGTATGTAAAGTAAGCGGAATGAAGGAATCGAAACTAAGTTGGTTAAATTACGTTTAAAAATAAAGTCACTCTTTTTATGGTCTCAATTTACAGGTTTAATAACAACGTTTTTATACGAGAGTAAAAGACATAAAGAGGTTAAATTCAATAGAACGAGAGTTTGAGTTTTTAACTGGACATAGTAAATTGAGCATTAATTCTAAATCAGGGCGAAAGCAATTTTTAGAGTTAATTAAATTCTAATCTTTTTCAAAAAGTATTTTTAAAGGTTGAATGTGAGGACGAGAGTTAAGCATTTGAATTTAATTATATAATCTAAGTCAACAGAGCGAGAGTTTGAGACGAGGGTGTTTAAACAATTAGTGTTTTCTTAAAAAGAGTTTCTACAGATTCTGTTGTTTTCAAAAGGTGATTTTGGACTTAACTAATAAGTGACAGCTACGTTAATATAAGATCATAGTCTATTCAACAGAGCGAGAGTTTGAGATAAGACTTTTAATCAATAGTGTCTACCGAAAAGATTTATTTTAAAACCAAGAAACCAACGAAGAATTGATTCCCTAATTACGACGAACTACATACCGATATCTGCTTAATTGATATTTAATCTAGATCTTATTTTAGTTTCAACTTTTCCCCCGAACAATCAAAGTATCATCCGCCTTAGCTTTACGAAGTAACCTTAGATAACGGTATATCGATTCATAAGTCCCTGTGGGATCGATATCTTTTAAAACTACGCGATAGAACTGTGCACTTGCAGTTTGTACCCCAAATTCGACTCATAAAGTCGCGATCAAGTTTTTTGCGCCGTTGCCGGGGACTTTTATTTAGTCGATATCGTAACTCTTCTGTTACGCTGTAGAGACTAAGGTTTATTTTTTATTATTTCTTTCGTTGATTTGTATGCCACACACTCGCTCACAAGGCGATCCGTTCTATTTACGAATCAACGACATCGAACTATATCTCTGAGTCTTACGACGAATTCGGGAATATCGTGCTGCAAACAATCTCCCTCCTATTGAAATTCCTGACCTCAAAAATCTTCTTCCTTCACCGATACCCGAGATGGCAGAACCAGTTCGTGCTCTTCGAGATTACGCCGCTCCATCGCAAGATGAGCCGCATTCGAGTATTGCTCCACCCGCAATCGAAGCAAACAACTTCGAACTTAAACCTTCACTGTTACAAGCAGTGCAACATAACCAATTCTCTGGAAATCCTACCGAGGATCCAAACCTTCATTTATCCGTATTTGTCCAATACGCTGATACTGTTAAAGCTAATGGTGTCACTTCAGAGGCAATTCGACTTCGTCTTTTTCCTTTCTCGTTAAAAGATAGCGCTAGAAGATGGCTTCAGTCTCTTCCTTCCAACTCAGTCACCACGTGGAACGAGTTGAAGAAAGTCTTCCTTGCTCGATATTTTCCGCCGAGCAAAACAGTTATGTTAAGAGCCCAGATAAATGGATTTAAACAGAAAGATAACGAGTCTCTGTTCGAAGCATGGGAAAGATACAAAGACATGATGAGACTTTGTCCACACCATGGTTTAGAGGACTGGTTAGTGATTCATACCTTCTATAATGGTCTCTTGTACAACACGAGGTTAACAATAGACGCCGCCGCAGATGGTGCACTTATGAACAAACCTTACGCTGATGCTTATCAACTTATCGATAGCATGGCCCAAAACCACTATCAGTGGGGGAGCGAAAGAACAATGGTAGAAAAACCTCAAACAAAAAGTGGCATGTGCGAGATAAGTAACCTTGATCATGTTAATGCAAAAGTGGATGCTCTGGTCCAGAAAATTGAAAGTTTAAATGTATCACCTCCAGCCACCGTGGTTGCCATAACTCAGAATTGCGAGGTCTGTGGAATCCAAGGTCACACTCCTGCAGATTGTCAGCTCCTAACAGGAATCCAAACAGAGCAGGTAAACTATGCTCAAGGAAATCCCTACTCGCATACCTATAACTCCAACTGGAAGAATCATCCTAATTTTTCATATAAGAGTAATAATGCATTATACGCGCCTGGACAAGCTCCAAATCAAGCCCCAGCTATACCTCCGGGATATCAAAAGCCGATCCCATCTACACCTAATAATAACGTTCCTAGGAAATCCAACTTGGAAATCATGACCTACTGAAACAATTAAACATCACAATTCCGTTTACAGAAGCTATTACGCAAATGCCCTCATATGCTAAGTTCTTAAAAGAAATTCTTTCTAATAAAAGGAAACTTGAAGATAGCGAAACCGTTACACTCACTGCCGAATGTAGCGCTATAATCCAGAATATGCCTCCCAAACTTAAAGATCCAGGTAGTTTCTCTATACCCTGTCACATAGGAAAATTTGTCATAGACAAGGCCTTATGCGATTTAGGAGCCGGTATTAGTGTTATGCCTTTATCCATATGCAAGAAACTTGAAATGGGAGAATTAAGACCAACTAAAATGTCTGTGCAACTAGCAGATCGTTCTGTTAAATATCCTGTAGGAATTCTTGAAAACGTTCCCGTGCGCATAGGTCAATTCTACATTCCAACCGATTTTATAATTATGGACATTAGAGAAGATGAAGTTACACCCATTATACTGGGAAGACCGTTCTTAGCAACTGCCGGTGCAATCATAGACGTAAAACGAGGACGACTCACTTTCGAAGTGGGAGAAGAGAAAATTGAGTTCATTCTTTCCCAATTTTTGAAAGCACCTGCAATAGAAGACACGTGTTACTTCATGGATATCATTGATGAATGCATAAAAGAAACATAGTTAGAAAATCACAAATCATCTGACTATCTTGTAGAAGACAAACTTAGCCAATGTTTGGCAATAACACCGGATCCTACGCAATGCCTTAAGAAACAAACCCTAGACCTAAAAACACTTCCCAAAAATCTGAGATATGAATTCCTAGACTTAGAACTCGAACGACCAGTGATAGTTAATGCAGACCTAGGAAAACTCGAAACAGAAAAACTCCTGCATATCTTAAGAAAATATCCAACCGCACTAGGATACAACATCACCGACCTTAAAGGAATAAGTCCTTCTATTTGTATGCACCGCATCATGCTAGAAGAAGACTGTAAAACTTATAGGGAACACCAGAGGAGACTAAACCCGATCCTGAGTGAGGTAGTGAAGAAGGAAATAACCAAGTTATTAGAGGCAGGTATCATATACCCTATATCTGATAGCAAATGGGTTAGTCCTGTACACGTAGTACCGAAGAAAGGAGGTATAACAGTTATTGAAAATGAAAAAGGAGAAACTATAACCAAACGAATCGAATCGGGATGGAGAATGTGCATTGACTATAGGAAACTAAACAAAGCAACCCGAAAAGATCATTTCCCTTTACCATTCATTGATCAGATGTTAGAACGATTAGCAAAACATTCTCATTTCTGCTATCTAGACGGTTATTCAGGCTTCTTTCAAATACCAATTCATCTTGATGACCAAGAAAAAACAACGTTCACATATCCTTTTGGTACCTTCGCCTATCGACGAATGCCGTTTGGCTTGTGCAATGCTCCTGCAACCTTCCAAAGGTGCATGATGGAAATATTCGCCGATTTTCTCGAAAACATCATGGAAGTCTTTATGGATGACTTTTCCGTATGCGGACAAAGCTTTGAAGAATGCCTTGAGAACCTAGAAAGAGTTCTAGAGCGATGTGTAAAAGTAAACCTGGTACTTAATTGGGAAAAATGTCACTTTATGGTACAAGAAGGAATTGTTTTAGGACACATTATATCAAATAGAGGAATTGAAGTAGACAAAGCCAAAATAGAGGTAATCGAAAACCTTCAACCTCCGAAAACTGTGAGAGAAGTACGAAGCTTTTTAGGACATGCCGGTTTTTACCGACGATTCATTAAAGACTTCTCTAAAATAACTAAACCTTCTTTCAAATACCAATTCATCTTGATGACCAAGAAAAAACAACGTTCACATATCCTTTTGGTACCTTCGCCTATCGACGAATGCCGTTTGGCTTGTGCAATGCTCCTGCAACCTTCCAAAGGTGCATGATGGAAATATTCGCCGATTTTCTCGAAAACATCATGGAAGTCTTTATGGATGACTTTTCCGTATGCGGACAAAGCTTTGAAGAATGCCTTGAGAACCTAGAAAGAGTTCTAGAGCGATGTGTAAAAGTAAACCTGGTACTTAATTGGGAAAAATGTCACTTTATGGTACAAGAAGGAATTGTTTTAGGACACATTATATCAAATAGAGGAATTGAAGTAGACAAAGCCAAAATAGAGGTAATCGAAAACCTTCAACCTCCGAAAACTGTGAGAGAAGTACGAAGCTTTTTAGGACATGCCGGTTTTTACCGACGATTCATTAAAGACTTCTCTAAAATAACTAAACCTTTAACCGGACTATTGATGAAAGATGCTGAATTCATATTCGATAATAAATGTTTAGAAGCATTTCAAACGCTTAAACAAGCATTGATCTCCGCGCCCATAATGCAGACACCAGATTGGAACGAACCGTTCGAAATAATGTGTGATGCCAGTGATTACGCTGTGGGTGCTGTTTTAGGACAATGAAAGGATAAAAAGCTTCACGTCATATACTACGCAAGTAGAACTCTAGATGAAGCACAAATGAATTACGCCATAACCGAGAAAGAACTTTTAGCAGTAGTATTTGCGCTAGATAAATTTCGTTCTTACTTGGTCGGAGCCAAAATAATCATTTACACTGACCACGCTGCTATCAAGTACCTCTTAACAAAAAAGGATGTTAAACCTAGACTCCTAAGGTGGATCCTGCTGCTACAAGAGTTCGATTTGGAAATCAAAGACAAGAAAGGAATTGAAAACGTAGTAGCAGATCACCTCTCTAGACTCGAAAACCTGGAACCGGAAAGAACATCGATCAACGATGATTTCTCGTACGATAAACTTATAGCTACTTTGGAGGAAAATAAAGCTGATAAACAGGTAGAAACCACCTTAGCTATATCTGTTACACCATGGTACGCTGATCTCGTCAATTATTTAGCTGCCGGAATAGTTCCTCCTACTTTATCCTACCAGCAAAAGAAACGATTCTTCTATGACATAAAACACTATTACTGGGATGACCCTTTACTTTTCAAAAGAGGCCCTGACGGTATTTTCCGTCGGTGTATACCCGAAGAAGAGGTAGAAAATATAATCCAACACTGTCACTCCGCTCCTTATGGTGGACATGCAAGTACATCCAAAACCTGCTCCAAAATCCTACAAGTCGGTTTTTATTGGCCGAATATATGGAAGGATGTGCATGCGGCTATCAAGAAATGTGATAGATGTCAACGCACAGGAAACATATCTAGACGTGACAAGATGCCACAAAAAGGCATTTTGGAAGTAGAGATTTTCGACGGACCTTTTCCACCTTCTTTCGGTAACAAGTACATACTCGTAGCGGTTGACTGTAACACCCTTCTACCCAAACGACATATTTAAATAGATTATCAGAGTACAACATGTAGAAGAGTTTACATTTCTTACAACATAACACTTATCGCATCACAATAAACAAAAAAAACATATTTTATTAAAATTCCGCAGCGGACAACCACACAAATATTATAATAATGTTTCAACAATTCTCAACAAAATATCTCAACATTTTAGTCATCATAAACAACTTAAATAATAACCAATTATCTATCGAATCCCATAACCCCGGTGTCACATGACCAGAGCATTTGACTCGACTCTGTAGAATAACTCTACACTTATTCTTCAAACCTCGACAATAGCTACTCCTCTTTATCTGCACATTGCTCATCATAGATGAACATAAACACATGCAGAAGGGGTGAGAATTACATTATTAAATAATAATATAACGACAGAAATATAAACATAAATATATTTCACATATGCCAACACAGCTTATCATAATCATCATAATCAACATACTCATGAACATCAACAAAACAACATATCAAATGCAATGCACACACCCATGCATGACTCAACACGACTCGGTATACCCATTTTGTGACCGACTACAGGATCACCACTCCCGGATTCATCACCATAGAATCCGAGTTCCCCGCAAGGAACCAAGCCTCTCAACAAGCCCGGAGTCAACAACATCATTGGAACTCAGTCCGTTCATCACTAGGCATCGGCCTTTCATGAATGCATGCACACCAAACATGCATCATAATCAACATAGCAACAACAGCATCATATAGTCATGGTATTATCATCATTAATAGCATGACATACAACTCAACAAAATTACTCATCCTAATTAACTACAATAGGCCACTCACCAATTGGGTTCACAACGTAAAATTTAACAATTTTTCCACACTGCAACAGTGTTAACCGGTTAACGATATAGGTTAACCGGTTAACGCAGGCAAATTACACTTCCAGGCAAAACGCAACAGTGTTAACCGGTTAACGCTATAGGTTAACCGGTTAACGCAGGTAAAACTCAACATTTTCACAAAATATAACAGTGTTAACCGGTTAACGCCCTGGGTTAACCGGTTAACGCAGACAAAACAGCAGTCCCTGCGCTAACACAAGGCAGAATGCAGAGTTCTCCGCATTTCCCGCCGTTGGAGGACTTCCGGACCTCCGATTCAACTTCCGTAAAAAGCTGTACGTTCGGAAATTCATAACTAACCTAAACACATATTCAATTACAGTCTAAACGCAGTTTCATCCAACGTGATTTTCCATCAAAACCCCAACTTTCCCAATCCCCCCTAACATCCTCAAAATCTATCAACAATCCAACATATACATGAAATTGTTCGCATATTATCGTTTAATAAGATTCAGACCCCTTACCTCTTTGGATCGAAGGAAGCTCTGAGCAGTCTTTGGCCTTTTCCTCTTCCTTCTCTTCCTCTTCAGCGGTTTCCTTTCTCTCTGACTCTGAGGCAAAACACGTGAAAACAACCTGAGTCCTCACTTTGGCCTCTTTTATTCAATTCCCACTTTTACCCTTCCACTCTTCATATTCCATTTATTTTATTATTTAATTATTATTAAAATAAATAACATCTATAATAATAATAAAAAAATAATCCAATAATTCAACTTTATTTAATTAAATTAATAAAATAATATTAACTCAATTAAATAATTCTCTTATTTTAATCGGGGTGTTACAACTCTCCCCCACTAAAGGAGTTTTCATCCTCGAAAACATACCTCAAGCAAATAGAGCTGGATACGACTCCTTCATCTGATCTTCACGCTCCCAAGTCAAGCTCTCACCAGCTGGACCTCCCCAAACAACTTTCACTAGAGCGATCTTCTTTCCTCTCAGGGTCTTCTCTTCTCGGTCATCTATCCGAATCGGCAACACCTCGACGGTCAAATTATCCCTCACCTGGATATCATCCAACTGAACAACATGCGAAGGATCCGCAATATATTTCCTCAACTGAGATACATGAAACACATCATGCAGATTAGAAAGCGACGGCGGTAAAGCTATCCGATACGCCACTTCCCCAACTCTCTTCAAAATCTGATACGGACCCACAAACCTCGGAGTAAGCTTTTTAGACTTTAAAGCTCTACCCACACCTGTCGTCGGAGTAACTCTCAAGAACACATGATCTCCCTCTTGGAACTCAAGTGCCTTTCTCCTATTATCATGATAACTCTTCTGACGACTCTGAGAAATCTTCATTTTCTCCTGAATCATCTTAACCCTTTCAGTCGTCTGCTGCACAATCTCAGGTCCGAGTACAACACTCTCACCTGATTCATACCAACACAATGGAGTTCTACACCTCCTACCATACAATGCTTCGTATGGAGCCATACCGATACTAGCATGAAAACTATTATTATAAGTAAACTCCACCAACGGCAAATAACTATCCCAAGAACCACTCTGCTCCAACACACAAGCCCTCAACAAATCCTCCAAGGATTGGATAGTTCTTTCAGTCTGACCATCAGTCTGAGGATGATAAGCTGAACTCAACCTCAACTTAGTCCCCAACGCTCTCTGCAAACTTTCCCAAAATCTAGAAGTAAATCTGGGATCTCTATCAGACACAATACTGGATGGAATACCATGCAGCCTCACTATCTCCTCAATATACAACTCTGCCAACTTCTCTAAAGAGTGATTAATCTTCATCGGCAAGAAATGCGCCGACTTAGTCAATCGATCCACAATCACCCAAATAGAATCATTACCTTTCACCGTCCTCGGCAATCCCGTCACAAAATCCATGGAAATGCTATCCCACTTCCATTCAGGAATCTTCAAAGGTTGCATCATACCTGCCGGTTTCTGATGTTCAATCTTTGACTTCTGACAAGTCAAACAGGCATACACAAACTTAGCAACATCTCTTTTCATACCAGCCCACCAAAACAACTTCTTCAAATCTTGATACATTTTAGTTGCACCTGGATGGATACTCAATCCACTCCTATGGCCCTCTTCAAGAATACTCTTTTTCAATTCAGACACCTCAGGAACACAAACTCTACCTTTAAATCGCAGGATGCCATTCTCATCAATCTCAAAATTACCACCATTACCCTGGTTAACCATAGTAATATGATCAACTAGAGCGACATCAACTTGCTGACCATTCCGAATATCTTCCAGAATTCCACTAGTCAACTTCAGCATACCCAACTTTACACTATCAGCGGAAACTTCACAACCCAAACTCATATCACGGAACTGTTCAATTAACTCAAGCTCCCGAACCATCATCATAGACATATGTAGAGACTTTCTACTCAGCGCATCTGCAACTACATTAGCCTTACCGGGATGATAACTCAATTCAAAGTCAAAATCCTTCAGTAATTCTAACCATCTTCTCTGCCTCATATTTAACTCTTTCTGATCAAACAGATACTTCAGACTCTTGTGATCACTGAACACTTCGAATCTGGAACCATACAGATAATGCCTCCACATTTTCAACACAAATACAACAGCTGCAAGTTCTAGATCATGCGTAGGATAATTTCTCTCATGAACTCTCAACTGTCTAGAAGCATAAGCTACAACTTTACCATTCTGCATCAAAACACCACCAAGACCCATCAAAGAAGCATCACAATAAACAACGAAGGACTCACCAGGATTAGGCAAGATCAACACTGGAGCACTGGTCAACTGCCTCTTCAACTCAACAAAACTGGCTTCACAAGCTGCATCCCACACATACACTTGACCCTTCTTAGTCAACTGCGTCAACGGCAATGCCAACTTAGAGAAGCCCTCAATAAATCTGCGATAATAACCAGCTAACCCCAGAAAACTGCGTATCTCGGTAGCAGACTTCGGAGTCTCCCACTGTAATACAGCATCCACTTTAGCAGGATCAACAGAAATCCCACCACTCGAAATCACATGGCCAAGGAAACTCACTTCCTTCAACCAGAACTCACATTTAGATAACTTTGCATATAATTTCTTTTCCCTTAACACCTGCAAAACAATTCTCAGATGTCCTACATGCTCTTCTCCCGTCTTAGAATATATCAATATGTCATCTATGAACACCACAACAAAATTATCAAGGTACGGATGAAATATACGATTCATATATTCCATAAACACACCTGGAGCATTAGACACACCGAACGGCATCACAGTGTATTCATAATGACCATACCTCGTACGGAAAGCAGTCTTCGCAATATCATCTGACTTCACTCGGATCTGATGATAACCCGACCGCAAATCAATCTTACTGAAAACATGAGCTCCAACCAACTGGTCCATCAAATCATCAATCCTCGGCAATGGATACCGATTCTTGATAGTCACCTTATTCAACTGCCGATAATCGACACACAACCTCATCGTACCTTCTTTCTTCTTCACTAACAATACTGGTGCACCCCAAGGAGAAACACTTGGACACACAAACTCCTTCTCAAGCAATTCTTCAAGTTGCTTCTTCAATTCAACTAATTCAGTTGCCGACATTCTATAAGGAGACATCGACACTGGACTCGTACCTGGTACTAAGTCAATGGCAAATTCGACTTCACGTTCTGGAGGTAAATCACTTACATCCTCCGGAAACACATCCTGAAATTCACAGACAACAGGCAAATCTACACTCACCACTTTCTTATCCGCTTGCAGAGACGCAAATAAAGCGAATATCTGAGCTTCATCTTTCACAAAATCCCCCACCTGCCTAGCAGATAGAAATCTTGCCTCATCATTCTCACCAACTTCAGAAAACCGCACCGTCTTCCTATAGCAGTTGATAAACACGCCATAGAATTCTAGCCAATTCATTCCCAGAATAATATCGATTTGGCGCAAGGGTAAGCACACCAAATCAACCACGAACTCTCTCTCAAAGATCGTCAAATGACAACCTCGACAGACAACAGAAGTCTTCACAGAACCATTAGCAGGAGTATCTATCACCATACTTCCGCCTAGGGACGACATAATCACACCAATCCTGGTCGCACACTCATACGAGATAAACGAATGAGTAGTACCAGTGTCAACAATAGCAAGCAATTCAACATTATTAATCAAGCAAGTACCTTTAATCAGATTATCTTCTTTAGGAGCTTCAGCCCCACTCAAAGCAAACACCCTACCAGTAGTATGAGCTGCAGTAGCCGCCTTCTTCGGTTTCGAGCACTGCGAACTGATATGGCCTTTCTCGCCACAATTAAAACATGTCGGACCAGCATCCTTACATTCCGTAACTCTATGACCAGCCTGACCGCATCGGAAACATCTCAGCACTTTCTTGGTACAGCTATCAGCACGGTGGCCTGGCTCGCCACACTTGAAACATTTACCAGCTATGGGAGGTCCTCCCCCACTTGGCTTCTTCTCATCTACCACTTTCTGCTTACCTTTACCATTCGGAGATGCATAAGGACTGCCACGATCCTTATTCTTCTTCTCACTAAGACTCTTGTAATGAGCAGTCCTAGCCTTGCTATCTTCATCAAATATTCTGCACTTATTAACCAGTGTAGGAAACCTACGAATCTCCTGGTAACCAATGCCTTGTTTGATCTCGGGACGCAACCCGTTCTCAAACTTGACACACTTGGATTCCTCAGCATCAGCATTATTATAATGAGGACAATACTGCACCAGCTCCTCAAACTTCGAAGCGTAATCAGCAACAGACATGTTACCCTGTTTCAGTCCTAGAAATTCCATCTCCTTCTTACATCGCACATCAGCAGGAAAATATTTCTCCAGAAAGGCCGTCTTGAACCTTTCCCAAGTCATCTCAGCACCTGGTACTTCAATTCTTTGGCGAGTGTTATCCCACCAGTTTTCAGCCTCTTCAGATAACATATGCGTACCAAACTGCACCTTCTGTGCTTCAGTACACGTCATCACCCGGAAAATCTTCTCAATCTCCTTCAGCCAAATCTGAGCACCATCTGGATCATAGCGCCCTTTGAATGTAGGAGGGTTATTCCTCAGAAACCTTCCCAAATTCTTAAACTCGTCGACCGGTGGATTCTGCTGCGCCTGCATAGCCTGCGCCATAGCAGCCAAAGCCTCAGCAATCGCACGGTCATTTTCTCCAGCCATACTCTGCACAACACAACCACAACCGTTAAATATTGACAGTGTCATTTACACTAATCGACCAACAGGGAAAACCTCACATTATGACTCGACTGGACTGACCATGCTCTGATACCACTAATGTAACACCCTTCTACCCAAACGACATATTTAAATAGATTATCAGAGTACAACATGTAGAAGAGTTTACATTTCTTACAACATAACACTTATCGCATCACAATAAACAAAAAAAACATATTTTATTAAAATTCCGCAGCGGACAACCACACAAATATTATAATAATGTTTCAACAATTCTCAACAAAATATCTCAACATTTTAGTCATCATAAACAACTTAAATAATAACCAATTATCTATCGAATCCCATAACCCCGGTGTCACATGACCAGAGCATTTGACTCGACTCTGTAGAATAACTCTACACTTATTCTTCAAACCTCGACAATAGCTACTCCTCTTTATCTGCACATTGCTCATCATAGATGAACATAAACACATGCAGAAGGGGTGAGAATTACATTATTAAATAATAATATAACGACAGAAATATAAACATAAATATATTTCACATATGCCAACACAGCTTATCATAATCATCATAATCAACATACTCATGAACATCAACAAAACAACATATCAAATGCAATGCACACACCCATGCATGACTCAACACGACTCGGTATACCCATTTTGTGACCGACTACAGGATCACCACTCCCGGATTCATCACCATAGAATCCGAGTTCCCCGCAAGGAACCAAGCCTCTCAACAAGCCCGGAGTCAACAACATCATTGGAACTCAGTCCGTTCATCACTAGGCATCGACCTTTCATGAATGCATGCACACCAAACATGCATCATAATCAACATAGCAACAACAGCATCATATAGTCATGGTATTATCATCATTAATAGCATGACATACAACTCAACAAAATTACTCATCCTAATTAACTACAATAGGCCACTCACCAATTGGGTTCACAACGTAAAATTTAACAATTTTTCCACACTGCAACAGTGTTAACCGGTTAACGATATAGGTTAACCGGTTAACGCAGGCAAATTACACTTCCAGGCAAAACGCAACAGTGTTAACCGGTTAACGCTATAGGTTAACCGGTTAACGCAGGTAAAACTCAACATTTTCACAAAATATAACAGTGTTAACCGGTTAACGCCCTGGGTTAACCGGTTAACGCAGACAAAACAGCAGTCCCTGCGCTAACACAAGGCAGAATGCAGAGTTCTCCGCATTTCCCGCCGTTGGAGGACTTCCGGACCTCCGATTCAACTTCCGTAAAAAGCTGTACGTTCGGAAATTCATAACTAACCTAAACACATATTCAATTACAGTCTAAACGCAGTTTCATCCAACGTGATTTTCCATCAAAACCCCAACTTTCCCAATCCCCCCTAACATCCTCAAAATCTATCAACAATCCAACATATACATGAAATTGTTCGCATATTATCGTTTAATAAGATTCAGACCCCTTACCTCTTTGGATCGAAGGAAGCTCTGAGCAGTCTTTGGCCTTTTCCTCTTCCTTCTCTTCCTCTTCAGCGGTTTCCTTTCTCTCTGACTCTGAGGCAAAACACGTGAAAACAACCTGAGTCCTCACTTTGGCCTCTTTTATTCAATTCCCACTTTTACCCTTCCACTCTTCATATTCCATTTATTTTATTATTTAATTATTATTAAAATAAATAACATCTATAATAATAATAAAAAAATAATCCAATAATTCAACTTTATTTAATTAAATTAATAAAATAATATTAACTCAATTAAATAATTCTCTTATTTTAATCGGGGTGTTACATTGACTACGTATCAAAATGGATTGAAGCTATAGCTTCTCCAACAAACGACACGCGAGTAGTAACTAGACTCTTTAAGAATATAATATTTCCAAGATTCGGTGTCCCGAGAATAGTAGTCAGTGATGGTGGATCGCATTTCATATCTAAGATACTCGAAAAACTACTGTTTAAGTATGGTGTGAGACATAGAGTAGCGACACCTTACCACCCTCAAACCAGTGGGCAAGTGGAAGTGTCTAACAGAGAAATCAAACAAATATTGGAAAAAACAGTCGCCACCTCAAGGAAAGACTGGTCATTGAAATTACCAGAAGCTTTATGGGCGTATCGAACTGCTTACAAAACTCTCATAGGGACAACCCCATTTAAGCTTATCTATGGAAAATCTTGCCACCTCCCGGTAGAATTAGAACATAAAGCCTACTGGGCTATTAAAAATCTAAATTTAAACTATAAGGCCGCCGGTGAAAAGCGAATCCTTGATATAAACGAACTAGAGGAACTCAGACGAGACGCTTACGAAAATGCCAGAATCTACAAAGAAAGAACAAAGCAATGGCATGACAAACGCATAGCAAGAAAAATCTTCAAACAAGGCGATACAGTCCTGTTATTTAACTCTAGACTAAAGTTATTCCCGGGGAAACTACGACCTAGATGGTCAGGTCCATTTCAAATTACCAATGTTTTCCCTAGTGGAACGGTGGAAATTAAAGGAAAATCCATTGAACCGTTTATCGTAAACGGGTAGCGTCTAAAACATTATCATCATACAAAGAACATTGAAGACTCACAAGTCCTGCATTTAGACGTAGTGCCTCCAGAATTTATAAATTATATTTGATAGTTTTTTGTCGAGCTTGCGACATTAAACAAAGCGCTTAGTGGGAGACAACCCACAAATATTTATATTTTCATTTCTTACTTAATTATTCTTTTAAAATTTTATTTAGTATTCATTCTTAATCTATTTTAATTTTTCTTCTTCTATTCTTTCGGCATTTGGCCAAATCCTGACTAAAACTCTTGCTTTTCCTTTCTCTAGCTAACACTAACCTGATGGGACAAATTGATCGTATGGGTATCAAATTCAGAGGGAAAGCTCAGAAACAAAAGTTTGAGGAACTAGCAGAAAGAGAGATGCTACCTAGTTTGTATGCTGATGACTGGGCAATGACTGCCCTTGGACTAAGAGAGAGTGTCCTGTATTTGCTGAGTCAGATAGGATGGGAAACCACTCCTATCCGTAGACAATTCGTCACTTATCGGAGACTGACTCTAGAATTCCTTAGTTCTCTGATCTATCTACCCAACCATGGAAAAAGAATAAGCAGAGGTTTCATTCAGTTCAGAATGTTCAACATGGAGTATCAATTTAACATCCGAGACTTTACCAACCTTTTAGGTTTCCCTACCTCCCTTGATACATTCGCAGTGAGCCAAGAAGACCTTTTTGAATATAGAGAACTTGAACATTTTTGGAGAAGCTTGACTGAAAATGACGATCCTGAGGAACATGAGTTTCTTTCCGGAAACATACATAACCCGACCTTTCGTTATTTCCATAAGATCCTAGCCCACACCCTTTTCGGGAAGAAGTCAAATAGTACCTCAGTTTCACGTGATGAACTCTTCATCATATTTTGTGCTTCCCAGAACCGTCCAGTAAACGGTGCCACTTTTATGTTGGCAAACTTTGACCACCTTATCCAAGATGAACGAGCACCAATTCAAATAGGCGGTTTAATAACCATGATTGGTAATGCTATCGGATTACGTCAGCCTATGCTTGACTTAAGCCCTTTTTGTGGCATTGCGACTATGAGTATACCCTTCCTCTTCAACACTATGTTTATAGCAAACCTAGGATCTGAAGAGTTTGAGCTTATAATTAACAACCAAGTTCTTTTCCTATTCACCTTGCCTAGTCCGAGGACTAGTGTTCATAACCGTAGTAACTGGCTCTACAACCTGAACGGAACACCCTCTCCTGCTAGATCCACTAAATCCATCCAGGACTATGAGATTTGTGATGACCAGGTCCCTTTTGCTGAATCTGACCCTCAGACACCATCTGGTTATTATGATATCGACCCTCCTCCTCAACCTGTCCCGACCGAAGAGTCGGCAATACCTGATCCTAGACATCATATGCCCGGAGATAATTATAACACCATCATTCAAGCCTTGATGTCAGAACAGGACGCCCTCAGAGAAGAGCTAACTAATATGGGACAAGAATTTTTGGGATACATGAGCACTATGACAACTCAATTCCACGAGTTGCTAAATCATGTTAACTTCTTTGCTCATCCGGCCAGAGATCGTGCGGAGGGATAGAAGTTGTTTTTCTTAGTCATTTAGTTTTAGTTAGATTGTTCATTAATGTTGTTTCAAATTATGTTAGTATTTGTTTTTCTTTCGCATGTTTACTTTTGCCTTCCAATGTTACATTATGATTATTTTATGAAGCTATTGAATTAGTTTACTTTACTATGGCTTATGCAATATCTAGCAATAATGCTCTCTACTGTATGCTACTTACATAACTTTTTAGAAAAAATATATTTATGCAATATTATGGTAGTAGAATGGTATGCAAGGCAATCTAAAAAATATCACAATAGCAGAATAAAATAAACTGAAGCAAAACAAAATAATAAAAATATATTACTATAAATCATTATGAAGAACGCAAGTAGTGACCGTTGCAGCTTACCGTGTGACGAGCGTCACACACGCTATCACGGTCGTCACACCAAGTGCTTGTGACGCCCGTAACGCCCCTGTCACGAGCGTGACACCGTCTGGCTATGTGAACATTACCAACCGTTAGAGACCCGACCGTTACACCACTTCACCTTTTTACCTTCCCCATTTATTCACATTTACCCACATTTATTCACTTTTCAACCACTCCCTTTCCAACTTCCAAATTTTTCCTATAAAAACCCACCATACCTTTCTTCATACACCACAAATCATTCTATAAACTACATTTCTTCCTATTACCTTTACTTCTTTCAAACCACTTATCGATATGGCGGGCAACCAAGCTTTCGGAAATATCACCTTCCGATCCGAAGATGATAATTATCAAAGGGAGCAATTCGAACGTTTCCAACAGCGAGGCGTCCAATCCACCAGGTACCCTGATTTAACTTGTTTACAACAATTAGGATTACTTCAAGGAATAGAATGGATGCTCCGCCTTGCTGGTTTAACCTTTCTGTGCACTCACAATCAACCTACCTATCCATCCCTAACCTTAGAATTTTTAAGTTCCTATTCGTACAACACACCCACCGATGACGACGAGTACTTAACCGGTACCGCAACCTTCCGTTTGTTCAACACCGAGTACTCCCTATCCCAAAACCAATTGAGTACCATGCTACAGTTCCCCGTAGAAGGTCAAGTCCACCCTAGGATACCTCCGAACTCCCCGTGGCACATACACGCCTTCGACCTCTTTAGGAAAATATCCGGTGTAGAAACCAACAACTGGGATGTTCTCCTTGCTTCCCATATACATAACCCAACCATCTGGTACTTTATCCGCATCCTGCAAAACACAGTTTTTGGAAGACCGAACAACAGCAAAGTAAACGCCAAGGAATTATTCTTCCTCCAATGCGTCTTTGAAAGCGATACTCAGGTAAATGCTGCCTCCTTCCTATTTCATCACATCCGCACCCTATGTGCTAAAGGCCGTCAACCTTTTGTAATAGGCAGATTAATAACCACCATAGCACTTGGCTTAAACCTAGGGGACCGACTACAAAATTTAGAATCTTTACCTCCCTTATTTATGGATATAAGTTACTGTCGGTCCAGCCGTCTAATCAAAAACAGAGTAGGCGGAGGGTATTACCTTATGGTGAATAACCAGGAAGTCCCAAGTGTTGTCCTACCAAACATTGCCCTAACAGATGTCACCAATCACAACCCCCACATCTATGATCTGAATGCTCCCGAAGCCACCGAACCTACACAAGCCAACCCGCCTTCAGACGAGTTCGCCGAAATGGAGCAGGGTGATCAAGTTCCTGCACAACAATCAGTCCCGCTCAACCCTTCCGATAATGCAACTGGTCCATCCTCACGACGTCGTCGACGAAGAAGGCCAGCAACCAACGACGACATCATGGATGTTATTGATGGTATGCAAGCGCAGAATCTCGAAGTGATGCAGATGATGCGCCAGATGCAGCAACAACAGGAAGCAAGGAATGCAATCAGCGATCAGCGGTTCGCTCAGTTGCTCAACAGGTTTGATGATTTGGAAGTCCATCAAAGATCACCAGGTCCAAGAACAAGAGGCGAAAGGCAACATTGACTCTAGTTTCTTCCTCTTTTTTTTTCTCTTTTTGTATTTCTTTTGTTTTCTCCGAAACATTGGGGACAATGTTTCATTTAAGTGTGGGGGGGAAAACCTTGTTCTTTAAACTTCCCCTTTTCAAGTATGTTATCTTTCCTTTCAATGTTATTTCCCTTTCTATTATTTATGAAAAAGAAAAAAACACTTAATATAGATTTATTCTAAATTAAGTCCCTAGTGTGAGAAATTTCTATTATCTATTCCCTCAAATTTTCATGAGCCATAACAAAAATTCAACACACTCAGTAAGTATAAAGGTTGCCTATTTCATCAAACTTGAGAAAAATTAAGACAAAAAAATTATTACCGCCCCAACACTCTAAACAAACCTCAACATGTTAGATCAGAAAGGTACCTGTTATACAAGTCCCTGGACTTTTAACTTTATAGTAATCCCGAGTAGTTTATACAAGAAGTCAGCACCATCTTAATAGCAAACTACGTGGAGGACTGATGAATATAAGTGAATGATTCCCAAAATAAAAAATAATATATATATATATATATATATATATATATATATATATATATATATATATATATATATATATATATATATATATATCAGGAAATGCACTAACTAAGTTAGGTGATCCTTACCAGATCATTTAATCTAAAGGTTGCAGATCATACAAAAACATAATACGAAAGATCCATTATGAGTTGGTTCAGCAGGTATCTGGTGCTGAACTTGGTAGGACGGACTACGGTCCGATCCCCCGCAATTTGCAATGGACCAAATAACGAAGTTATCCGACTAATGTACCAGAACTTCTAGATAAAAAGGGGATCAGAATCACTAACCGGTCACTCCACTATGTGCGCGAAACGATAAAGGGCTTAATGTGATTTCGCTAGAATGAAAACGGGTGAAATAAGAGTAAAAGAACTAGGTTAGTTATAATAGCAGTGACTCGAACTGGTTTGCATAAGGTGAGGTTATCTGAGGTTGTAACGGCAGTTGCTGATGTCAAGATTAAACTCAAGTTACTCCTAAACAAAATCTACTTGCAACCTAGTACGAATTGATGTGTGTTTTGAAATTTCATCTGGCTAAATTTTTCTATACTGTATTTTGCTTGAGGACAAGCAAAGGTCTAAGTATGGGGGAGTTTGATAACATGAAATTATATCACATTTTTGGACTCAATTTAATTAAATTATATTATTATTTGCTCCGATTTATTTCATTTTATTCGATAGTACTTGGTATTTTTCCTCTTATCTATTTCAGGTAGTTTATTTGAAGCACAAGTGAAAAAGGAAGAAAAGGAGGTGCAAAAAGAAGTGAAAAGAAGCAAAATCCACCAAGCCAAAGCCCAACCCAAAAGCACAGGCCCTGCGCCTGTGACGAGCGTCATACAAGGTGTGACGAGCGTCACGCCCTGCCTACTTGTGTTACGAGCGTAACACATGGTGTGACGGACGTCACACCATTCTCCTATATTTTTGCCTTCAGGAACGCAACAGACCACGTTGAAACCTACTATCACGCTTGACCCTTGGAACGTGAAGACCATATTACGGAAAGGACTTTTGGAAACCGTTACAAAGCATACTAATATAAATAGTTGCTTTTAGCTCTCTCGCCGCGGTCTCTCTGCTTCGTTCAATTTTTCTTTTCCAGCCGTGCAAGCAATATTTTACAACATTGTTTTTACAGTTTTTATTTTTATTTGCAATTCCTATTTTCTTTTCCAGCAATTCCTTCAAGCACTTAATTACTTTTTCACACAATAGTTTCCACACCGGAAATTATTGTGTACTTTTTTACTAGATCCAACCTTACTTTAGATCCTAGATTTTTATTCCTTCATTTTTATTTTCCTGTCCGATTGAAGAATTCAAGAACAAATCCAACCGGTTTGTGGTGGAGTGTTCAAGACTGCTATTAATTACTCAGGTTCTTTAATTATTGTTTGAATTTATATATGCCCTGCTATATTGTTTACTTATATTATTTGCCTGAGATGAATTTATTTAAGCATAATGATTGTTTAGATCTGTTTAGCATGTCTGGCTAATTTATTTAGGTATCAGTATGTAAAGTAAGCGGAATGAAGGAATCGAAACTAAGTTGGTTAAATTACGTTTAAAAATAAAGTCACTCTTTTTATGGTCTCAATTTACAGGTTTAATAACAAAGTTTTTGTACGAGAGTAAAAGACATAAAGAGGTTAAATTCAATAGAACGAGAGTTTGAGTTTTTAACTGGACATAGTAAATTGAGCATTAATTCTAAATCAGGGCGAAAGCAATTTTTAGAGTTAATTAAATTCTAATCTTTTTCAAAAAGTATTTTTAAAGGTTGAATGTGAGGACGAGAGTTAAGCATTTGAATTTAATTATATAATCTAAGTCAACAGAGCGAGAGTTTGAGACGAGGGTGTTTAAGCGATTAGTGTTTTCTTAAAAAGAGTTTCTACAGATTCTGTTGTTTTCAAAAGGTGATTTTGGACTTAACTAATAAGTGACAGCTACGTTAATATAAGATCATAGTCTATTCAACAGAGTGAGAGTTTGAGATAAGACTTTTAATCAATAATATCTACCGAAAAGATTTATTTTAAAACCAGGAAACCAACGAAGAATTGATTCCCTAGTTACGACGAACTACATACCGATATCCGCTTAATTGATATTTAATCTAGATCTTATTTTAGTTTCAACTTTTCCCCCGAACAATCAAAGTATCATCCGCCTTAGCTTTACGAAGTAACCTTAGATAACGGTATATCGATTCATAAGTCCCTGTGGGATCGATATCTTTTAAAACTACGCGATAGAACTGTGCACTTGCAGTTTGTACCCCAAATTCGACTCATAAAGTCGCGATCAAAAGTAACAACTCTGTTTTGAAAAGAAAATTTTCAAAACTAGATTAGGAAATAGTCTCAAAAGCTTCTGGTATTGATTGTGTCATTAGATATGAAAAGGCATTCCAGTACTTTCTAGCTAAAAGCATAGATAAAAGAAAAATGGCTTCCTTGATCTATGGAGTTAGCAAAAATGGAAAGAAAAATTTAGGTTGTATAGAAACTATAAAACCTGACGAAAGTCGGAAGGTAAAACCAAAACCTCTATATGGCATTTCGTGCCTACTGCCATTGGGATTGATATTTCTACACAGACACAAAAACATACAAAGGATAAGAATGCAATTTTGAAACCTAAGTATCATGAACAAATTCCCCATGATTATCCTTTTTCTAAAAGACTAAAAGTTGTAAGAAACTATGGGAAAACTAACATAAGAGGACCCAGAAAGTGGGTCTTAAAGATAAATAATTTATGTTGCACACATCCTTAGCAACTCAGCTGAAACACCACTCATGATACTTGGACAGTGGATGCTCACGACACATGACGAGCATAAGGTCTATGTTCCAAGATTTGGAACTTAAGCCTGAAGGCTTCGTTGTTTTGGGAGGAAACCAGAAAGGAAAGATCATTGGCTCTAGAACTATTGGTAACGGTAAACTTCCTTCTATTACTAATGTTCTTTTAGTTGATGGTTTGATGCATAACCTTTTGTCTATTAGTCAACTTAGCGACAATGGTTATGATATCATTTTAATCAAAAGTCTTGTAAGACTGTTAGTTAGAAAGATGGTACAATCATTTTTAACAAAAAGAGAAAGAACAACATTTATAAAATTATAATTTATGATCTTGAAGATCAAAATGTAAAATGTCTAATGTGTGTTAATGAGGAGCAATGGGTATGGCATATATGTTTGGGTCATGTTAGCATGAGAAGGATTTCTCATCTAAATAAGCTTAGATTAGTCAAAGGTCCACCCAACCTAAAGTTCACTTCAAATGCTCTTTGTGAAGCATGTCAGAAAGGCAAGTTTTCTAAAACATCCTTCAAATTGAAAATTGTTGTTTCTACCTCTAGACCGTTTGAACTTCTGCATGTTGATTTGTTTGGACCATTAAAACTGCCTATGTCAATGGAAATAAGTATGGATTAGTCATCATTGATGACTATAGTCATTGGACACGGGTAAAGTTCTTGAAACACAAGGATGAGTCACATTCTTTGTTTTCTACCTTCTGCTCACTAATGCAAACAAAAATGAAGTACAAAATAATCAAATTCAGAAGTGATCATGGTGGCGAATTTGAAAATAAACATTTTGAAAATCTCTTTGATTCAAGTGATATTTCCCATGATTGCTCTTGTCCTAGAATTCCATGACAAAATGGAGTTGTATAAAGGAAGAATAGGACTTTGCAAGAAATGGCTCGCACCATGATCAAAGAAACTGATATGGCTAAGAATTTTTAGGCAAAAGCGGTTAACACAGCTTGTTATATTCAGAATAGGATTTCTATCAGACCTATTATGGGTAAGACTCCTTATGAATTGTGGAAGAATAAAAAGTTCAACATTTCTTACTTTCACCCTTTTGGATGTGAATGTTTTATGTTGAACACTAAAGAGAATCTTGGCAAGTTTGATTATAAAGCACAAAAGTGTTTATTGTTAGGATATTTTAAACGCTCTAAAAGCTAAAAAGTCTTTAACACATAAACATGAATTGTTGAGGAATCAATTCATGTTAGATTCAATGATAAGCTTGACCCTGAAAAGTCAAAACTAGTTGAGAACTTGTAGATCTGAAGATCATCTTTAAGAATCCAAAGATACTGATTCTGGAGAAAAAGAATCAGAAGGCAAAGCTAAAGAATCTGAAGAAACAACTCAACTAGAAGCTATCATTTATCCAACTCATCAGAAGAAGAGTGGATCAAGAACCTCTCATTATGAAGAACTGATTCCAGGAGATAAAAATGCTTCAGTCATAACAAGATCTTCATTCAAACCTTCTGAAGAGACTCTTATAGGTTTGATATCTTTGATAGAATCCACATCTATTGATGAAGCTTTTCTGGATAATGAATGAATTATGGATAATTAAGAAGAACTGAATCAATTCACCATAAATAATGTTTGGGATCTTGTTCAGAAATCAAAGGGTTTCCATGGCATTGGAACCAGATGGGTCTTCAAAAACAAGCTCAATGAGAAAGGCGATGTTGTCATAAATAAGGCTCAGTTGGTAGCACAAGCTTATAGTTAGCAAGAAGGTATAGACTATACAAACACCTTTGCTCCAGTTGCCAGGTTAAAGTTTATTCGTCTTTTAATTTCATTTGTAGTAAATCATAACATCATCCTTTATCGGGTGGATGTTAATAGTGCTTTCTTAAATGGATATATTTCTGAAGAAGTATATGTGCATCAGCCTCCTGGTTTTTAAAGTTCTCAAAATCTTATCTTTGTTTTTAAACTGAAAAAATCATTATATAGTCTGAAGCAAGCTCCTAAAGCTTGGTATGATAGACTAAGCAACTTCCTTTTGGAAAATAATTTTACGAGAGGGAAAATGGACACAACTCTCTTTTGCAAAATCTTTAAGAATGATATTCTGGTTGTGCAAATTTATGTTAATGATATTATTTCTGGTTCTGCCAATGCGTCATTGTGCAAATTTGCTAAGCCAATGCATGCAGAATTTTAAATTAGTCTGATGGGAGAACTCAAGTTCTTTATGGGAATCCAAATTTATCAATGTTCAGAAGGAACATACATTCATCAGAGCAAATATATAAAGGAACTTTTAAAGAAGTTGAACTTATCAAAATGTAAGCAAGTAGAGACTCCAGTGCATCCTACATGTATTTTGGAGAAAGAAGAGGTGAGTAATAAGGTAAATCAGAAGTTATTCAAAGGTATGATATGTTTTCTATTGTATCTAGCCGCTTCTATACCTGATATTTTATTCAGTGTCTGCTTATGTGCTTGCTTCCAATCAGATCCTATGGAAACTCACTTAACTGTTATTATGAGAATCTTTAGGCATATGAAAGGTACTGCTAACCTTGGTATGTTTTAGATAAAATCAAGTGAATACAAATTAGTAGGTTATTGTGATGCTGACTATGCTGGAGACAAAATAGAAAGGAAAAATACTTCTAGAAGTTGCCAATTTTTGGGAGACAATTCGATCTCATGGTCCAACAAGAGACAATCAACAATTACGCTTTCAACAACTGAAGTTGAATATATTGCAGCTCCTAGATGCAACACTCAAATATTCTGAATGAAGAGTCAGTTGGAAGATTATCAGATATCTGAGAGTAACATTCATATTCTCTATGATAATACTTCTGTTATTTGTTTATCTAAGAATCCTATCTTGCATTCTAGGGCTAAGCATATTGAAAATAAACATCACTTTTTACGCAACTATGTTCATAAGGGTATTTTTCATCTAAAATTTGTTGATACAAACCATCAATGAGCTTATATATTTACAAAACCCCTTGCTGAAGATAGATTCGTGTTCATTTTGAAAAACTTATTTATGGATTTATGTCCAGAATGAAGAGATGTATTTCAGAATGTTTAAGTCTTCAGAACTCGATATTAGATTCTGAGAATGCTTTTGTTGACTCTGAAACATACATTTTTTTAAGTAAGGAAGTTTTCATGAATAAAAAAGGTTCTAATTAGAAGCAATCTTATCGATATGTCTTTCTGATTTTGAACAGTCGTTGCATTAAATGGTTGTCATATCGTTTGATTTCACGTGGTTCTAAGTGGTGACAGTTGTCCCACTTTTTGAGCATGCATGATAATAGCGTGATATATTGGGTTTCACAATTCTTGGTATTAGGTTAAACTTTTACACTTCCCCATATGACTGCGTATTTCCATCTTGTCATTATTGCAATTTTTTTTATAGAAAACCCCATTTCATTCACATTTTTACACTACACACACATTATTCACACACTTCTAATCTTCAAACTAAAACAACCCTCTATGCAACTAGCTGAACCTAGATCTTCTCCTAGATCTGTCTCTATTGAAAGCACTCCTCCATTCAAAGAAGAAATCGGGGGTAGTAATATTTTGTAGGATAACTATCCTATCTTCACAAATATCGTTCCACCATAAGTTTTATCATACTACATGGAGATCTATCTTAAAGATAATATTGATCCTTTGGTAGATCCCTCACATATTCCGGATGACTACCCAGCTATTTCACAACCTCCTCCTCCTTCCCAAAACCCTTAGTTATTTTCAATAATGTCTTTGCATGTGTGTGTGCTTTTTATCTAAGTGTGTGTGTGTGTGCCCTATATGCTTGATACAGTACTTTCTGCATTTCTAGTGTGGTTCTTTGTATTTCCGTATTTTTAATGCTATGTATATTTTTTCTGCCTTTTGGCATAATCTATGAAAATTACATTTTTATTTATTTCCATATTTCTTTTATTATTTGTCTATGTTTTTTTGATTGATGACAAACGAGGAGAAACATAACTAAGGGGAAGATTCGTAGTTATTTTGATATGCCTAAATTTCTTAAGTAAGAACCCAAACATTGATTAATGTTTTATGATAATAACTACTTTGAATAATAGTTTGTTAAATGATTTACAGAGTTACATTTCAAGAATCAGAATGTTTATAATCAAACATCAGAAGTTCTTATGAAGTTTCAAAGATCAGAATATAAGTTATCAGTTTCTGATGAAATGGTCTTCTATCTGAGCATGTACAACCTTCATGTTAGTGATTGAGAATCAGATTCAAGGAACTAATATTCATGTTCTAAACCTAGAACATTAAGTACTTAGCATCAAAGTACTTCTGAAATTTCTTTCTGGAAAACCGTGCCATTGACATCCATCTATAAGGAAGAGTTCCATCTATAGTAATCAGACTTGAAATTCAAGTTTCTTTAGAAGATAACCAACTCTAACGCGTCTTCAAAAGAACTCAAGAAAGATTTTGAAGTGAAGCTTATCAGAATATTGATGTTAACAACTCAGTGCTTTGGACAACATCTATCAACTTCTAAAGATAAACCAGATTCTAATTGAAAATTTACTCTTGGTACTTCAAAAAGGTTAATTAGGAAAGTGTTATTTCATTCTGATTTTATTTTTTTAGGATTATACATCTCAAGGGGGCTTTTGTGCTTCTGTAAGATGTATTCTTCTATGATCACCCTATACAAAATTATTCATTAAAATACATGTTTTGTCATCATCAAAGAGGGGGAGATTGTTAGAACAAGATTTGGTTATACATCTATACCTTGGGTTTTAATGATAACAATTTTGTATTTGTGTGGGAACAATTTTGGTACCGTAACGGTTTGTTATTATGTAACTTTAACAGCCAATTCTGATTCTGAATATATATGACATGCAACGTCATCAATTTCTGAATGATGTGTTCCAAATTCGCTTATGCGCAAACTATTAGAAGTTCTAAAAGATATTCAATATTGTTGCTACAATGATCTTCCTGCTTCTGTGTTGATTCACTCTTAAGAAGCTTCTGAGGAGACATTATGTTGTTGCTGCAATGTTCTCTCAGTTCGTGCTTCTGGACGTGACTCTGATCACCAAACTTTTGAAGAATGGCAAGCTTCTGAAGTTGTGTTACGTAGCTGAAGATTTTGAAGATCTCAAACCAGACAATTGAGGTTATCAAGGTTCTGACTGTAGATTCTTAAGACTCTGGAGGTTCAAAAGATACTGAAGATCTCAAGCCAGATTGTTGACAATGTCAAGGTTCTAACCAAAGATTTTGAAGTTTTTGAATCCACCTTCATGTTTCTTCATTTCATGCTTCATCAACTTTCATCAGAAGCCAATGAACTTAAAGATAAAATTAAATGGGAACGTGATAAAACAGTATATAGTACAAAACAAACATCATTTCCACTACCTGATTTCATGGGCAAGAACAATACTATACATCGCACCTATCACTGATTTTATGGGCGAAGAACATTATGCAGTATCACTCCTCTCCCATCCAATAGTGGATAGTCGGTCTATGAGATTTTCCTTTTTTGCCCTCCAACAGTCTTCTTCTTATGTTATATAAGTGGGACTTAGAGACTTGAAGAAAGCGTCGGTGACACAATATTTTGACAAGTTTATTTCTTTATGAAAAGCTATCATTTGTTTGTACACAACTTTTTTCTTTAAGTGTTTGTTATTCATTCGTGTAAAATCTGTTTGTATAGAAGCAACTTCTAAAACACAAAATATTATTCAAACAATTTGTTTGATTCCTTGAGGAGGTTATCCTTGAGAAGACAAAGAAGGTCATTTTTTGTGAGTCCTTAAGGAGACTAGGGTATAGTTGGATCCTTGAGAAGACAAATAAGGTTATCCTTTGTGATTATTTTAATTTGTTGATTATAGTGGATTAAGTTCTGGTGTATAACGCAAAATCACTTTGGCGGGTGGACTGGAGTAGCTTTGAGTTTCAAGCGGACCAAGATAAAAATACTTGTGTTTTTATCTCTTTGTTATTAAC
Source organism: Lathyrus oleraceus (assembly GCF_024323335.1). Lineage (NCBI taxonomy): Eukaryota > Viridiplantae > Streptophyta > Magnoliopsida > Fabales > Fabaceae > Lathyrus > Lathyrus oleraceus. The sequence goes on from NC_066584.1 coordinate 14,241,419, forward strand.
TTGTTAGTGGTGTTCTTGTTTTGGAAAAAACTTTTGCTTGTAAAACCCAATTCAAACACCCATTTCTTGTGTTTTTCACACCTTAAGATTTAATAGAATCGTCGTTTTAAGATTTGAGATGCCATGCGGAGGAGGTAGATGTGGTTTGTTGTTCGCTGCTAAAGCAACAACAACAACAACTTCGTGCATGACAACTGATCGATTAGCTCTAGTCGAAATTAGAAATTTGGAAATTTGAAGAATCGAAGTTGAAATGATGACTAATCGAATCGAAACACAATGAATTCTCGTGTTTGATTAAGAATGCTCTTGATTCAGCAACTCGAAGAGGTTACAAATTGATAAATCAAAGAGCAAATGTGAAATTATGGGAATAGTAGGAATCAGAAGTTGATTCCCACATACGGCAACACTGTTCCATTAAGAAACAAAAAAAAACTGAGAAACGGTGATGACAAATTAAGGTTTTAGGTGCGGTGAGTGGGGACCCTGCAAGATTAACACTCTAACGCTTAAGTCAGTATGTGAGGAAGAAGAGTGTAGTAAAATTGAATTTGGATTTTGTCACCTCAATTTGGCGCCTTTTTATATATATAGAGAGAAAGGGAAATAAAGAATTCTCTATTTGTTAGAATTGGATGGTTGATAGTCGTTTCATGTACTTGTCGTTGGGATCCTCTGTGATTAACAATGTGATAATTTTTGTGTGTTGAAAAGGTTTTAGAAGGAGTGAGATCCCTTTGTGATGGTTGGCTGAGGTCGACATGGTCGACCCATTTTTAATATTAGTTACTGCTTAATAAATGTATATTTTCTTATACTTAACACCCACACAAAATTATTAAATAGATTATACTAATAATTTTATATTATTACATTTCAGCAATACATGTGAGAAAAATGGAATACTTATTAATTGAAATGCATGCTTTATACTTCAATAACAATATTTTATTTTGAATTAATTTATAAAATTGTTTTTGTTTAAAAGTGAGAAAAAATAGTAGTTTGGTATGATTACCTCTTCTTAATAGCCAATCTAAATTATATGAAGTCTCTGAATCCATATCAAAGAAAGTAAGGATGAACTTAGGCTGAGAGGATGTATCTCATCTTACCATGCACACCCAGTGGGGAAGATATATTGTCACATATTGAGTTATCTTGAGCGGCCCCAAGTAAAGTTCATAACTTTGCTTCATTGCGTAAGGGGTTGAAAGGTAATATTCAGTATAATAATGGAAGAGTCTTTTGTTTAGTTTTTTTACACTGTACTCTTTGTAATAGCTGGTGTCGGCTAGCAAGTTACGGTCACACTACAAGGCTTGCTTGCTTACCCATTTAGATATGACCCTAAGTCTTTCTTGTTCGTGATTAAAATCCTCCATGACATTGCTTGATGATTTCGTATCTTGTGTAAGAAATATCATATCCCCTATCTCATTGGGGGCGAAAACAAATCGACATTTCAATGTGATACAACCTTTTCTATTTTTGTTGGGAAATAACGGCTAGTTACAGTTGTGCAAAGAATATGAAGGAAACTTGTACCCTATTAGTTCAGTCAGTTAATGACATGTGAGAAGAAAGATATCTGGTTCCAAAGACTCATCATAAATATTGTAGGTGATATCTAAAACCGCTGATGTTAGGATTAAGGAAGTAAACTATAATCTCGACAAGGAAACTTTCTTCCATGGGAATGGCAAGTTTGGGACGAGCTCAAATTGGTCGGGTATGCTCTTTCCATATGCGACTTTCCAGAAGGTCTTCAAGGTAGATATTCTATTTTTTGATGGTATTTTGCAAGCATCACCATGCACATTCTTCTCGATGGTGGCAATTCTGACAACTTAATTCAGATGGAGAAGATTCCAAAAAGGAAATCTCAATCCAATCGTTGGCTGAACTATTTTTTTTATCTTTAATAAAGGTGATTATATTTAATAAATATAGGCATATGAATAGGTGGGACCGAGACGAATTTTACCTTTTCTGCATCTAAGTTCAAATCTCAGATAAATATTCGTTCTCCGTTATGAACCTAAACAAGGATAGCTAATTGAATTAAAAACTATCTCAAATATATTTGGGTATCCCCATCCCATTCCATATCCATATAAGAATCAATATTTTTAAATTGAAATAAATTATTTTCTCGAACTCATAATATTATGAGTTTTAACAAAATAGTAGAAATAATAATTTAAAATAATCTTGAAAATTTTGAAACATATATTTGAAATAAGGGTTAAATATACTTTAATCACTGCAATGTCAGTGAGTCTTAGTTTATCATGTAATATATATTTTTTTAATCCCCCTTATAGTGTAAATATTATTTTGTTTGGGTAATGTTAACTTGTGCTCTAGAGGCACATGTTAAGAACTAATTGTAAAAATATTTTCTTGGAACTTGTGTATTATCTTTATCTAAATTTTATAATTAATATTTTTATTACTTTTTTCAATATAAATTTTCTATTTATGAATTGCTTGACATGTGTCTTTGGGACACAAGTTAGCATTATCCATTTTGTTTTAGCCTCTTAGTTGATAACTTGGACACCGAATCTTCAATTTTGCTGAAGTGACATTTCTAAATGTTCTTTTTAATTTTTTTTCTTTATTTAATCAGTGACATGTTGTCATGTCATATTTTCCATGTCAATTTTTTTTTTAAATAAAATTAATGTCAAGTTTTAATTTTGTACGACTCTCTTTTTGATCTAACCACTTTGAAATACTCCTAGTGGACAAAGCCATATTACCTGTTCGATGGATATAACCGAGAATAAGGTCTCATCGTCATCTTATTCATCTCATGTTGTAAAAAAACACAATCTTTAGAAAACCCTAGATCGACCTTCCTACTTCATTATCGACATATAGGGATGGACAACAAACCAGGTTGGACGGGTTCGAGCCCAAAACCACCACCCGACTCAAACTATGAGTAGACACTAACAATCCAATTTCACCCAGATTTAAAAACAATTTAGATGGGTTTGGTTTTGACGGGTTACATGTAAATTCAAATTGACATTTCAGATTATTAATTGATAACAATATTTAAATCCAATAATATTTTCGTTTTTTAAAAACATTCCCTTCACATTTTGGACATAATATTGGAAATTATAGTTTTACATAAGTTCAACCATACTTCTTTGGCCATTATATATACTACTTTGGCAGAGTAGCCTTAGAACTATTAAAAAGCTTGTAAATTAATCAGAAAATTCAACATAAAATTCATTACAATCATATCAAAATATTCAAAACAAACAATTCCTCTGTTCTTCAACAATGTATCAACATCATAATATAATTGGTTGGGCCTAATCCTAGAATTTTAACAAAATCATATTATATAAAAAATTGTAATAGCAAATACAGTTTTGATAAATAGCAATAACAAAATTAATAAATAAATATTAAACTAGCACAACTCTAAAGGAGTAAATAAATAATTAATTAGTTATTCAAAAAGTCATTAGCATTTAAATGTAAAGCTAGCCTAGACATACATGTATTTTAGCAAACAAAAACATGTTATAGGAGTGCAATAAATACTTAATCAAGATAATTTAGAATAAATAAATACTTTGTGTCTAAATAGATCATCAATTATTACAAAAAAAAAAATGAAGCATTTTTCAAACAAAGAATTATGTCAATGCAATCAATTCAAACTAAAAATAAGTCTGACATGTAGTTTTGAAGCAGCTCATGGTGTTTGGTTCAGTTGCTGCAGCAGCTCATGGAAGCATCTCATGGAACCGCGCTTGCGGTTTATTTGCATTAATTTGCTCTACTGTTGAGATGTAATCGATGCTTGAATTTGGAAATTCATTTGTCGAAAGAGTGGAAGAACTTTGTTGTTGTTAGAATTGGTAATGATGATGCTTCTAAGCATAACTTGTAGATGTCGGTTGTCGTTTCTGATAATTTGATGTTGCTCACATAGTAGGAGACATGATGAAAGTGGAAGTATGGAATGGAAGATGAAGAAGAAACGTTGGAATGAATGGAGAAGAAAATGATGTTGCAATTATATATGAAATTAATTATATCTTTTACAAAAATACTAATTGACATGAAAAACATGACACGATAACATGTGACTAATTAAATAAATAAATAAATAAACCACCTAGGCATACCTCCTCACCAAAATCAAAGATTCATTGTTCAAGTTGCCAACTAAAGAGAAATTTTTACATGGCAAGGGGAATAAAAAAATAAATAAATTATATATATATATATATATATATATATATATATATATATATCACGGGGGTAAATAAAAGAACGCTCACATTGCATAGAGTAAAATATAATTAACCATTCAAATAAAAATGTACAGATATCCTTGTTACCCATCTCATACTCATATTTCAAAATTGAAAAAAAATTCCAGATCGAAACTCACATATAGTCAAAGTGGATTTTTTTTCTATTAAATTCGGAGTGGATTCGGGTCCAGATGTACAAATTATCTTAAACAATTTCTTTTTCCACCCTTATATATTCTCCTAGATCCTTGACGAAAAGTAAAAAATGCCCTCAGTTTTCGAAGATACATCTTTGAATGCATAGTTTCCTCATTTTTTCAAAATTTAATTCAGAGATGCATCTTCATATTTTTCAGGGTTTATTGGCAGATGTGTCTCCAAAATAATTCTTAATTTCAAATCCAAAGGGGAAACTCAGAGATGCATCTCCTAAGGTGTTTAATGTATATATTTCACGCGGCATACCTTCCATCTTCTCCTTTTTCATTTTCTGTATCTTTTTTTTAGATACCATTGGAGCTCGTGAGCAACTTACATCCAATACATTTTTAAACTTCTTCAAGGATAAACACTACTTCCACTTCAAGTATTTCATACTCAACATTAATTCACCATTAACACTTTTTTGAGTAAGTTTCTCATTTAACTTATTTTGAGTTTTGATTAATGTATTATGTAAAATACTTTCTTATAAATGCATTAGGTAGTATTTAAATTTGTAATACATAGCTGTTAAAGACATGCATTATGGATTTGGTTGCATTTTATGTTGTTATGGAAAGATGGGTATTAGTTTATGTGATTGATGCATGCACGAGCTTTTCGGGAGATGCATATCTAAATTGCATCCTTATTGGTTTTTAGAGATGCATATCCAAAATTGTATTGGATGCAAAATGATGTCTTTTTCTCGTATTGTTTCAGAAGAAATGGATGCAAACAACGACGACACAACGATACTCGGTTGTGAAACCTAGCACGCGTCTGCTCAATGTGAGATGGCTAAGATTCAGATTAAGCATCCTAGAGTTAGGTGGGGAATCGTTCCTAGGCCTCATGAGGGGGAATCATTGACTTTTATGAGACGCATGTCATAGGGGTCCTCATCCCAGGGGCACGTCTCCCCTGATCACATATATCGGGAGGAAGCTCGTATTACTGCACATGATGGTGTTCCTCCACTTGCATACCCTTTTTTCAGGAGGGCCACCTGACACCTCCTTACTGATATACTATAAAGATCATGTTGTTGGACGTGTTTGGGCTGGAGACGTATTTTTGTTAACAATTGTTATTTATATGTTTTAAACATTTACTTTGCGACTAGTATTTTGTTTTTTATAATAGGAGCGCGATTGTTTGAAGTTTGTTAGCCACATCAGAAAGATTCTGACGCTTTATCAGCTTAATGATCATTAGTTATATAGTGTCTTCCACTACTCCGGTCTTACAGGTTACTTACTAAATGAAGTGTGCTTTGAGGTGTTTCCTCCTATTCTTAGTTAACACGTCCATATCTGTGGATAAAAGTGCAACCTACGTCGATGTGTCATACCTTAAGTATTTTATCGACTTGTTGGCCATTCACGAGTGGAACTAGGGGGCCGCCAGTTTGGTATATATATACACCAAGCTAAGCGAAGGTTCTCTTTAGATGACAAAGCAAATGACATGCTCTTGCACCCTAATGACGGTAATTTCCATAGTCATTATTAATATTAAAACCATTTTTTACACTTGTTATTAATATTATTTTCTTATTCATTTTCAGGGATGAACCTTATCCTACTTTCATCGCATACACAGGTTTGATAGTGTGTTAGAGTATACTGAGGATTAGTCATGTGCTTGCCTATATTACCCACGGAGATGAAATGATATTGCGCGGCCATTCCGTGTGTATATTGACCAAACTTAACACGATGACATCGATTGGATACCATACAACACTCATCGAGAGATGGTTCCTTTCGACACCATTTCATTATACTCCAGATGGCTGGTATGTAGGGTGAATCTGATGTATAGGTATCTGTCGAAGTTATGCATGCGTCAGTTTGGATATGTGCAGATCATTCTGAGATCCCCATTCGTGTCTGCTCATAACAACATAGTCTGCAAACATCTTGATGACATACTAGCAAACTACGAGATCCATCTTGTACCAGATGAGTATCAAAGTATTTCAGCCATAAGTCAGTGATCTTATGTGGACGGTTAAATGACTTGGTTCTATAATGTCTCACACCCTGTCATGACACTGAACGCTCCTAGACATCCATCAAAGCCTACTCATAAGGAGATCCTGGAGAATGATCAGGCCAAAGATGACCATGGCATTGATGTTGCCGATATGTCAGAATATATGTAATTTACTTTGGAGGGCATAAAGTTTTGGTTGTTTAAGAGAGGTGGTGATGATGCGGTTTTCCTAACACGTTCCATTCTTACCGAGACACGAAAGACCTCGAGTTACCGACGACAGAGGAGGAGATATGGGTTAGAATTAGGCACACGTAGTAGAGTATGCTTTTGTTTGTATTATGGGATGCTTTTATATTTGTTTCATACTTTGAGGATAATGTTTGTAATATAATTGAATGATTTTTTAATAATGCATTACCTTGTTCTGCGGTATTCATGTTTATTAATGTTTGAATCAAATAATGTCAATATTAGTCAAATTAAAATGACTCTGGATTAAAAAAATATATAAATTTAGGACAATATTTATGCCAAAAAACATGCCGATAAGATTTTGGAGATGTATTTTTGAATTCATCCCAAAAATATTCGCAGATGAATCTCCATACTAAATTTAGACAAAATGGACTTTGATGCGTTCGGAGATGCACCTCCGATAAAACCTGAGGGTATTTTTAGATTTTCAAAAGTGTCACCTACAACATAGAGATGAGAAAAGAAATCATCTTATATGCTTAAATAGATAAATGAATTTCAATATAAATACTCTAAGAGTTTGTTTGGCACGCGAATAAAAGATAAGATAATTAAATTATATCATGATAATTTATATCTTAAATTTATCTCAAAAGTTATCATATTTTGAGATTTTTTGTTAAATTTTTAATTGAGTTTGAGTTGAATTTGAAACCAACAAAATAAAATAAAATAAAATAAAAATAATTTATTAAATTATTTTTATTGAGTATAATTTAAAATATAATGATTTGAAATTTAAAATTCATATGTAAATTAGATAGCGTGTGTTTGATTTATGAAAAATAATTTTGAATTAATTAATTTGTTAAAATTGTTTTTGGTTAAAAAAATGAGTTGAACGTAAAATAATTTATGTTTAGACACCATTTATAAAAAAATGAATTTAACTATCAATTGTAATCTAAAAATTACGTCTAGACTCTAAAAACATAATCAATTTAATTTTACAAAATTAAACACATAAAAATCAATCTTCCACTTTTAGAATTGTTTTTAACTCTTACAAAACAGAAATCAGGTTTTTTTTTTAAGTAAAGTAAGATTTGTTAAGTGTTGTTTATCTTAACCTTTCATTTTTATAATCTAAAATTTTCACCAAGATATATATAAAATTTAACAATAATTATTAATTTATTTGAACTCTGATTTTTTTGAACCATTTTATTTCTTCTAATAGTTTAATGATAGAAATTTAATTTTTTAAAGATGATTAATTAAAATATCACAAATTCAAAATCATATCTTTATTGACATCCTGATTCAACCCGACTTAAATTTATTAATCATAATTGTTTGATTTTTATTTTATTATCTACTAAAAGGCTTCCTCTTTATTTAAAGTACTTTTTTAGGTGCTCTATATTAATCAGCATTTTTTCTTAATTAATGTATAATCGATTATTTTAGCTTTTATATGAATCTTACTTAACTTTGTAATCGAGTATAACCATCACTGTTTCTTACCAACTACAATTAAGATTGAATCTTTGACTAAGAAGATCTTTGACCTAAGTTCAATGTTCATAATTCTATGAACATAAATTATATGATATAAATCTTCAATCAATTTTGAGATTTTTATTACCTTTGATGCAATATACTTTCCATAATCTATACTTTTACTCAATAAAAAATAACCATCGTTTCTTTTATTTATCAAATATCTTTTACTTTTTAAAAATAAATAAATAAATAAAATATTATAAATTTGAATATACGTGATTGTTTTTAATAAAATAATATAAAATATATTTTTTAATTAAATAATATATTTAAATAATTTTAAATTCTTATAAATTGATATATTTTTTATTTTCGTCTGTAATTTTTTTTATTAAAAATAATCACTGAAAATTAAAAAAAAATAGTTTTAATTTTTAAAATTAAAATCCACATCAAATATGCAAATTTTCTTACAAATTTTAAAATTAAAAATTAAAATGAAATAAAATTCAATATTTAAAAACTTTATAAAAAATGACAAAATACTATTTTCTTTCTATTTTGAATTTATGATTAAAAAAAGTGATTATTCTTTATTTATAAAATAACTTTTTACTTTTTTTAGGTGCTCTATAAAATTAGATGAATATTTTAAGATCAAAATTTGAAAATATTGAGACAGAGAAACAGAAAGTTCATCAGAAGGGTAGCTATCATGGTGTGTTGAAGACTGCAAAAAAGTCCAAATTTTTGGAATCTGTGTTGCGGTAAATCCAATGCTACGTTCCCATTTGCGTTTGTCAATAATCCCTATTTTTCCTCACCCGTGTTTTTCTACTTCAAAAACCATTTTTTTAATTGCATTGTGAATTTTTCTTCATTGTTCTAAAAGCTACTTTTTGATCCCTAATTCACCATTTCATGATTATAAAGTTGGGAATTTTCAATGTTGCTTTAGTACATTACAGTTATTTTTGATTAATTTTACAAGTTGTGGTGATTATTGATTGATTTTGTTGTGATCCTTTGTGAAGTGATTTTTGTTAGGTTCATTTTCAAAAGGAAAGATCTATAATAGCTTTTGGACATTTTGCTTTTTGGAAGATGTTGTGTGCTTGTTCTGGAGAGCAATATAAATTTGAAGAGGTGCCACAATCACCTGATTCATTAGCAACAAGGGACTTCTCTGCTAGTGGATTGTCTTCAAGGACTGGAGATTGGGAATCTAAGTTCAATGAAAATCAAGTTGAAGATGTTGAATCTACTCTAAAAGAAGCTCTTTCATTAAACTATGAGGTAGAAATTATGAGTTTGTTTGGTTTCTAACAATATTTTCAATTATTGTTTTCAGTTTGTACTTTTTGGTTGGCTGAAATTGCATTTGGTTGTGAATTTTTCTTTATAATTGTATAAAGATAAGAATGAAGCGAATTACCTAATTAGGCGTGTGTTTGGTTCTGTGGTGAAAAATTGATTTGGGCTAAAAGTGAATGGAAGGTAAAATGATTTCTGGTTTGATGAATTCTTGCAAAAGTGAGTTGAACAGTAAATTTTAGTATAAAACCACTTTTAGAGTCAAAAGTTACCGATCTTAATTTCAAGTAGAATCAATTTTGAAAAGCAAAATCAATTCTATTACAGAGCAACTAAACATGTCAAAATCAATTATACATCTCCAAAATCAGTTCTAAGTGATCTAACCGTGAAACCAAACATAGATCGAATGTGTTTTAGGAAACACAATAATGTTTTGAATTTTTTTCAAATTTTCAAAACTTTGATAATACCTTCTCGAATGTTTATTTTATCAATGGAAATGAAAATAGGAAACACTAGCATGCCCTAGTGTGTTTCTTTCTTTATTTATGAAGCTGTTAGTAAAAATAGCTTATGGCTATTTATTAGTATTACGTGGACTATTGACGGTGTTTTGATGTTATATTCTCCGATCCTCTGAAAATTTTTAAGGAAGCTAGAGCTTTGTTGGGGAGGCTGGAATATCAAAGAGGGAACTTTGGTGCTGCCCTTCAAGTGCTTCAGGGTATTGATATTGGTTCTTTGACCCCAAGGATGATCAGGGCTATAGCTGAAAGAAATAAGCAAAGAAAACCTCGTTCCAAGGCGGGTACCGTGCTTCCTAATTTGATGTCAATGCATTCAGTAAGCCTGCTTCTTGAAGCAATTTTGCTTAAAGCCAAATCCTTAGAGAAACTTGAGCGACATGAAGGTATTACCACCATATAATCATTATCTATTTTCGACGATTACATAATCTACATTGTTGTGTTGCTTGATTGAGAATGCTCTTGTTAAAAGCTGCAGTTATTAATAGTTTTGTTAAAAGCTGCGATGCAATGATGAAGTATTGGACTTGAACAATTCTGTATTAGCGTCAGTGTTTATTCATAAATGCCTAAAAATGCTACTACATTGTGCGTAGTTTTGCTGTGTGATGCGACCGTTGCTCCCACTACTTTGCGGATGTTGCAAGTTTTACTGTGATTTACAATCACACCACAATTGTGTGCGGCTTGATGCGCTTACTGATACTGCCGCAACACTGCGGCCGCATCACTTGATGTTGTATCCAATTTGAAACCCTGATCATAATCTCTTTTACACGTTTTTCCATAATCTACATTGTTGCAACAGCCTCTTGTTAAAAGCTGCATTTATTGAAAGTTTTGTTCCTTAATGAAGTGAATCTTGAACAGTTCTCCATGTTAGTATCAATGCATATTCATCAATCCTTATAAATGCTACAACATTATATGTGTTTCTTTTTGCACTCGAGGCTACAAACTCTAATCAGCAACACATTGTTATCTACCAGAGGCTGGGAAGGAATGCCGAATAATTGTGGATACAATTGAATCAGCACTTCCTAATGGAATGCCGGAAGGTATTGGTGAAGTTTGTAAGTTGCAGGAAATGTTCCACCAAGCATTGGAGTTGCTTCCAAATTTATGGATCAAGGCAGGTTTTCTAGACGAAGCTGTCACTGCTTATCGGCGTGCACTGGTCAAGCCTTGGAATATGGACCCGAGGAGGTTGGCCTGTCTACAAAAGGATTTAGCTACCACACTACTCTACGGCGGTGTTGAAGTAAACCTACCATCTCACTTGCAAGTGAATGCTCCAACAACGCCGATGAGTAACATCGAAGAAGCGATACTTTTGCTATTGATACTATCAAGAATGATGGCACTTCAGACAATAGACTGGGATGCTGAAATAATCGATCATCTTACATTTTCGCTTTCAATTACTGGGATGTTTGAATCATTGGCAGATTGTGTAGAGCAGATCCTACCAGGTATCTTCAGTCGAGCCGATAGGTGGTATTTTCTCGCTCTTTGTTACAGTGCAGCCGGAAACAACGAAGCAGCCTTGAACCTTTTGAGGAAGGTCTGTGGTAGCTCTGAATCAAAGCATACACCTCATTTTGCTTCGTATTTGTTTGGTGCAAAACTGTGTTCCCAATATCCAAATCATGCTCGCGAAGGCATCAAACTTTCACAACAAGTTATTGATCTATCCAAGCATCAAAACGAGCATTTTATAGTTCAAGGCCAACAAATTCTCGGTGTTTGTTATGGGGCAGCAGCTAGAACATCGGTAGTGGATTCTGAAAGAGTTACTTTTCAAAAAGAGTCTTTGAACTTTCTAAACGCAGCTGCTCTAACTGGAGATGAGAACGCTGAAGTGATGTTCAGCCTTGGACTCGAAAATGCGATTCAGAGGAATCTAGATGCGGCTTATCACAATATAATGAGGTACTCAGACATGACGGTTGGAAGCTTTGCAAGAGGTTGGCAGCTGTTAGCTCTCGTAGTATCTGCACAGAAGAGGTTTAAGGATGCCGAAACTATAGTTGATTTTGCTTTAGACGATGCCGGGAGCGTAGATCAGTTAGAGCTACTAAGACTCAAAGCTGTACTTCAAATTTCTCAGAAACAACCAAAGCAAGCTATAGAGACCTATAGAGTACTGTTAGCAGTAATAGAAGCCAGGAAGGAGCTTTCACTTCAAGCTAAGAACTTCGGGTTTGATCAAGCGAAAATATTCAGGGATGAGGTGTGTTAGTTACTTTTAAGGAATCATCAATTTATGTTAAAACTAGTTAATTAAATCTAAATCCGCTACATTATGGACAATTTTGAATTATTAAGAAGAATTTCTATTGCTTTTCATATCTTTGCAGGCATTAACAGAACGAAACTTGGAAATGGAAGCATGGCAGGATTTAACAACCATTTATACAGATTTTAATTCCTTTCTTGATGCAAAAGCTTGTGTTGACAAAGCTAAATTGGTCGAGTTTTTCTCTCCCAGAAGTTGGCATGTTACAGGTATGGAATCAGCCTAATGTCATTTTGGCCATGGTAATGGTAACACCATGCATTAACAAAACTCTAATATGAAATTACACGATTATGGCAATGGCAGGGAAGTCGTTTGAAGCACAGTCATTATACAAGGAAGCCTTTGTTTCGTTCTCAATCTCATTGTCAATAGAACCTGATTATGTTCCAAGTATCATTTCAACTGCAGAGTTGTTGATTAAACTTGGTATGCAATCATTTCCAATGGCAAGAAGCTTTTTAATGAATGCTTTGCGATTGGAACCTACAAACCACGACGCGTGGTTCAATCTTGGAATGGTTTCGAAAATGGAAGGTTCATTACAACAAGCAGCAGATTGCTTTCAAGCTGCTTATGAGCTGAAGTTTACAACTCCAGTGCAAAAGTTTGAGTGATTGAGTTGAGACTTTGGAGAGCTTAAACTCTTTGTGGTTGAGGGAAAGTGAGCTTCAACAAGATCATAATAGAAAAGACATAAGCAGCTGGTAATAGGAAAAAAGAAAAATTGTTCCATGGTTACCCATTCATGGTTAACTAAATGTTAAAATAATGTATAGCTCAATCTAGCTGCTTATCTATAGATGTACTTCAACCTGTTTTCAATGAAATATCAGTTAAAATTGACAGAGTAAAAACAGAAAAAGAAATTTGATTTGGTTGCTATAGATCTTTTCATGGTTACTCAGAAAGAAGTTTCTTTGTCATTTAAAAGGTCGTTTGATAAATTAATAGGAAGGCTTTCTTTTAGATGCTTTGTTTGGATAAAGTAACATTTTGAGTCCTACAATTATACTAGTACTATATTTTAGTAGTTTCTTTGGAGGAGTTGTCATGATTATGCTGTCAGCCTTTTATTTGCCAGTCTGTCTACTGTTCTTTACACAGATGTGATTGCTCTGTTTCATGGTATTCAACTGTGTTGAGAAAATCTATAATATAAAGTACTTTTCCTTAGATATTAGTTGTGCTCATATGACAACTTTTAGAATCCGTTTCGTGGTCGGGATAAGAGATATAATATGATAAATATTTTATTGTCTTTTTAATCTCATGTTTGTTGATAAAATAGTACTATGTGATAATCTAATCTTAACAATTACAACATATCATATTATGTCACTATAAGATAAGTTTTTATTCTAAATTTGAGTTGAGTTAAAACCAACACGTAGGTTAACTTTTTAAAAAGGTGTTAGCTTGGAGAAATTAAATGCTTATCATGTATTTTACATTATATTTTTTATATTTGAATTCAAAATTATTTTTTCGTTTGGAAATTAGAAATGGAAATTCTAGCTCTCGAAAGAATTAGAAATGATAAGAGATGAATGAATGTTGATTTTAGATGGTATTCTGTATTCTGATCTCCTTTACGGCGGTGCATGATGAATCTGCATGGTTATCACTTCAACGCTTAAATCAGTTCAAATTAAAGATCGAAGATTGTATACCTTCTCATATCATGTGAACAATTTTATATGTCAGATTGAGTAGAGAAGGCTTGAGACAGATTGAACCTTAATCCATTGGGTCTTTGGCTGGTCCAAAACAGTTGCACTCAAGGTTTTATCGGGCATTAATGATTCGGGATAAGCATTAAGTTTCATTGACTGGCCTCCACGTCGTAGTTCGATGTGGAGTAGAACCGAATCACTTGAGATTATTTTTGAAAAGTGATGGGGAACAAGCGCATTTAATGTGGTTCCTTCATTGAGATGTTTCATCACCCATTCCTGACATGTGCGATGACGTGACCAGTTAGGATGTGGTGCAGTTCATAGAGTGCTTAAGTTCACTTGAGTTTTTATGTGTTTTTCTGCATAGAATTGTCAATGTTGATCTTGTGATATTCGTTCATAGTTGGTCTTGATCTTTCAGTTGCCAATACTTATAAATAATGCGAGTTGAATATTTGAAAGTTTTTGCAACCACTTAGCTTTCAAGCTTTCAGTCGATTTTCCATAGAAACGCTTTCGTTCCTCTTTAATGAAAATGTCATTAGAAGTGATTCAAAATTTTGCTTAAAGCTTTCACATTTTCCACTCCTCATGCTTCATCAATCTCTTATAATCAGGTACTCTTCTACTTCAAACTCTGCTTTTAGAATTTCCTACTTTTAGTTAGGATGAGTAATAACATCGTAGATTTAGTGAGTGACTCTAAATTGGAAAATTCATTTGGATCATTGAACGTCCTTATGACAAATGTAGGCAGAGGAATAAATATCACTTGCATAACGTAGGTCGTCGACTCTTCAGAGAGGCTAGTTCATCTGGTGCTTGAGAAGAAGAGGATATACAGTTCTTTTGATGACTACACGGTCCCGCTTTACAAGTGTTTGTTTCCTAGAATAGGACTCCAACTGCCTTTTTCTAAATTCGAGGTAGTCGTCTTAAGACGTTTAAGGCTTGCTCCTTCCTGAATTCATTCAGGATCTTAAGTGTACATAAGTGTGTTTTCACTGTGTATCGAGTATAAGTCTTGAAAGTCTTCCCTTAACTTATTCTTCGATCTTTTCCATCAGTGGCACACTCCCCCAAATAACTTTCATATTTAGGGGCTCATTTCTTTCATCTGGTCCATTAGTGGTTTGACCCATTTATTATGGATGGGGGAATTTTCTGAGACGCTTTTTATTGGTGAAGCTCTTCACTCTCCTGATTCACTCTGTTTTATTACCTTCATGTTGATCCTCCTGTCTTTCGTTGGGTTTGTACCCAAAATATTGGTCTAAGCTTCATTTAAACACGTATGTTCTCTCCTATAGTACCAAGGCGGGTTCTCTTTTTTGGTCAAGGTGGTGGTGAAGGATGAAATGCACTATTGGTTTCAATGGCTTGGCTATATGGACGGGTTCAGTTCCAGTTAGGTGCCATATTCCGATGTGAGGAAGAGGTAGATTGATACTCCTGCTATATTAAGTGCAATTGATTTTGATGAGAGCAGAGTCCTCATGTTCTTTTACATTCGTGATCGTATTTTGCATATAACATGGATAAAATAAGCAATTTGAACATGTTCTACACTCTTGTCGATGCTCGGGGCATTCGATATGTGGTGACTACCGAGACTTCTTCTTATGTTCCTAGTCTTGCTCTGGTTCTCTCTCATGGCCCCGTTGAGACAACTTTGGTTCATGTACTCAAGGTAGATCATCTTGCGGGTGCTATGACCATTTTGACGGTGGAGGACTCACCTTCGCCTCTGACTTCAACAAAGTGGGCTCGGGTGGAAGAACCACAATCTCCTTGGATTGAGTGTTTGACAAAATAGGCTCGTGTTGTTGAGGATGATGTTTCTGGGGAGGTGATCCCTTTTAAAAAGATAAATGATATTTTTTCTTCTTGGCTTCCACACACTCTTGAGGAGCTGCTACTATTGTCTTGACATCGAATTTATCCTTCATCCAGAATCTTCCTAATGGAGATAAGATGGAAATTGATTTAGAGCTTGCCCATAACATGTTCAAACCCGCTTCTATCATCTCTCTTATTTTTGTTGGATGGGGTGATGTCTTGGCCTAAGGTAGTCCTATCAAGAAGAGGGACACTTGGAAATATAAGGTCAAAGTCCTAGAATTGAAATGCATTAATATTCAGTAATAACTATTTGCGTTGTATGAAGAAGTTAATATACCAACTCTTTGCGAGAGGCACTTAAAGTACATGACTCCCCTTATATCATGACGACTCGTGTGACCAACTTGAAGGGTTCCCTTCGAGATGCAGAGAAGCGATACAAGGATTTTTTTTATTCCTTTAAGGAAAAGGCTCTCCAGGTGGAAAAATATTAGAAAAATGCGGAGACCTTGAAAGTACTTCCGCACGAGGTGGCCGTCCTAAGGCATGCGCTTCATAATGTTCTTTAGTAGACTATGTGGGACGTGATTGGGGTCTGAGAGTGAGTTATCGAGCAGGCAAGGAAGTTCTTCCCTAGTGTTGTGATTTCTGCCGAGACATTGGACCCATTTAAGTATGGTTATGGGATGAATTAGGGAGGTGATCTTGTTGCCTCTGCCCAAATGCTTCAGATTGATTTTCTTTTTGCTTGTATTGTTTATTTCCCGCGATGTTTCCTAGGCTTTGCGCCTTGGGTCAAATAATTTTAGAATGAAATATTTTACCTTGATACCTTAAGTATCGTGAGCTTTATATCTTTATGTCAGTCTTGGTTGTAACATTATCACTGCTTACTAGTTGCTGTAATTTCAGGATCACTTTTCGCTCCATGAAGTTTTTATCCACATGGAAGTTAAGGGTCGCATTGCCGACATTTAACAGAAATGGAAGGATATCCGTTTTGGGCTTGGGAGCCTTTACTATTTTTCGCTTTGTGAAGGAAACATCGTGTTTACGTGTATTAAAATGGTGAAAGTACTTATAAGATTTTGATGATAACAAAGTATTTAAAGAACAATAGGGTATACTAACAAATGTTCAAGTGTCTAAGCCCATAAACTAAATTTCTAAAGAGAACTTAGTACTGATACTGAGAATGGACATTTAAAGAGAAGTTAAAAATCCAGATTCTGAAAGATCAGAAGCTGAAGACTAGACTATGAAGACTCGGACTCTGAATCAAGTCAACCTCTGAAGATCTAGACTTTAGAGATTCAAACTCTTAAGATCCAGTCAACGAATGGATCGAGGAGATTCTGATGGGTCACTATCAGACTCTGAGGAAATTTTGTCTTCTTCTGATCACGTGAAGACTTAAGCGAAAATCTACATAAGACAGTTAGGACGCAACGTATAATTCCTTTTATAGCAAAAAGATTTCAAATGAGCTTTCAATAGTATTAACCATATCAAGAAACATCTCAACATCCATGAATCAAGCTTCTTAAATAATCTCTTGTGCAAACTCTTCAATGACTCTTTTTCTTCTCTATATAAGGAGATGAAAACTTGAAGAAAAAGTACTAAACTATTGACATTCAAAAGAGTTGTTACTCTGTCAAATTAAAAGAACAAGTTTAGCTTAGAATTTATTAACACTTGTACATCTTAGAAATTCTTAAGTCTTAAAGTGTTCTTTTATGTTGTATTTTGTCTACACCTCTGATTATATATCAAGTGTAGTTTTTCACAATCTCTTAACTATACGTTAGAGTTTAAGAAGTCTCTTGCTTGTATGCTTGAGCATTAGAAGTCTTTTGCTTGTGTACTTGAGCATTAGAAGTCTCTTACTTGTGTGTTAAGTATTCAAAGTCTCTTGCTTTGTGCTTAAGCAATTGTAATCAATTTTGATTATAGTAAAATCCCTTGGAAGTACAAAGGACTGAACTACTCTCGATTTATGGGAGAAACCAAGATAATTGCTTACGTCTCTCTTTCAGTCGTTTGTACCTCTGAACTATTTTAATTTACTGCTAAACACTTAACTCTGATTCAGATTCTAGATTTTGTGTTCAAATTATGATAAGAGATTTACAGAGAAAAAAAAGCTAACACAATTCAACCCCTTCTTGTGTTTTTCTCACCTTCATATTTGACCCTGGGAATTTCGGATGTAGGTCGAGATCTTTGGGGACCCATAGTGGGTATCCTAGTACCCCCTCTACACTCAATATTAACTACGAAGTTGCAATATCTTTGATTTCGCCCCTACGAGTGCCCTGATAGCAAGGGGGAGTATGGAAGACACTAGGTTGAAGTGTGGATCACGAGTTCACGAGTCCTCTGTCTGACCTTCATAGAAATCACCCTCGGACCCCAACGCAATTTCAGATCTGGATCTTAGAACCCTCTTTTTGTTGTTCTGCAGAGTTCTTATTAGAAACCGAGGACCTAGACTTCAGAGAACAGGAATGGAGACGGTAGTGGACTGATCGGTTGCAACAGACCTTCGTGTTCATTTTCAAACGTTTCTTGATTCCAAGATCTAAGAGATTTGTATATGGTGAAGAAGGAAAGTATAAGAGTTGGAAAATTGATTCACCTTTGATTTAGTGATTTGAATAGGTTGTGCACCGATAATTCGAAGATTCATATAGATTGTAAAATTCCATATCTATAACTTCTATGCTCAATTAATAGTGTTTGCTTCACAAACGTGATTTTTGTGTAAAACGTAAGAATCGAAAGTCGTTTCCACATACGATGTCACGGTTCCATTAAGGAACCAGAAATGGAGATTCTAGTTCTTGAAGGAACTAGAAATGATGATAGATGAACAATTGTTGATTTAAGACGGTGGCTCTGACCTCCTTTATGGTGGCGCAAGGAGGACATGCATCGTTAACACTCTAACACTCAGGTCAGTTCAAGATTCAAGATGAGTAAAGGGAAATTGGAAATTAGATATTATGTACATTCTCCTAACATATGAGTTATTTTATATGTCGGGTTGAGTAGAGTGATCTTGAGACAGATTAAACATTGATCCATTTGGCATTTGGCCGGTCCAGAATATTACTCTTATGAACCAATTAAATACATTTCTTAGAAGTTAATTTTTAATATTTTAAATATTAATAAATTAACAAAAAACATATTATTTAAGAAATTAAAAAAATTAGATCACTTTAAAAAAAATCCATTAGTACTACTAAATAAACACTTTAAACTTTTTCATGAAAAAAACTAATGTTTTTATATATGTTAGATAAGTTGAGCTAATTGTAAGAAAATTATATTTTATTTTTCAAAAAAATTAAACTAATATTCATATTTTTGGAATTTTAATTAATAATTTTAACTTTTCATATGGTAACTTTAATAATCTAATTATTTGATTTAATAATAAATTATTTTTTAAATTTAAATAATCAATATTAAATTATTATTATTTAAATTATTATTTTAAAATTAAAATACAAACTTATTTTCTTATCATATTTTACCAGTTTTTTACTCAACTCATAGTAAAAAATATGATAAGTTTGATGATTAAGTTGTCATATTTATTATTTTATTAAACATTAAACTAAGAAAATACCACGCATTATTAAGTCTTATCTCTAGACTTTAAAAAAAAAATTATAAACCTGAAATCCATTAAAATGAAAAAACAGGACAAGAATAAAATAAAATATTTAAACAAATTTGAATTAGAGAGAAACATTCGTACACCATATGTATAATTTAGCGAACCATTTACAACGCGAAACTAAATTGTAAAAAAATATGATGTGAATTGATAATCACTAAACTCAAATTTTGAAACGACGAATGAACTCGAGCGTCAACACGATAACGAAATCATTAACCAATAACTTAATCATAAATTGCGGTAAGTAATCACGACTATTTATGTCTAAACAGTACGAAATCAATCACAATCCACTAAAGCGGATTTTAAGATCCCAGAGGTAGTAAATTCGAACAAGAGCTCAAATCCATGAAACACCTCTAGTCTGAACAACCAAAAACTCTTTTGTTGGGAGAGTTTTTCACTATGGAACATTGAATATTGTGAGACTTTATTTTTTAGAGCAACACCTTTGTGAGAGACACATCACATATTCACCAAAAACCTTAAGGTGATAGATGGGTGAGTTCTCTCACTTATAAATGCTCAAGTCTTCATATTTCCAACCAATGTGGAACTATTACCCACGCTACTCACACTTGATACATTCTTAACACTCCCTCTCAGGCGCGAGTCCACAATGCTCCTCCTCAAGTGAAAACTCTTTTTACTTCCACAAACTCTTATACCGCCCATAACGTTTCTTATTCACCATATTGACGCCATTGACACTCTTCAACAGAACGTTTCTTAATCACCACACTGACGTCGTTGACTTTCAATACAAGTAAGTCGATCCCTTTCTCGAACCAAAGGCTTATGATACCATTTTTTTTTTAGAGTTTTTAGCATTGAACATTGTGGAATCTCCTTTTTTAGAGCAACGCCTTTGTGAGAGACACACCACATATACACCGAAAACTTTAAGGTGATAGGTGGGTGAGTTCTCTCACTTATAAATACTCAAGTCTCCATATTTCCAACCAATGTGAGACTATTATCCACACTACTCACACTTGATACATTCTCAACATCTTTAATGCAACGGAGACAAACAAAATCTTGAAACCTACAAATATCAACATATGTAGAACCAAACAGAGATTCAAGAATCAGAAAATGTTAGCACATTTGCATTTAGGACTGCAAGTTTAGGAGACCCACCAAAGACGGAGATGACACTACCGTAGCCGAGTTGCATCAAACAACCACTATCGGATAACTCTTCCTCATCTCACAAACCAAAATCTGGTGAGGACTCAGTCGAAAACAAACAAACAGATGAAATGGAAAAATCATCACAACTCCAAATTTGAAGAAATTGGTTGTCGATCTTCCTAGAGCGAGCATTAACCAACAAGACTAACCGTCTCTGAAAACCGCCAGAGCAGAAGGAACCATTGAAACACATAGGAGATTCTGAGGACCACAGACGTAAGCCGGAGAGGGTGAAAGGTGGAACGTCCTGAAAGGCTTTGCACCACCACAGCCGATGGCTATATATGGTCATCGAGAGTTTGTATTTAAGGAGAGGAAGGTAATGTTGTGTTAGAGAGAAGTTAGAGAAAAATTGATTTTAGATAGAGAAAATAGTTTAGTTTCCTCCTCTTTAGACTTTTAAATTTTGTTTGATAAGCATGATAAGAAAGATAAAATTTATTTTACCTTCTCTTTCTAATTAAAAAAATTATTTTGAAAATGAGTTGGATAATTATTGGGTGAGAATATGGACTAATAACGGTCTTGGGGGATGAATAGACCTCACAAAATAAAACTTTCCTCGTTTGAAAATAGTTTTTATCAAAGTTTCAAAAACAATATGTTTTGCGTGGCGGAAATAAAGTTTGCGTAAAAAAAGATTATGCTTATCGATTGGAGGTTATGTGAGTATCCTTAAACATTTCACAATAATCAAGTTGAACAATTGAATTGCACCAAAAATTACGAATTAATTGTATTACACAATCACTCAATTTCACAATATGTGATATTAAATAACTTCATTTCAGGATCATACCACCATATTTTGCCATACTCTCAAAACCCTACAAAAATCTCTTTCCATTCTCAATCAAGTTTTATATTTCAAAAACATGTTGTTATGTTTTTTCACATCAAAAAGAGTAAAAGAAGATAGAATTTAAGATAATGTATATGTATTTTCATCCTCATTACTTGTAAAAATCTGGTTTAGCTAGTTTAAAATGAATGTTATGTCCGAAAGTTAATTTATGTATTATGTTGCATGTAGTTCAAGAAGTTTAATTTCAGACTATTATCAAGTTGAGTTTAAATTTGATTATTTTATCATTGGTTGCATCAATGGTGCACCCTCATGTTGTACACAAAATTATTGTGTCTATTAATGTTAAATCGGTTGATGTCGAGTCTGACATTGTACCCAAAGTTATTATGTATATGGATGTTAAATCGGTTGATGTCGAGGTAGATGTTGGTAAATAATTTACAAATAAATAGGATTTTATTGTTCGTAACATATGCTCCAATGGATCCACACGAAGACTGCAAAATTGGGGTCCAACATTATAATCGGGAGGTAAGATTTTGGTTCTGATAGAAGATGGTATTTGTGATAATGAGATGTGAAAGAAGTTAGTCGGTCATCCCATTGTATGTCGTTTTAATTCTAAAGAGAATGATCTTGTTTCTGACATGACATTGAACATGGTGCAACTCAAAAACATACTTGTAATTTTGAAAAGAAAATACCTCGTAATGTCTCAAATATTAAGCAAGTCTACAATGTTCGTGCCCAAAGCAACAAGGTGATAAAAGGTCTAAGAACTTAAATGCAACAATTGTTGAAGGTTTTGGATGATTATCCTTATGTAGGTACAAAGTGCGCGAGGGTGGATAAATTGTTCGGGATGTATTTTGGACTCATCCTGATACCACCAAGTTGTTCAATATATTTCACTTTGTGTTTATGATTCAATATATAAAATCAACACATGTAAGTTCCCATTTCTAGAAATTGTCAGTGTTACTTATACTGAGATAACTTTTTCAGTTGAGTTTATATTTTGGGATGTGAAAAGGAGGACAATGTTAGTTGGGCTTTAGAAGTGTGTCTGATTATGTTGAAGGACCGAGATAACATGCAAAAAGTAAATGTCACTGGTCGCAATACCACACTGATGAATTTGATTGCTAAGGTGTTTTTTACATCATATGCATTAATTTGTAGGTATCACATGACAAAAAATGCGAGAAGTTTACTTAAGCATGCGGTAGAAACCAAACAAATCAAGGGTGGAGATAGGAAAGTGGTCAAAGTTGGTGCGATATTGAAAATCATAATTGATGCTTAATATGTTATATAAATTCTTCTACTCAAGATTTATATGGAGAATCTGTAATACATTTTAGGATGGGTGTGAAAAATATTCAAAATTTCTTAAAATATGTTTAAAGTACAATTCTTGGTCAAGTGAAAGAGAAGATTGTTTGTGCTTGGACCGATCACGTTAAAGACTTTCCAAACACACCAACTAACATAGTTGAATCTTCTCATTATACATTAAATAATTGGTTGAGAAATAGTAAAGGTGATTTATGAAGAGATTGAGAGTCCATGAACCAAATGATCCAAAGTCAGCCTAACAAGATACAAACATCAATTGGCCACATCATTACAATATTAGAACATAAATTCACATACATCAATCTTTATTCATACTTGGTGGGTGATATATCTCGAGCGGGGTTGAATTTTATTTATCAAAAAGTAAAACAAGGAGAAAAAGTAAGTTAAGGTAGCTTAAAGTGTGGTTGTACACTTAGGAAGACGTACGGTCTTCCGAGTGCTTGTTTAATTTCAAAAAAGATGAAACTTGATAGACCCATATGAATAAATGAGGTTTACATGCACTGGAAAAGTCCTAGTTTGATGGTGATGGTGTCCTGACTGGATGAGAAGTGATTTAAGAGATATTTTTTAAAGCTGATGACAACAAGAAAGTGCACATAAAAGATCAGATTAGGAAGATTCCTTGTCTTGAAACTACATATTTGAAACCACCCTCGGAACTGGTAAAAACAAAGCAGTCACCTTACTATTTTGAACATAGAGTGTCAATTTAACAAAACAATCACCTTACTATTCTGAACATGTTAACACATTTTTTAGATTCATCAACTTCAAAATCTCAAAAAATTATTTTCAAATATGCTCGTATTAGCAAACCATGTTCTTCACCACCTTTGCCAAAAAAAAACACAATGAAGAGATGCTTGCTTTTATGCACAAATATATTGAACGAAATATAGATGTTAAGGGTGACGGTAACTACGGTTATCCCGCTGTTTCAGATGTGCTCGATAGAGGAAAGGAAAAGTATATACTTGTTTTTCAACAACTTCTCAAAGAATTGAAGGCGCGTAAAAAATCATACGTAATGTTATACGAAAAAAAATGAACATTTCGATGCATTTCATGAATCTCTTATTCCTTGTATTAGTGGTCCGACACTGAAGAAAAATGGATGTGCTTCCCTGAAATGAGTGATCTTATAGCAACTGCATATAATATGATGCGTATAATCTAACAAGACATGACTTCTCAGAAACATTTTTTCCATTTCAAAGTGACTCACCTCAAAATCCAACCGGACACATGATAATTATTGTGTGGTTTTCAAAACCACTACATTGTGTTCAAGTTTATCCAAAACATGGACGTCTTATACCAGAATGGACAACTCATTCCATAAAAGAAATTGAAACTTGACTAAATAATTTTTTGGATATAAGGGAAGAATTCACCAAGTTGAACGAGATTGAAAGAGAATTAAATAAGCAAAAGTTAAAGGCAAAATCACCCATATAAATATATTTAGGTGATGACACATGTTTTGATCTATTTTAGTTTTTATATAACAAAAGCCAAAGGAGGGACCGCCCCTCTTGAATTTATGTTCATAGAAATCACTCATCTTGTCGATCTGAAATCCACACTAGAAAATCTCTTGTGATACCCAAATAATCGAATAGTTGTGAAGCTCCATTATGATTCACCCTCAATTGACAACAAAGGAAAAATATACTTCAACAAGTTTAAATTGAATACTGATAAAGATTTAATAGTTACGAGGAGTACATTTCACCTTTACAAAATAAAATATTCAACTAAGGTGGATGCAACGGTTCCTAGATCGACCGACGATATTCTAAAAATGTTGAAATGTCCACAACCATCTCTTAATGATGAAATATAATGTTGTGTATTTTATGTATCTCTTAGCCAAGATTTTTGTTAATTTATGTTGTTCTTAGCATTTATGCAATTGTTTATGGTGTGAGATAATAAGGAGGATTCTGAAAGACAACTTCCAAAAAAATTAAGAAACTTTATTTCATTTGTAGCCTGCGTTTGAGATTTGTTTGAGATTTGACTTTGGTTGCATTTTGGTGGGCCCATAAACTAAGTTTGATTAAGTAATGCCCAAGTAGTTTGATTCTGTATTCTAAGGTTCATTTGGTGTTTTATGTATCCCTTGGCGTGCGTGAGAGTGAGTGTGTGGGGGCTAACAAAGCATATGACAGTAGATAATCCTGCAGTTTGCGAACCTCAGACCATCCTAGCATGTCGTGTTGTGCAGGAGACTAGCTCTATGGCAGATTTGTGTCTTCCTTTTTGCAATTAATTCTATCGTATTCATTAATAATAATACTGCTTCTCTTTTGATTATTTCTTGCTATATTTTACAGACTGGTTCCTAACAATTTTCTTCACTTAATTGTAACCAACAAGTATTATTCTCACAAAAACAAATTACCCAAATTCGTGCCATTTTAACTTGCTACACCTCAGGCGCACCAAGCTAGAATCGGTAACAGGTTGATGAGCTGAGTTTCTACAGAAAGAATATGATTTTATTGAAATAAATATCATGCAAAGAGAAAGAAAGAGTGTCAAACTACCTTCACAACTTGTCTAGCAAAAAAAACTACCTTCACAATTTGTATACCCATTTTCTTTCACCACAGATTCTTTAAAACCAAACCAACGTTTCATTGTCTAGTATACAGCAAATTGTACATAAATATGAAACAACTGTACTCGAGTCTTTTTAGCTGATCTTCAGAACAAGGGAAGCACAATCTGCCTGGACCTATTATTAATACTGTAACACGAGAAAAGAAACCAATCAGGCAAATCGATCTGTGAGTACCAAGTACATTGATGTGTTCAATACAGTAGGCACGGCTTTGTTATCAACTTTGTTATCAAACTTTGTTCAAGCTAAACAAAGTTGCATAACCAAATGAACATGACAACTATAAATTATCAGATAGATCATTCACCTTACATGTAATGCCACAGACAAATGTATCGCCTAACTTCAACCCATCTGCCACTGCATCCACAAACAGAATAGCCAAACCACAACATTAGTGAGGTATAAATTTATTTGAAGATTGCTAGTCAAAAAACAAATGTGCTAGAAATGTGCACGGAGGCAGGCCGCTATTCGAACAGCCATGGCAGCACAGTTTTCCATCGCAGCTGCTCTTCGTCCATTCGCGGATCTTTGGAGAGGTCTCAGCTAGCCTCTTTCCAATTCGAATTCTCCTTATTTCCTCAATGTCGTCATTAACATTTTTCATCCATTTACACATGCATCTCTTGTACTCCTTTTTTAATTCTTTCTTTTTCATCCAAATCAGCCTACAATAGTGTTTGAACATTCGGTGGTGTTTTAAAGTAAGGAGCTACATCACCCTTTATTGACAAATGATGTTTTTTTACTCTACTTATCCCTCTACTAATAGTGATATTACAGAAATCACATGTCACATTTTTCTCATTATTTAGAACCTTCCAACGGACAAAGAGTGTCCGCAATGACAAACTGCACCATGATGGCAGTTCGAATAGCGGTCACCCTCCGTGCCGCACTGCTCTCCCACGATAGCACCGCTATCCACATAATGGATAACTCTACCCCGCTATCTCATTTTTGGGGTGAGTGGCAATGATATAGTTCTAAACCTATGTCTAGAAGATACAATATGACATAGTAGATTTTCTCACAGCATCAACTAAGAATTGCCACAACAAAAAAATGCCATCTAGGATGATCAAACCTTTAGAGTTGGTTCGCCGGTATTTGTGTTTGCAGCTTGTTTTGCCAGTCCCTTTTGATGTGCACGTGCAGCTCGTCCTGCCGCAGAATTATCAAATTGCTCTTGCCTACAATCGACGACACATACATGATACAGTAGTTATCATTACCAAAACACTTTTATAAAATTAAGGGATTCTTTAAAAGTAACAGTTCATGCATAAATGATAACAGATTGATCTACACCAACACCAGTGTGTGATCATAAAGCTTCTAAATAACCATTTGGGTATTGAAATGAAAAACGTAAATTCTTTGTCTTTTTCAGTTTTGCAGAAATTGAATGATAAAGTTAATAGAATATTCAAGAATACTAAGAATTAAGAAGAAAAGAGGGAATTTAGAGATGAACCTTTTCTGTGCGGCTTCAGCAGCTCTAGCACGCGCTTCTTCAGAAGCCAATCTTTCTTCTTCTTTGGTCATGCGCTTGTCACCGCCACCGAAGCAACCAAAGCATATACCCATTTTCGATCTTTCTCTCTCTAAGCTTTCTCTCTCTAAACTGTATCTCTATCTGATCTGATTCTCAACTTATTTGTCTCTGCCAACTTTTATTTTGACAAAATATTTTTAATTATTATTCTTTTATATTTTCGGTTGACCTTTTTATTTTATTTTATTTTTATATAAATTGAACCTTTTTATTTTGTATACTATTTATGATTTAATTGATATTTTATTGAATATACAAAGATTTTATATTTAACATTAATAACCATTAATTTTAATTATGTTTTTTTATAAGTTTTGCTCAACATTTTCCGCCCACTTCTCAATATGTTTATTGTCTTCTATTAAAGCAATTTCTTCTCAAAGAGTCTTATTGACGAAATTATTATTTTGTAAGAAATTATTCACTTATATGCAAAGTTTATATGAAAAAAGGCTTTTGACTTTAATGGGGAGTTTTTCAAACACTTCTGGTTGTATTTTAGTTTTTCTCAATATTACTTTTTCATTTTTGTCTATTTTGTGAAGTGGAAATAAAAATGTCGATTTTCAAGCTTTTTTATGGGTTTTGTCAAAAAGAATTGTTATTGTCTTGCCTTTTCATTGTATGCGTAGAAAATTCTTCTATTGTCATCATCGATAAATTTTTTGAGTGATAAAATATTTTTTTATTGAATATAATGATTTCTACTAGTAGATTATTCAAGGTTAATAAACATGAAAAAAAAATCAATATAATTTTTATTTATTTATTGGAGAATGCAAATGAAAATCCACTTATCTCATAAAAGATGCATTGTGCATTAGTAGGAAAAGAACACAAATATGTGAGTATGAAGGAGATGTCGTGTTCTTGGTAAACGTAGAAGCAAGAGTTAGAGGAATAAGCCTCAATCAAGAGTTTTGTCAACGAATTTGATAGAATTATATCATATTTGAAGAATATTGGAGTTGAGATTGATGAATACGACCAAACATTCATGTTAGTGCTTTCACTACAGGAGTCATATGAAAATCAAATTCAAACATTGAAATTTGTTAGTGATACTCTAATCATGGACGAGACTATAACATCACTTTTAACATATGGTCTTTAAAATGTTGCTACAAGTGAGATGTCTAGTAGTGGAAGAAAAGATAGGAAACAAGCTCACAAATTATTTTCTACTAGAGAGAAGACTGATTAAAGAGAAAAAGGAAGAGGAATGAAGTATAAATGAAAATCTAGAGCTTCACCAGAAATAATATACTTTAAATGTGGTGAGTTTGAGCACTTTAAAGAAAAATGTTCAAATAAATGGGTATTATTAAGAAGTAACCCACCAGTAACAACAAATCCAAAGACAACAACAAGATTTGTTTGAGGCGATTTATGTCTTGTTTTTCGGTCTTAAATAAACACCATGATATTTTCAGTAAGCGGATGCTTGATTCAGGATTCTCACACCATGTGTGTCCAAATAGAAAGTGGTTTACTACCCACTAAAAGTATAAATGGTGGAATATATTTAATAGAAAATAATCATGCTTGTAAAATTATGGGGTGTGGTACAATAAGAATCAAGATGCATGATCGAACAATGATAACTATGGTGAGTGTGAGCCTTGTTCTAAATTTGAAGAAAAATTATATCTTTCTCAGTGTTCTAGAGGAAAATGGTTACAAAATAGCTATGGAAAACGGATTTTTAAAAGTTGTATGTGGCTTGTTGGTTGTGATGAAAGGAATTTATCATGGCATATGTCAGAAAATGGTTTATCATTGCTTAGTGGTAGATGTTTGTTAAAGAGGATGAAGAAAACATGCATGGAATTTTGTGAACATTGTGTATATGGAAAAACACATCGCTTGAAGTTTTCTACAAGCAAGCACAAAAACACATGGATGTTAAACTATGTGCATATTAATGTTTAAGGTATGGCTAAAATTATTTTGAAGGGTTTCATGGTACTTTGTTATATTTATTGTCGATCATGATATGAATGTTTGGGTTTACATTTTTTAAGCATAAAAATGAGGTATTATAAGTGTTGAAAAACAGTGGTTAAAAACATAACAGGTAGAAAGTTGAAAACTATAAGGTTCAAAATGATACATAATATATGGACGGAGCTTTCAAGAAGTTTCGTGATACAGACAAAGACACACCGTAATAGAATAGAATCGCTGAAAAGATTGCATCATACACTTTTTGAGAAAGTAATATGTATGCTCTTTAATTATAGGTTATGTCGAGAATGGTGGGCATAGTGGTTGCTATATCTTGTTATGTAGTAAATTGTTTCCCACATTCTAGTTTAGATAGAGATACACCTTATGAGGTGTTTTTCCGATCAACATGTTGATTATGACATACTGATTTTTTTTGGATGCACATCATATTATAACGTGAGAATAACAAGCTTAATAATATAACAAATAACGTTATCTTTTTAGGATATGCAAAAGATATCAAAGGCCTTTGGAGTGTAAAAGATATAAGTTTGTAATTTGTAGAGATTTACATTTGATGAAATATATATGATTCCTAATGATGGTGATATTAAAAGCTCAACTCGATAAATAGTTTGAGACAAAAAACTTAAGAGTTGTCAAAAAAATATTGGGTATAGAGATTATAAGGTTTTGTTTGGGAGTTTGAAAGGGAATGAAATGGGAGCTTCAAAAAGGATTTTTTTTTTAAATATACATAAATTTTTAATATTTTTTGAAAAAAAAGATTTTGTATAGAATGATAAAAGAGTGATTATCATAAATATGTTTTTACTTTTTAGAATACTGTAACAACATAAAATATATTTGGACATAGAATAAATCTTCCCAAATCCTTCAAATCCCTCCTCAAATACAATTTTTAGTTCCCCAAATTACAAGTCGCATCATAAATTGGAGATAGAGCATTCAAATGCTTGTGATTCCTTTGAAGTGCAGTCACTAGGAAGTGATTATTAGAGATGTTTTCTTTTATTTGTTAAACCATTGTGATAGTACAAAATTTATGATTGTGTGTATATTTGTTTTGAAATGATTTGTATGGTTTAAGTTCTTCCATATAACTTAATATGTACGCATGTCTTTCAAATAAAGAACTATACATCCTCTATATATAAATATTTCTTCATGGATAACTGCAATTATTTGGTCCTTAATTGTATTATAATCTTAAATATTTGTTTTGATCATGATTTTATATAAAATAAAAACACACACACACACACATATATATATATATATATATATATATATATATATATATATATATATATATATATATATATATATATATATTAGAAATAAAGTTTTTTATTATTTGAAATTAAATAAAGAAATTGTGATATATATCACAAATTTTAGATTTGATTCAAATATAATTGTTACCATCAAATAAAATTTTGAATTTGACTTGCAAATTATATGATAAAGGGGGAACCTCCGTCAATCATAATTCATAAAACATCGGAATACCTAACCATAACAATTATGACTAAGGGGGTGATCTCTTTCGGGGTGCCCCCAATTTTCTCGCAATCTCGAAACTCGATCATTGACCTGTCATGGATCTTGGTTGATGTGCCCCTATACTACTTATGAATGATCATCTTCAACAATTTTCCTCTCCGTCATCCCCTTGTACGAGATATTTGCCCAAGGTGCCTCTTCGGTGATAACAATAATGTGTTGGTGTTTTCCTCTGCCTTCACCCTTATCTTCGCCATTGGTTCTCCTTTCCATTGGTCACGACATCCACCTCTTTTGAGAAGGACTTGTTCTTGGGCGACTCTTTTCTTTTCCATCTCTTTTTTTCTCTTTTTACATATTCAGACAAATAACCTGTCTTTATCAATCCTTCGACGACGTCTTTCAGTTGGATACAATCATCAGTGCTGTAGTCATAACTCTCGTTGAAGTGGAAATATTTTGTCTTATATGTTCAGAACGAATCTCTGATGCATAAAGGGTTTATGACTACTCCTTTTTGGAACTTCGTGTTGGCGCACTCCTGATAAATCTTCTCTCGTGAGGCATTCATAGGAGTATACTTATCATATTGACCATAAGTGTCGCAGTCATATTAATCTCTTTTCCTGCGAGAGTCTTTCTTGGATGAGCGATCGGGGTTTGCATCTGCTTTTCTTGGGTTATCAAAACAAGGTGTTAAGCTTTTCTTCAAGGTTGGTGAAAGGTTGTTCCATGTTCAACAACTCTTTCACTATAAGAGCCTCTATTCGCCACAACTTCTGGTTGAAGGAGCTAACTCATAACATGTCCTTATCAAAGAACTAACACCTTAGACCCCCCTCAAGACCTTCTACTTCCACGACCACTTGCGTGAAAAGGTCGATGTAAGACCGCATACTCTATTTCTTTCCATGTGTTATCCCGTTTAGGGAAGCTATTTCCACTGACCTCCTTTTTCAGGCCGTGAAGTGAGTCATGAAGCTCTCACATAGTTTAGTCAATGACTCAATGCTCTCGTGCGCAGAGCTTTAAATCATAGCCTGGGAGATCCCTTCAACGTTAGTGAAAATAATTTGTACTTGGAAACTTCATCAATGTGGAAGTAGTTCAAACACTTATCTACGAGTTGCACGTGCTCGTCGAGATCTTCTTTCTCGTTGTACTAATTCAACTCATGAGGCTTGTCCAGTGCCATCGATATTTGACTGTATAGGATGCAGGCGTAGATGGGGTGATTTTGAAGATTCTTTTTCAATGACTTTTCTACATGCTTTTGAGGAGGAGCATGGCTACCTTTGTCTTCCCCGGGGCTTTGAGGAGGAGTTTGAAGCTTCTTGCTTTTCTGATGGTATTTTAGAGCTTCGTCTATCCATGACGCAATTGGATTAAGAATGATAATTTAGCTTCTCTTTGAAACGACTTTTTGAACGACGTTTATCTTCAGAGGTGCGTTGTGCAAGCTTTCTTCAAGGCGAAGCAATCTTTCTTTTAACGCTTGTGAGTTTTGTTTTTGAATCATGTTGTACATATTATTCAATAACTATTAGCACTTTATACTCCAAGATTAGTCCATAGTAGTTGGAAACCAGGCAAGGTTTCAGGTGGTGAGGCTGGTGGTTATATTGATGGTATGAACGAAGATACTGGAGTAGATCTTGCGATATGAGAATGTTGAAATAAATATGGATGCAAGACAGTGTCTACAATAACTTGATATGCAATACCTTGTAGAAGAGGAAGAGGCAATTGGGATCTTACCACTTGAACGACAATGACAACTACTTCGCATAAGCCGACATAACAAGTAACTTTATATCAAAAAATGGTTGAGAGGTTTGAAAGTCAGAAATTCGTTTTTTTTAAATGAAGGTTTATCCTCTATTCGAATAGGTCGAACGCGATGAATCTGGTGTTTGATTTTGAGAACTTTGATTTGATAAATTGAGGAAGCTTTAAATCAATGGATCGAATAAGAATATGTGAGTGTGGAAAACACATGGATCAGAAGTCGAATTCCACAGACGACGTCACTGTTTTGTTATGAAACCATGATTGATCGAATAATCGGTGGTTATGATAGACAACCGTGGATCTGAACCTCAGATACAGAAGATGAGAGACCCACCTGCAAGGTTAACCATCCAACGCTCAAATCAATATGTAAAAAAGAAAAGTGAATTAAATTTGAATTTGTATACCTGAGATTCTTCGCGCATGTTATTTATATAATAAAATGGTTATTACAACATGCTATTATGTATACGTGTATGCGGAGAGCCATTGAATGCTATTCTCTTATGGCAGTTTCCCTTGAGTTACGAACAATATTAAACCCATCATTGTCCCCTTTGGATCATCGACTGATTATCAATCAACCGATGATGTTCCGTGGCTCAAAACATATTTTTATTTTTATTTATATTAATATAAATAAATTTATAAAATTGAAATTCAACCAAAATATCCAAAACTTTCCTAAATTATTATTCCCTTTGTTCATTTTTAAGTGTCTTTTTTTTGAAAAAGTTTTGTTTCTTTTTAATTGTCATTTACAAAGTTCAAGATATTATTAATTAAGAGTATTATAAGTAAAAGAAGAATTGTTATTAAAAAAATAGTAATAATGATTAATTTTTTTTAATATATGTGAAAAATCAAAAAATAACATTTAAATAGGAACGGAGGGAATACCGGTAAGTATTAAGGACAAGTTTTTTATTCTCTTAATAAACCGATTTTAATTTTTAACGATGTAAGAGAAAAGTAGCTGAAGAAAATAACACCAGTTTAGTCAGCGAGTGACTGAGTGATGAGCATGAAGATGAAAATGGAGGAGCAAGAAAATCTAAGCCTAATCCCCCCAACAGCAACCCTAGAAATAGACAAAGACCTCACTCTCCTACCACGCATCAAACTCAACCTCACCGTACACCCTTCCACACCTTCATCCTCCATAACAAACCAAATCGACGAATGGAAAACCAAACGAGCCTTACTCGATTTTCTCCAAACCTCTCATTCTCTTCCCTTTCCTCTCCCCGAAGAAGATCTTCAATTCAAACGCTTCAACAAAGACCTCAAAAAGCGTAAACGCGAAGATCCCGTCGTTTACGGTACACTCCACATCTGGGACCTGTCGTTTTTGAGCGAGAAGAATGAAAACGACGTTGTGAAATGGAGGAATGGTCTTGTTGAGAAATTGAACGGCGTTGAGTTGAATCTTCAAGGGGTTAGGTTTAGGCTTGAGGTTGATGTTCCCGAGTGTGATGATTTTGATGGGATGAAGAAGAATTGGGAAGAGTTTTATGCTTTTCGGGATGTCAATCGGAGTTCCAGGCGCGAACCGGATACGATTGTTGTTAGTGGTGTGCCGTCTCGGTGGTTTGCGGAGACTAGGGTTTCTTCTAAACCTTCTATGCTTGTTACTCATACCATTTTTTCAAAGTTTGGCAAGATAAGGTTTGTTTTGAATACAATTTATAGCTTTTATGTGGAAACTGTTTGATTTGTATTATCATTTCTTATAAAAATAGCTAATAGCTAAACAACTTCTATGATATAAGCACTTAATTTAACTGTTTATCCAAATAGGCATTAATTTGCTTAGTTAGTATGTTTGAACTTGTTAATAGCTAGTTAGTTAATTCTTCAATAAGCTTTATATATATAGATGTTTTTGAATGGGTGAGATCTTTGGGTCATGGTTTTGAATAGCTTGAGCTTAGGTGAAAGTGTGATTGATCCACTCAAATAGTCGAAGTGTAAACCGTGCAGTTCACAATTCTACTGGTTGAATGACTCGGTTTAGTTTTTGAAACACTGCGAGCTTCTTGTATGCATCTTTTCATTATGATTCCTGATGAGATTTCACCTATAGTGTTCAAGCTTGCAAGCTTACTGTTTTACTTCCTTTGATGTCCAACATGATAAGCATAGGTAGATAACTAAGGCATTAGGAGCATTTGGATTAGCTTATGAGTTATGGCTTTTGTGTGCTTATAAATTTTAAATTCTTCACTTATGGAACTGTTTTTAATAGTGTTTATATAGAGGTTGAATGAGAGGGTTTTTGAAAAACTGAAATGCAGAAGTTGATTTCAACTTATCTATGAAGTTATTATTACCTAAGAGACTTGTATTATGAGATTCTTTTAGTGTTTCTTTTTCTGTGTGAATGTTTACAGAGTTTACTCAAACTAGATTTAGACATAATGTGATTGATAGAATAGAAGTATGAATCACTTTTATTTGTGTGTTTTTAGTATAGATATTTATATGAAGGAATGTGTTTTGGATGAAGACCCGAATTTACTTCTCCTTGTTAAGAAGTGGAAAGAAATTTGTTTGTGTTGACTATGTGAGAATTATAGCTGTCAATACTCAATAATGTGATTGTACCTAATTCTTTTGCTCCTTAACTTGCATTTAATAGGAATCTTAATGTTGCTGAGGACGATTCAGGTAAGGATGCAAATGAAGACAGTGTAGACCTAGTTTCGGGGCTTTACTGCAAGATTGTGGTTCAGTTTGAGAAATATAGAGACTTCCATGATGCATTGAGAGTTCTCAGTGGCCGCTCTTTGCAAAAGGTATTGATTTAGGTTCAATTTGGTTTAGCTTATAGCTTATGACTCTTGAGTTTTTTCAACTAAGTAATGGGTTTCTACATTTGAAAAGCCCTTATTTATGAGTAAAAGAAAGTGTTACGAGCGGTTGTTGAAACAGATAATACGCAAGCAGTTGCAGGCTTGCATTACATTCATGATTCATGTTTTTGATTTTTTTGTGATAATTTATGAATCATCTTTGAGCAGCAAGGATCAAGATTAAAGGCTGATTATGTGGTTACTTGGGACAAAGATGAATTTTTTCGTAATTCAAGGAATCAAACTCAAGAGAAAAACAACGCGATATCCACAACTGCATCCGATCATTATAGAAGTGAAGCTCCTCGGCGCCAGGTCTACAACTCTCGCCACAGTCCAGATAAAGTTCGCTCAAGGAGATTCAGGGTAAGATTTTGATATGTCAAGGGGTATATTTTTAGCCGTGTCCTTTACTTTCCTAGTTGGACCATCTCTAATTGATGACAGGTATATTAGTGTTGACAAGGAGTCCCTTTATTTGATGCAGGAATGAGGATTCAACTTTTTGTTTTATTTTGGATACAAACTCAATATTGCTGTTATGGACTGAACTCAAATTTAGACTCGTAAAATGTTCGCTGACTCAAGCTCATGAGGTTGGATAGTGGGGTTATTTTCAGAGATCACCTGTAATAACATTTACAATCTCATTTTTCCAATTTAAAAAGCGAAATAGCCCTTGTTCATGTTATCTGTTCCAAAAAGAAAATCGGTTTCCCACATTATTTGGCGAAATTAATTTATTATCATTGAGTTGTGCTGTAAAATGACAGGGTGAGAAGTGAGAAGTATGCATGTATTATTACATCTCAACGATAAGAATGGACCTGAGAATATCTTAGTTCTAACATTGGATGGAACAATCTTTGCCTTTTCAACCAAATTTCAAACTATCAATGTCCATTTGTCTACAATCATAGTGTAATACAAAGAAAATAGAGCTCTCCAACTGTGAAATTATTGCTTAGAATTGAGTGTAGTTTTTTGGATTTTAGATACTCAACTTGATCTAATTCTAGCAGAATAAATTCATAATAAGAGATATACCTTCCCAAATGAAATATAAGTAAAAAAATTGTCAAAAGTTGAATATATTTAGTTTAAATTTTGGACTAAGTACATCTAATTTTTAGAACCCTCTTTCATTTTAGAAAAAGTTCTCTCAGCGCATGCTTTTATTTTTTCATCCACGGTTTTGAAATCAAATAATTGCTTAAGAGAAACTAAACACCTCAAACTTGACCAACATGTATTGGTGAAATTGAGTGTAGAAACTAATGAAATTTTGAGACAACATTAATTAATAGTTAATCATCACAATTAAAAATGTATTTGTGTAACTCGATGTATATCTTAATTGAGTGTGGTAGGTTTGTGTTATAGTAATTCCTTCAGAACCAGTATAGTAGATAACTTTTTTATTAAAAAGAATACATCAACAATGACGATATCAATGAGTATTAATTTATAATATAATACAAACTATTCAAACTTCTAATCTTTAATTCAATTCAGGTATCTTGAAAGAATCATCATGCTTAATAAAAAGAGAAATAATTAGATTGCTTAGAACAATGAAATTTGATTGAATTAATTAACTAATCACTAACATGGATTGCATTAATTAAGCCTAATCCACCAAAATCTACACTAAACTTGTAAATTGAAATTCCACTATCATGATCCAACGAACATTTAACAAGAAAGGTTGAATAGTCAACTCTTTTCAAGAAGTTTTCAAAGAAAAAAAATGTACACATATTCACATTTCACAAAGCTAAAATTCTAATCCTAATTAAGAAAATGGAAACATGAAAAAAGAAGAAAGAACAATTCAAAGGGAGTGAACAAAAAAATACACAATGATCACTAACTTTTCCTGTGTGAACGTTTTCCATGAATCTTGTTCTTGGAAGAAGCTTCATCAGAATCACCACCACTTCTTGGAGAAACTAATCCATCATTAGTACCACTAACCATTTTCTTCTCACTCCATCTTCTAACATAATCTTTCTTCTTCTCATTAACCCCTTCATTAATCGCCATTTTCCTTTCACTAAACCATCTCTCATAATCTTTTTTCTTCACCCCTTCATCACTCGTCACAACCATTTTCTTCTCACTCAAGCCTCTACCAAAATCTTTCTTCATAGAAGTTCTTGAACTCAAAGAACCATCTTTCATAGTTGGATTAGCATACCACAAAACACAGGTGAAAATTGTTGTAACCGTTCTTCCAAAAACAGTCAACATAAGCAAAATCATAATCACAACAAATGCCAAATACAGCATAGGCTTATCCATTTCAATTTTCTTCACATTCATAGAGATTCTCTTCTTGGGTTGGTTTCTTTTTTCCATAGTAACAACACTTGATGATTGATCAGTTGAAGAATTCGTCAAGTTTCTTGCTTTCACTACTTTTATCTCTTGGCTCTTGTTTTTCACCTTAACAATAATAGGGACAAAATCGTCTTTATTTGAGTGAACAAAACGAATGTAAGAAATATCATGAGGGTTCATTTGTGAATAAATTTTCTGCCTTTTATCGTTTAAATCAGATAAAAGTGCTGAAAATTTATCTAAGCCACGTGTAGAATAAGGGTTGTTTTTGCTATTTTTTCTTTTGTATCTTCTTGGGCTTGAATCTGGATTTGCAAATAGTTCATCATCATCTATTGGATTGAATGTTCCACAAACAAAAGGGTTCAACATGTTAATGAAAATTTTGCTTTTTAAGGTACTAGGTTTTTGTTTGGTTTGAGAAATCATGAGAATTGGAAGTTATATTATGGTAGCTATAGATATGGGTCTAAACTAGAGACTAGACTAATATGGGCCTACTTAAAAGTCAAATCAAATAAAAAAAAAGATTTAAATGTAAGTGTTGATCCTATAGAAGTTTCCTAAGGGTATTATTGACATTTCACTAGTAGGAGATGGAGGAAATTTTGTGTTTTTATGTATATTTTAGTCTGTTTTTGACCATATACTACTCTAATATGAATGAATTCTTTGTGATTAATAGTAGACTATAGTGCCGTGAGAATTGAGCTATGGGATGATAGAAAAGAGTACATAGAACATGTTACTTGTGGAAAAGGGTGTAGATCTAGTCTTTGAGTTATAAATGTAAACAGGTTTTAAGGTGGCACATATGTTCTATATATCAATCTCTAATGTTTTCTAGAAGGTAGTATATGATTTGAATAGTTAAGAAATTAATGATATGGGGGTGTAGTTGTCAATGGATAAAATAATGGGATTATAAATTTGTTAATAAGTATGCCTATGATATGTTTTATATGGTCAAGATACATAGTAGTATAGTACAATAAATGATGGATTGACTTAGCATATTTGAAGAGAGTTTATTTTTCACTTTAGTGAAAAATTCGTAAAATTTAAAAATGTATTTTTTGATGAATTTTATTCACATTTTTTTAGTCAAATAATAAGGTTATGTTAAAAAAAGTTATGGAAATACATCTTCGTGTAATTTACGAAGATGCATCTTCGAAAGTTACTTTAATAAAATACAGGTCAGAATCTCTTTTCATTCCCAACTTCTTAAAATACTCTCAAAACTCACAAACTTTTCAAACTCTCCAAACCTCTCAACTCTCAAACTCTTTCAATTCACAAACTCTCAAACTCATTCAACACACTTTCAAGTTTCTATCATCAACATCTAATCAATTAAAGAGCTCAACATCAAACTCACATTTAATAAGTTTTTTATTTCTCTAAACTTTTTTATTTCAATATACATTTGTAAAAATTGAGTATTAGGTTATGTTATAAGTAGTATGAATATTCTATTTAAATGAGCATTGTGTTTAATAGGTAGTTTAAATGATCAATGCATTTTTTTGGATGTTGGATTGGACTGCATTTTTGCCACTTTTCGTCCTTTTTGACTTGCAGAACAATACATAGATGCATATTCAAATTTGTTCAATGCTTATTTTCCAGAAATCAGATATGCATTTTCAATTTTTTTCTGTTTGCATTGTTTGACTTCATTTCATTGTGTTTCATTTGTATAATACTTGATGATAACCAAGATAGATAGAGGTATGATAGAGTTACGCAACATGCATCAATTCGGAGGAAAAGAGCTCAATCATCGTAGGCACCAATCAGTTCTAGTTCGGTTGATGCGGAGGCGTCAACTTTTAGGGCTCATGCATCTCCTCATTCGTCTTCCTGTAGGAGGTAGTTGTTACCTCTTGTTTTGTATACATGTATTCCAAGTTAACTAAAGATTGTATGTGAAAGACCAAACAGATGACAGGTAGCTGCACACTATTGACGATAATATATTTACATTTTTTAGGGTTTGTGTATCATGTCATAAAACTTGTGCTACACCATTACTAATAATTCATATGTACGATTTTCAGGCTTGGATCCTCCAACACTTCCCACACATATCCGACTGGTCATATATTTCGAGGAGTTAATCATACGACATAGCCTATATCTTAAACACTTGGTAGTAGAAGATATACATTTCCATGCTTGCACATATCATCGTCAGATGCGTCCATTGGACGACATGACCTTCTACTCTTGATGGTTGGCTTACATCTCACATATGATGTTTCATCACCTGCCTGAGCGTGCCATGTATGATGATTACTTTAGTCATCCGGTACCAGATGAGACACGTGGTGCCCTAACTCCTAGCGACTAGAGCGCTGCATACACTACATCCAGTGGAATTTTAGGATGTCACATCCTTATATGACATCAAATGCTCTATGTGATCCACCTATGCCAATTCATTAGGAGATATTAGAGGAGGAACATAATAGGGGCTATTGTTTTGGTATGGACAAATGGTCAATCTAGCATCACATGACACCTAGAAGAAATCCATCTATTTGGACTGTCAAGTATATCCAATGGTCGTATGAGATAGATGATGTCATCCATATATGAAGAACGACTCAAGAGCCTTGGGTCCATATAATGCTTACACCTTAATATCGTACGAGATCGAGATCGAGGCCGACCAAGTACCCATGAACCATTGGATCAAATAGATCGATAAAATCACTAATCCCACCCCCTTGGGTAGTTATTCTTAAAAAAAGGGTCTAGTAGTTCCAGCTTAGGATGAATCTACTTTAGAAGTACACCTAATCAGAATTGACAGGACCTAGGAGATCATCCTATTATACTCCAAGTGATCTACAAACATGTTTTATGGGAGCATTATGATCAATAGAAGGTTATAAGACCTACAAACCCTAGAAGCCCACTATTAAAGACGATATGCAAATCAGTATCGTATACACATTACCTTGAGAGTCATAATGTTTGCAAGTACATTTCTAGTCATGGATGAAATTAGAAGATTATTAGAGTTCAATATCAAGTTTAACATGAGATCCACTATCACAACAATATTTGAAGAAAAGTTCTCACCCATATCAATTATCTTGATCGTATTTAATGAAATTAGATTTATTTTTTTTCTTTCGAAAAAAGCTTAATATTTTTCATCTATGATAAACTACTAGATACCCGTTAAAATATCAATGTGTGGAAACAAGTTAAAAAGTTAGTTGGAGGTCGAGTATTCAAATTCTGACAAAGATGTTATTTACAATTAACCACTAATAATTTGTTTTAATATAATGACTTCGAAATTCAAAACATTTAAATAACTACTGTTCAAAATCCACTACAACAAATGTCACCCAAGCAATTGATTGCTGATATATTTTTTTTTACATAATAACGTTTATTTCAACTAAAAATAGCCTCAAATGAATTTTAATTGCCCGCAGTTACTTATCTCAATTTCTCTCCTCTAAGTATTTATTTATTTATTTTAAAAACAAAATAAATCAAAGGCCACGATGTATTATTTTTATTTAGCAGATTTACTAGATTTTTTTAATTTTATTCATTCTTTCTAATTTTGTGTTGTTATTGTTGGATTGTATTAACACATTCATGTAAGCTATAAGTGCGATTGCATAATTATTAAAAAATGCCATTTAACATATCTGAAGAGATAATTTTTTTCTTCATTTTTTGAATTAAATATCCTTAGAGGGTCATACATATTGAGTAAAATTTCTGGTTGTGAACGAAGCCATGATGTCAGAATTTTGATGATTTGGGTTGTCGATATTAAATTTATCATATTTTGATTGATGAGATGCTTAGTGGAAATTCCATGCATGTGTTTTGTTTGTAAGCAATTATGAGATGAAACATACAAGAATGCTCTCCAATGTATTATATATTTGTATGATAGTCAATGAAAGGAAAACTTCGATAGATAAATATATGTGGAATAAATTGCCTCATATCTTATCTTATCTTAAAATATTCTATGTCCATTGTCCACCTATTGAAAGTTATCAAAAACTAGAAGAGATATACTATGTGTTTTGACTCTGTGTACATTTATGTAATTCCAGAACTTTGGTATGTAATTTCCTATTTAATTAATTAATTGTGATTAACCGTACGAAAGGAGACCGTATGTGACAATGCCACCTACGGCGGTTCGGCCGCCTTTTCCGAAGCTCCGACCACCATTAGAATTATTGTGTTTTTTTTCATTTGTTTAGACGATAATTGGTGTATTTTTTTATGGTTTTTTTAAAAAGGTTTATTTTTTCACTTAGTTCTTGTTGGAGACTTTTTAAAGGTTGAAAGATTCTCTGATCAGATAAAAGAAATTGTTTTTATATTGATTAGAGGGGTCAGGTCCTCCATTATTGTGTTATTTCGCGTTTCTTTTTATATTGATTAGAGGGGTCAGGTCCTCCACTATTGTGTTATTTCGCGTCTCTGACTCTCTTCTTGATATAACTTTTTTCACCTTTGATATAATAATATGCGCTTCATGTTATTTTTTCATTGAGTCTCTGAATTTTTGGACAAAGATTAGTTGAAATGTTTAAATTTGAGCTTCTTCTAGAAGACTCCCATTGTTGGGATTTATCACCTTCATGGTGGCTTCTTGAAACACGTAAAGTATTCTAGTAAAAACTTAAAATTTCCCTGACGCACGTTGAATAAGCTTGTATTGAAAACCTTATAGTGTTTGCTTGTTGAAAGTTGATGGATAATCTTTCTATAAGGTCTTGATAGGTAGTCATAGAGAACTCAGTGAGATTTATGTATCAATGCATGTTGTAACATCCCGAATATTTTGGATTAATTTAAATATTATTTTAATAAGATTATTGGAAGGAAAAAGGAATTATTAAATAATATTGGGAAATATTATTATTGATGTTATTTATTTTAATATTAATTAAATAAATAAAATAAATGGAATATGAAGAGTGGAAGGGTAAAAGTGGAATTGGATATAAGAGGCCAAAGTGAGAACTCAGAAGTTTTGTCACGTATTTTGCCTCAGAGTCAGAAAAAGAGAGGAACCGCTGAAGAGAAAGAGAAGGAAGAGGAAAAGGCCAAAGATTGCTCAGAGCTTCCTTCAATCCAAAGAGGTAAGGGGTCTGAACCTTATTAAATGATAATATGCGAGCAAATTCATGATATATGTTGAATTGTTGATGAATTTGGGGATTTTAGGGAGATTGGGAAAGTTGGGGTTTTGATGGAAATTCTCCGATCTGTGAGTCTGGTTGAGTTATAGGCATTATAATCGAAGTATGTTGTGTATATATGACTGTTAAATGTTGATATTGGGTTGTTAGCCGTGGGGTATGAATTATAGCGAGTAGAGAAGCAGAGCTGCGTTGGGTTCTGTAGCAGAGGGCTTCTGTCGCGCGCGATTCGCGGCGCGAAGCCTAGTTCGCGGCGCGAACTGGGCAGAATCCAGAGGAGTTCTGTAACGCACCGTTCGCGGCGCGAACCCTGCTGCGCGGCGCGAACTGTGCTGTGCAGAAGTTGATGTTGGCGAGTTTTGGGTACGTTGAGTTGCGAGACTCTTAGTAAGTCGCTGTATTTGTATTATAAACAATTAATAGTGATTATATGATTGTGTATGAGGTGTTTATGATGATGAGATGTTGAATTTACGTGTTTAGTTATAAATGTGTTATGTAACGATATGATATTGTTGTAATGTTGTTGTTGTTTTGTTGAGTTGTATGTCATGCTATTAATGATGATGATAACCTGACTATATGATGCTGTTGTTGCTATGTTGATGATGATGCATGTTTGGTGTGCATGCATTCATGAAAGGCCGATGCCTAGTGATGAACGGACTGAGTTCCAATGATGATGTTGACTCCGGGCTTGTTGAGAGGCTTGGTTCCTTGCGGGGAACTCAGATTCTATGGTGTTGAATCTGGGAGTGGTGATCCTGTAGTGGTCACAAAATGGGTATACCGAGTCGTGTTGAGTCATGCATGGGTGTGTGCATTGCATTTGATATGTTGTTTTGCTGATGTTCATGAGTATGTTGATTATGATGATTATGATGAGCTGTGTTGGCATAAGGGGAATATATTATGTTTATATTTCTGTCGTTATATTATTATTTAATAATGTAATTCTCACCCCTTCTGCATGTGTTTATGTTCATCTATGATGAGCAATGTGCAGATAAAGAGGAGTAGCTATTGTTGAGGTTTGAAGAATAAGTGTAGAGTTATTCTACAGAGTCGAGTCAAATGCTCTGGTCATGTGACACCGGGGTTATGGGATTCGATAGAGAATTGATTATTATTACGTTGTTTATGATGACTATTATGTTGAGATGTTTGTCGAGACGATAATGAAACATTATTATGAATTGTTATATGTTGAAAGATTATAATTGTGTTGTTGTCCGCTGCGAAGTTTTTATTTTAATAAATAATATGTTTTATGTTGTGATATGATAAAAGTGTTATGTTGTAAGAAATGTAAACTCTTCTACATGTTGTACTCTGATAATCTATTTAATTATGTCGTTTGGGGTAGAAGGGTGTTACATTAGTGGTATCAGAGCATGGTCAGTCCAGTCGAGTCATAATGTGATGTTTTCCCTGTTGGTCGATTAGTGTAAATGACACTGTCGATATTTAACGGTTGTGGTTGTGTTGTGTAGAGTATGGCTGGAGAAAATGACTGTGCGATTGCTGAGGCTTTGGCTGCTATAGCGCAGGCTATGCAGGCGCAGCAGAATCCGCCGGTCGACGAGTTTAAGAATTTGGGAAGGTTTCTGAAGAATAACCCTCCTACATTCAAAGGGCGCTATGATCCAGATGGTGCTCAGATTTGGCTGAGGGAAATTGAGAAGATCTTCCGGGTGATGACGTGTACTGAAGCACAGAAAGTGCAGTTTGGTACGCATATGTTATCTGAAGAGGCTGAAAACTGGTGGGATAACACTCGCCAGAGAATTTCAGTACCAGGTGCTGAGATGACTTGGGAAAGGTTCAAGACGGTCTTTCTGGAGAAATATTTTCCTGCTGATGTGCGATGTAAGAAGGAGATGGAATTTCTAGAACTGAAACAGGGTAACATGTCTGTTGCTGATTACGCTTCGAAGTTTGAGGAGCTGGTGCAGTATTGTCCTCATTATAATGATGCTGGTGCTGAGGGATCCAAGTGTGTCAAGTTTGAGAACGGGTTGCGTCCCGAGATCAAACAAGGCATTGGTTACCAGGAGATTCGTAGGTTTCCTACACTGGTTAATAAGTGCAGG
Source organism: Lathyrus oleraceus (assembly GCF_024323335.1). Lineage (NCBI taxonomy): Eukaryota > Viridiplantae > Streptophyta > Magnoliopsida > Fabales > Fabaceae > Lathyrus > Lathyrus oleraceus. Next base: position 14,286,301 of record NC_066584.1, read on the forward strand.
ATATTTGATGAAGATAGCAAGGCTAGGACTGCTCATTACAAGAGTCTTAGTGAGAAGAAGAATAAGGATCGTGGTAGTCCTTATGCATCTCCGAATGGTAAAGGTAAGCAGAAAGTGGTAGATGAGAAGAAGCCAAGTGGGGGAGGATCTTCCATAGCTGGTAAATGTTTCAAGTGTGGCGAGCCAGGCCACCGTGCTGATAGCTGTACCAAGAGAGTGCTGAGATGTTTCCGATGCGGTCAGGCTGGTCATAGAGTTACTGAATGTAAGGATGCTGGTCCGACGTGTTTTAATTGTGGCGAGAAAGGCCATATCAGTTCGCAGTGCTCGAAACCGAAGAAGGCGGCTACTGCAGCTCATACTACTGGTAGGGTGTTTGCTCTGAGTGGGGCTGAAGCTCCTAAAGAAGATAATCTGATTAAAGGTACTTGCTTGATTAATAATGTTGAATTGCTTGCTATTGTTGACACTGGTGCTACTCATTCGTTCATTTCGTATGAGTGTGCGACCAGGATTGGTGTGATTATGTCGTCCCTAGGCGGAAGTATGGTGATAGATACTCCTGCTAATGGTTCTGTGAAGACTTCTGTTGTCTGTCGAGGTTGTCATTTGACGATCTTTGAGAGAGAGTTCGTGGTTGATTTGGTGTGCTTACCCTTGCACCAAATTGACATTATTCTGGGAATGAATTGGCTAGAATTCTATGGCGTGTTTATCAACTGCTATAGGAAGACGGTGCGGTTTTCTGAAGTTGGTGAGAATGATGAGGCAAGATTTCTATCTGCTAGGCAGGTGGGGGATTTTGTGAAAGATGAAGCTCAGGTATTCGCTTTATTTGCGTCTCTGCAAGCGGATAAGAAAGTAGTGAGTGTAGATTTGCCTGTTGTCTGTGAATTTCAGGATGTGTTTCCGGAGGATGTAAGTGATTTACCTCCAGAACGTGAAGTCGAATTTGCCATTGACTTAGTACCAGGTACGAGTCCAGTGTCGATGTCTCCTTATAGAATGTCGGCAACTGAATTAGTTGAACTGAAGAAGCAACTTGAGGAATTGCTGAAGAAGAAGTTTGTGCGTCCAAGTGTTTCTCCTTGGGGTGCACCAGTATTGTTAGTGAAGAAGAAAGAAGGTACGATGAGGTTGTGTGTCGATTATCGGCAGTTGAATAAGGTGACTATCAAGAATCGGTATCCATTGCCGAGGATTGATGATTTGATGGACCAGTTGGTTGGAGCTCATGTTTTCAGTAAGATTGATTTGCGGTCGGGTTATCATCAGATCCGAGTGAAGTCAGGGGATATTGCGAAGACTGCTTTCCGTACGAGGTATGGTCATTATGAATACACTGTGATGCCGTTCGGTGTGTCTAATGCTCCAGGTGTGTTTATGGAATATATGAATCGTATATTTCATCCGTACCTTGATAATTTTGTTGTGGTGTTCATAGATGATATATTGATATATTCTAAGACGGAAGAAGAGCATGCAGGACATATGAGAATTGTTTTGCAGGTGTTAAGGGAAAAGAAATTATATGCAAAGTTATCTAAATGTGAGTTCTGGTTGAAGGAAGTGAGTTTCCTTGGCCATGTGATTTCGGGTGGTGGGATTTCTGTTGATCCTGCTAAAGTTGATGCTGTATCACAGTGGGAGACTCCGAAGTCTGCTACTGAGATACGTAGTTTTCTGGGGTTAGCTGGTTATTATCGCAGATTTATTGAGGGCTTCTCTAAGTTGGCATTGCCGTTGACGCAGTTAACTAAGAAGGGTCAAGTGTATGTGTGGGATACAGCTTGTGAAGCGAGTTTTGTTGAGTTGAAGAGGCGGTTGACCAGTGCTCCAGTGTTGATCTTGCCTAATCCTGGTGAGTCCTTCGTTGTTTATTGTGATGCTTCTTTGATGGGTCTTGGTGGTGTTTTGATGCAGAATGGTAAAGTTGTAGCTTATGCTTCTAGACAGTTGAAAGTTCATGAGAGGAATTATCCTACGCATGACCTAGAACTTGCAGCTGTTGTATTTGTGTTGAAAATGTGGAGGCATTATTTGTATGGTTCCAGATTCGAAGTGTTCAGTGATCACAAGAGTCTGAAGTATCTGTTTGATCAGAAAGAGTTGAATATGAGGCAGAGAAGGTGGTTAGAATTACTGAAGGATTTTGACTTTGAATTGAGTTATCATCCCGGTAAGGCTAATGTAGTTGCAGATGCACTGAGTAGAAAGTCTCTACATATGTCTATGATGATGGTTCGGGAGCTTGAGTTAATTGAACAGTTCCGTGATATGAGTTTGGGTTGTGAAGTTTCCGCTGATAGCGTAAAGTTGGGTATGCTGAAGTTGACTAGTGGAATTCTGGAAGATATTCGGGATGGTCAGCAAGTTGATGTCGCTCTAGTTGATCATATTACTATGGTTAACCAGGGTAACGGTGGTAATTTTGAGATCGATGAGAATGGCATCCTGCGATTTAAAGGTAGAGTTTGTGTTCCTGAGGTGTCGGAATTGAAAAAGAGTATTCTTGAAGAGGGCCATAGGAGTGGATTGAGTATCCATCCAGGTGCAACTAAAATGTATCAAGATTTGAAGAAATTATTTTGGTGGGCTGGTATGAAAAGAGATGTTGCTAAGTTTGTGTATGCCTGTTTGACTTGTCAGAAGTCAAAGATTGAACATCAGAAACCGACAGGTATGATGCAACCTTTGAAGATTCCTGAATGGAAGTGGGATAGCATTTCCATGGATTTTGTGACGGGACTGCCGAGGACGGTGAAAGGTAATGATTCTATTTGGGTGATTGTGGATCGATTGACTAAGTCGGCGCATTTCTTGCCGATGAAGATTAATCACTCTTTAGAGAAGTTGGCAGAGTTGTATATTGAGGAGATAGTGAGGCTGCATGGTATTCCATCCAGTATTGTGTCTGATAGAGATCCCAGATTTACTTCTAGATTTTGGGAAAGTTTGCAGAAAGCGTTGGGGACTAAGTTGAGGTTGAGTTCAGCTTATCATCCTCAGACTGATGGTCAGACTGAAAGAACTATCCAATCCTTGGAGGATTTGTTGAGAGCTTGTGTGTTGGAGCAGAGTGGTTCTTGGGATAGTTATTTGCCGTTGGTGGAGTTTACTTATAATAATAGTTTTCATGCTAGTATCGGTATGGCTCCATATGAAGCATTGTATGGTAGGAGGTGTAGAACTCCATTGTGTTGGTATGAGTCAGGTGAGAGTGTTGTACTCGGACCTGAGATTGTGCAGCAGACGACTGAAAGGGTTAAGATGATTCAGGAGAAGATGAAGATTTCTCAGAGTCGTCAGAAGAGTTATCATGATAAGAGGAGAAAGGCACTTGAGTTCCAAGAGGGAGATCATGTGTTCTTGAGAGTTACTCCGACGACAGGTGTGGGTAGAGCTTTAAAGTCTAGAAAGCTTACTCCGAGGTTCGTGGGTCCGTATCAGATTTTGAAGAGGGTTGGGGAAGTGGCGTATCGGATAGCTTTACCGCCGTCGCTTTCTAATCTGCATGATGTGTTTCATGTATCTCAGTTGAGAAAATATATTGCGGATCCTTCGCATGTTGTTCAGTTGGATGATATCCAGGTGAGAGATAATTTGACCGTTGAGGTGTTGCCAATTCGGATAGATGACCGAGAAGAGAAGACCCTGAGAGGTAAGAAGATTGCTCTAGTGAAAGTTGTTTGGGAAGGTCCAGCTGGTGAGAGCTTGACTTGGGAGCGTGAAGATCAGATGAAGGAGTCGTATCCGGCTCTATTTGCTTGAGGTATGTTTTCGAGGACGAAAACTTCTAAAGTGGGGGAGAGTTGTAACACCCCGAATATTTTGGATTAATTTAAATATTATTTTAATAAGATTATTGGAAGGAAAAAGGAATTATTAAATAATATTGGGAAATATTATTATTGATGTTATTTATTTTAATATTAATTAAATAAATAAAATAAATGGAATATGAAGAGTGGAAGGGTAAAAGTGGAATTGGATATAAGAGGCCAAAGTGAGAACTCAGAAGTTTTGTCACGTATTTTGCCTCAGAGTCAGAAAAAGAGAGGAACCGCTGAAGAGAAAGAGAAGGAAGAGGAAAAGGCCAAAGATTGCTCAGAGCTTCCTTCAATCCAAAGAGGTAAGGGGTCTGAACCTTATTAAATGATAATATGCGAGCAAATTCATGATATATGTTGAATTGTTGATGAATTTGGGGATTTTAGGGAGATTGGGAAAGTTGGGGTTTTGATGGAAATTCTCCGATCTGTGAGTCTGGTTGAGTTATAGGCATTATAATCGAAGTATGTTGTGTATATATGACTGTTAAATGTTGATATTGGGTTGTTAGCCGTGGGGTATGAATTATAGCGAGTAGAGAAGCAGAGCTGCGTTGGGTTCTGTAGCAGAGGGCTTCTGTCGCGCGCGATTCGCGGCGCGAAGCCCAGTTCGCGGCGCGAACTGGGCAGAATCCAGAGGAGTTCTGTAACGCACCGTTCGCGGCGCGAACCCTGCTGCGCGGCGCGAACTGTGCTGTGCAGAAGTTGATGTTGGCGAGTTTTGGGTACGTTGAGTTGCGAGACTCTTAGTAAGTCGCTGTATTTGTATTATAAACAATTAATAGTGATTATATGATTGTGTATGAGGTGTTTATGATGATGAGATGTTGAATTTACGTGTTTAGTTATAAATATGTTATGTAACGATATGATATTGTTGTAATGTTGTTGTTGTTTTGTTGAGTTGTATGTCATGCTATTAATGATGATGATAACCTGACTATATGATGCTGTTGTTGCTATGTTGATGATGATGCATGTTTGGTGTGCATGCATTCATAAAAGGCCGATGCCTAGTGATGAACGGACTGAGTTCCAATGATGATGTTGACTCCGGGCTTGTTGAGAGGCTTGGTTCCTTGCGGGGAACTCAGATTCTATGGTGGTGAATCTGGGAGTGGTGATCCTGTAGTGGTCACAAAATGGGTATACCGAGTCGTGTTGAGTCATGCATGGGTGTGTGCATTGCATTTGATATGTTGTTTTGCTGATGTTCATGAGTATGTTGATTATGATGATTATGATGAGCTGTGTTGGCATAAGGGGAATATATTATGTTTATATTTCTGTCGTTATATTATTATTTAATAATGTAATTCTCACCCCTTCTGCATGTGTTTATGTTCATCTATGATGAGCAATGTGCAGATAAAGAGGAGTAGCTATTGTTGAGGTTTGAAGAATAAGTGTAGAGTTATTCTACAGAGTCGAGTCAAATGCTCTGGTCATGTGACACCGGGGTTATGGGATTCGATAGAGAATTGATTATTATTACGTTGTTTATGATGACTATTATGTTGAGATGTTTGTCGAGACGATAATGAAACATTATTATGAATTGTTATATGTTGAAAGATTATAATTGTGTTGTTGTCCGCTGCGAAGTTTTTATTTTAATAAATAATATGTTTTATGTTGTGATATGATAAAAGTGTTATGTTGTAAGAAATGTAAACTCTTCTACATGTTGTACTCTGATAATCTATTTAATTATGTCGTTTGGGGTAGAAGGGTGTTACACATGTCGTCTACTTCATTCTTTTAGAAAGGAGTTTTCATTTGAGAGAACCTGTCACACCTATTATCACCATTTGTGTGATCATGATGGTGGTAATATGCTCACTGGGATCATTTTTGTTGTTGTTGTCAAACATCACTAAAGAGGGAAGTTTGAAATTATCTAGAACTAAGGCGTCTCAAATCTCTAAAGAAAGGGTTGGGGATCAAACACCTTTATGCATTCCTATTCATTTTCATCTTGTTGTTATTGAATGTTGTGAACATTAATTTGCAAGGTTTGGTTCGGGCGACACATCTCTTATATGGCGACCTAGATTTTCGCTAAGGTCTTTTGGTCGCCAATACTGGATGTAACCCTTGTGGACATCATTGTGGAACAAATGTTGGGTTTATTGAGAATTTTTTCAAAAAGATGTATGATACATGTTTGTTTTATTGGACCTCACGTTTGGCGTCAACTATACTAAAGGTGGCCTCATCATCGATAGGTCAAACAATGCGTATTTAGGTTTCTAATATGTGAACTAGTGATACCTTGACCTAAACCTCTAAATATATATTTATAACTTCAACCCTCTCCCGAAGGGGGAATAGATTGAATGACTTTATTATTTTATGACTTTGGTGACTTTAGTATAAATAGAAAGTATGTGAATGATTAAACAAATTATTTTGATAAAAGATAATGTTTGGTTTAGAGAGAGATAGAGACAACGTCACCAAATGGCAAAGTCACCCAAACTCTGTCCCTCCCAAAGGATGTTGTGCTATTTTCTTATAATTTTAGTCGCGTGCAACTTGACTCTGACCCACTAAGAAACGTGGTGGATGACTCATTCCTCTAATATATGAGATGTAGTTAGTAAACTCGACGAGGCTTGAGACTTATTCCTCATAAATCAATTTAAAAGGTAAAAATAACATTATTTGGGTGGGTAGGATAATTTAATTGATATGTGTCGGTTGAGTTAAATGTGTGTAAACTAACGGTATAGAGACAAATCTTTGACAATAATATTTACTTATGTTTATGTATTAATGTAAACAAATCAATGATATTTATAAATCGACAACTTTTACAAATATATTATTTATATTATTTTGTTGATCAACCAATACATTAATAATTTCACAATTTCGATGGTAGTGTTCTTCTCAAATGATTAGTCTGCTTATCTGGATAAGTAAACTAAAACAAAAATAAAATAAAATATTCGATTAGGGAAGAAATTAAAAATATTGACAACTAATTAATTCAAGAACCGTAAAACAAAAAATTTATTCAAAATGACTTTTCTAATTAAATATCAAACTAATAAAAATATAAGTAAAATTGTTTCGGGTCGCACCTAAGCCCAAAGTTAAGGAAGGCATAGTTCAAACCATCTCATAAATAGCACTATTGGCACATAAATATGTACGAGTATTCTAACTCATAACTCACTTTACTATTCAAGGAATTGACTTGGGCGTTGGAGTGATAACCTTACAAGTCAACCCGCACCACTGCACTAAAGCAACATGCATTATCTTATCATGGAACTACAACAACAATTATGGTTCCGCATTAAACAATAATGCTATTTGTGGGAATAAAATATTGATTCCTACGAATTTCCATGATTAGATCTTCGATCTAATCATCAATTTGATTTGGTAGTACTTTCATTAACTCAATTATATCTTCACATTCCAAATCTCTACCAATTCGATGATCATGATCATATGGACGTAATCCCAAAGTTTTCTAGATCGAGTTGTTCTTTAACTTTTACCATCAATACAATTGGAGAAGATCCGCTTATACAAACCAAATATCTTCCTCCAACATTTGGTAGATGTACATCCACGTGCAAGGAATGAGAAAAAGATAGACCAATCATAGGGTTTTTTGATCAAGAAAAATGGATGGAATTTCCAATTCTGCCCTTCCACTGGTCATCACTGCCATCATTGCTAATGGTTTCGTCTCTAGAGTTCAGATGGATGAAGGAAGTTCCTGCAATTTGTTTTATTTCAAAAAAATAATTCTAAACTTGGTTTTAAGGGATAAGAACTAAAGCCTCACAAAGACCAAAATCTATTTGCTTTTAACAATTCATCTAAAA